>NC_058146.1:16600578-17200578 GCF_011075055.1 Mangifera indica | reverse complement strand
ACTGGCTCTCCAGACTCTTTTTCGAGCACAATTTTTCTTCTTGCACCACCTTCCTCTAAGAACTCTTTCTCGAGAAAATATGCATTTCTACAAACCATAATCCTTTGATTAGAGTGAAAGTAGAAATAATATCCTAAACTTTCTTTTGGATACCTGATGAATCGACCATTTTCTGCTCGAGACTCCAATTTATCAATTTTAACCACTTTGATAAATGTTGGACATCTCTAGAGTTTCAGGTAGATACACTTGGAAGTCTACCATACCATAATTCGTATGATGTTTTTCAAATGGACTTTGATGGTGCTTTATTCAACACATGTAGTAATGTTTGAAGAGCATATCCCCATAAATAAACTGGCACGTCAGTAAAACTCATCATAGATTGTACCATATCTAATAAAATATGATTTCTCCATTCAAACACACCATTATGTTGTGATGTAAATGACGGAGTTAACTAAGATAATATTCCTTTGTCTTTTAAAAACTCTTGGTATTTTGTACTTAAGTATTCACCTCCACGATATGAATGCAAAACTTTAATACTCTTTCCAGTCTGGTTTTCTACTTCCTTTTAAAACTTTCTAAATTTTTCAAAAGCTTTATATTTGTATTTCATCAAATACAAATACTCGTATCGAGAATAATCATTAATAAAGGTAATGAAGTATGAAAAACCTCATCGGGTCATTTCATTAAAGAGGCCACACACATCAGTGTGTATCGATTCTAATATATTTTTGGCTCGTTCCCCTTTATTCTTAAACGAAAGCTTGATCATTTTTCCTCAAAGACAAGATTCACAAGTATGATAGGGTTCTGAACCCAATGAACCTAAAAGTTTACTTTCTTTTAATTGTCGAATCTGATCCTCTCCAATATGATCGAATCTATGATGCCATAGAATTATTGGATTTATGTATTCTTTAGTTTTTTTAGATGATTTGGAATACATGACGCTATGTAAATCAAGTTCTACCACATACAAACCATTTGTATTGATAGCATTTCCTACTAATCTATTCCCAAAATAAATTAGACATTCATTTCCATTAAATGTAAACTGATAACTATTTTTACACAAAACTGGAATAAAGATGATATTCCTGATGACATTAGCAAAATACAAAGTTTTATACAAAGTTATTACATATCTAGTAGGTAACTGTACACTACATACACCTACAACCTCTACAGAAACTCGTGTCCCATCAGTCAGTCTCAGTGTGATCTCATCACGTCTCAAGGTAGAACTATTTTATAGATACTGTAAACAAGCACAAATATGTGAAGCTGCAGCAGAATCCAATATCTAGGAATCAACGTTTGAATTAACATTTAATTCAAATTCAGTTACATAACACTGATATGTATCTATTTTGCTTTTTCTCAGATCATCAAGGTGTAGAAGATAGTTCTTTTTCCAATACCCATTTTGGTTGCAATAAAAACAATTGCTCTTCCCTTGCTTTTTTTCTTTCTATAGAACAGATGGTCGTGGAGACTGAGAACGTGATGCCCTGATGCCAGAACCCTTTATCCTAGAAGGTCTGGTACTAGTTTTCTTAAAACCTTTTCTTTGTACTTTTAGTCCACCAGATCCCATCTGTGAACCTCTTCTCTAAGGCTTTTGAGTTTGTCTTTTTTTGTCTCTCGTGGCAAAGATAGCTAGCAACTTAGCTGGTGTTTTCCCTTTCTTCTTATTATTGTAAAATTCTTGAATTTCATTGAAAAGCTCAGGGAGAGTGCGCTCAATCCTATTGAGATTATAATTTGTAATAAACGGTTTAAAAGTTGGAGGGAGTGAATAAAGAATCAAATTCACCCGAACATTATGCGACAAATCTGTGCCCATAATTTGTAACTCCCTAGTCTTGTTAATCATTTTAATAACATGATCATCTGGGAAAACACCCTCCTTAAGCCACATGCTGAATAGTGAAGTCATCAAATTATATTCCTTCACTGGAGCATTTTCATTATATAACTGTCTTAAAGTAGTGATAATTTCATACGCACTCTGCACGTTCTCAAACCGAGTTTGAAGTTCAGAGTTAATTGATGTTAGCATATAACTCTGAACTCATAAGTTAGCATCTACCCATTCAGCATAAGCTCTTTGCTCTTTCTCAGGGGTGTCAGGGTCCACTGCTGCTAGTATAGGTGCCTCCAAGACATAAGCTGACTTTTCAAGATTAAGAATGATTGTCAGATTTCTTAGCCAATCTTTAAAATTGGGACCAACAAGCACATAAGAGTCCATCAATTTCAAGAGTATATTGTTTGTTGCTGACATTTTGAGATTCTATATCACAAGAGAGAATACTGCAAGAAATAATAAATTCATTAGTAATACCAATAAACCTAATCTTATTAGCTCCCACTGTTTTATTCAAATCTTATACTTTTCCAGCTGAAGATTTAGAAAGTTCATTGGATCACTTTTTAGTGAGGAATCAAGTTCTTATCAAACTTGACAAACCGCACATAATAGATCTAAGTCCGTCAAGCTTAATAAGTAGGAAACGATTTCTTTTTGCATTCCAAATGCAATCTATGATTCATATGAGCCTCTAGCTTTGAGCACCGCACATAATAGATCTAAGCACTCTAAACTAATCAAATTCAACCCATTGTGCTTTCCAAACATAATACCTCATCACTCTCATACATAATAGAATCTAGGGAATGACAAAAATAGTACTTTAGACATCAATCGACTAATTTTATGTCATATGGCATAGTATCCATCACATAATAGAAATCTAGGATTTCTAGCCTTATGATGTAACCCTAATCGACCCACAATGGAAGACTCGAATTTGATATTGAAAATTTGGAAAGGTTTTATTATTATTAATTAGGTTCAGTTTATATCTTGAATAGTCTAGTATGTATCTTTGGATACGTATTTGTCACCCAAGACATATTAATAAACCATATTCTTACAATTTATGCCATTGAAAACTTTTCTAATATCCTAAATGGTATTGTAAGAATATTTCATGCCTAAAAATTTTAGTTCTCTAAAACATAAAACTATGTATTATATGCCATAAATAAATTACATGATAATATAAAACATAAAACTTAGACATGCTATTGAACACATATAAACTATATTATTCAACAATCAAAAGAAGCCATATTTTCATACAACTTAACATATCACATATCTAAAATATACATTTGGTTGATCTTGCATATAAGAGATCCAATATCTTATAACTTAATCCTAGACTAGCAAACTTGAGTTCTTATTTATGTATCTAAGACAATAAACATATCCAATATGTTAAGTCCATTTCAATCTAGCATACATAATGTTAAGCATTTAGATGCATGATGTTTAGCATGTCATAATGTCTCATATATAGCATACATATGTCACACATTAATACTATCACATATACATATAATAACATGACATTGTGGGCACCATATTAATATTTAAAACATCATGGTCAAACATTCAAACTTAGAAATTAAATTTGTAATTTGGTAAACTTAACAAATGATTTACCATACTTTATGTTCTTTGTTCAAGTTTGAAACCAACCATAAAACCCTAACTCTAGATGTTTCCAAAACAAAAACCAAGTTCACCAAAATCTCATTAAACATGTTTCAATTCATACTTAAACATGAATAGGTTTTAGAATAACAAGTTGTAAATTAAAATCATAACATATGCCTAATGTGAGCCAAATTCACAAGTGTCATGCATTTCACCAAATCATGACATATATGAATCATTCATCACTCAAACATAGTCCGTCAAACCATGTAATGATTATTCAAGCATGAATATGGTTACACATAATGTAATTTATCCAATCCAAGCTATCAAGAATCCAATTATCAATCAAACCAAGTCAAACACTAGTTTAATGAATTAATAACAATTCAATCAACATTGAATGTTATTTCCATCAACCAAACACATGGAAATCGTGCCAACTTGTTCATGCCCTTCACCAAGTCACACAAACTAAGTTTCTTAAAACATATTCCAATGTAAAGTCAAGATTAAAATTTATGTGTAAATCATGATTAAACCATTAATTTCAAAAACACCCAAATTTCTAAAATTAGGTTTTTTATGTCAAAAGTTATTCAACACAATTTCAACAATTTACAGTTTCTTAAATGCTATTAAGACATTCCCAATAACATATGTACACTTGGTTTGAACCAATCACACATAACAAAACTTATATCTTAGGTTTTGATCACTAACACTTCCAAACACCTAAAAATATGGCATGTTCTTATCATTCAAGGATCAAACTCTTGGCTCTGATACCATTTATAGGATTTTAGCAAAAAAATTAAAATTTTTAATTTATGTTCACATCATATGTAATAATGGTAATATAAAATTTACATGTTGTTTCAAAAAATAAAATATAGAAATATGTAAACTACCTTTAAGGTTTATAGTGAAGTAGTCGTGGGCACTATATCGAACGATACATTTCATTATATCATTGTATAACTCAAAACTGTCATTAACCGATATACTTCATTTTTCGCTACAAAACGAAGCTCCTACTAATTATGTGGTGTCATCTAGCAATGTCTCATGACCCTTACATCACAATGAAGTACAAACTTCACATAATGCCAAATGAACATTTCTTACTCACACTTACCATGTAGTCCAATCCCTCCGTCGTTATATCCCGATTAAACTTAGATTCATGGAGTGTCAAAATCCAATATTTAATCTTTTCGAATATCAAGTAATACATCATAACATGCCACATCGAAACTCTCTTCATGTAGTCTTTAATTTACACTGGTCAGTATCTTAGATTTTTATATTTTTCGATATTCATATGGAAACTCAGTAGCAATCGAGCTGACGGATCCCTGTATGATTATCACTTGTCCTCTCGTTCAAGCAACTTATGATCAAAGCGGCTTCTGAGTGAGACATGATTAGTCTCGTGGTATACACCATATGAACCATACGTTTCAAAATGAAGCACAACTGTGATATCTCAAGTCAAAGGATCTATACACTAGTATGATTTACGATGTATCATTGACTACATATTAATGCCCATGTGATCATTATTCAGCGGTCACGTTCGATAAACAATATAATGTAATAACCTTTGATTAGTTCTCTAACCATCAAACGGTTTTATTGTTTACCCATGTGTATATCCACCATGTCTAATATCATCCACTGATATACTATGGTGATATAGCACACACCCACTATGCAATACTATTGCTCAAACATATTACCTATGCAGGGAACAATTTGATGATGTTTATTAAAACTCATCGGGACCTTTCACATGTCATATACATGTAGCTAATATGGATGTAATATAGAACTACAATATAGATATAAAAGTGACGCAGAAAACATGTGAAGTATGACAAAACTCTTCTTTTATTAATAATGTATATGCAAGATATACAACCCTTGAAACCAATAAAGCGATTAGTTTTTAGGGCATATTCTAACACAATCTTGTGGTGAAAGGGACAGAAATTATTAATTTCACTCGACGGTTAAGGTTATGTGTAAAATAAAATACTATATATTTAAAATGAGAGAACACTCATATATACACAAATACATGTGCCTCTTGGGACTTGAATATGTCCTGGGTGGCTTTTCTATGCGTGTCTGTGACCAATGAGTTTCCTAGTGTGCATAGCTTGGGTGGGAATTGTCCACCTGTGCACATAAACATACAACTCACGAGAGTTGTACACTCAGTCAATGCATTTAATGTGCATATCATTCACAATTAATTTCACAGTTAATTTCCATGATTTTTGTGCTCATATCAGGATGGAGTATAATATGTAAATATTTCAATCTCATGATTTTAATAATCAACTGAAATCATGAGTGCATAATACCTAGACAGGATAAAATTATAACTTGCCTTAGTTTGAATTATCTAACTAGGACATTAATTATCCAACTAGATAAACTTAATCCTACCAATTATTGCAAACATCTCTAGTCTTTAGGATTATTATACTAGGATCTCGAAAAAACAATAAAATATATTTTGGGTCCATAGACATTTTCAAGACTCTAAATTCTCTATTTGAAATCTAAATCGAATCCAACTTGGATAATCCTTACACCTTTAGAGTTCATCAAATCTTTTTGTGTGTGAACCATATGCTCTCCACTAAGTCAATAGTGTTTAAACTCGTATCAGATTTTTAACCTAACATTTGAAGGATCGAATAGCCTAAGAGGGGGGTGAATTAGACAATCTAAAACAATCTTTACTAAATTAAAGAATTAAACTAAATTATTCAAATTAATGAATATTGCTTATTTTTAATGCAATTTATAAGAATGAGAAAAATATTTCAAATAATCAACACAATCAATATACATAACACAAAATATAAGTTTAAGAGATGAGAAAATCAAACACATGATATATAATAGTTGAGCGCAACCCGACCTATGTCCACTCTTCTAAGCTATCGCCATTGGAGTATTTCACTAATCCTTGGTTGACAAAATCCCAATCCAGCTTTTCTTGACAACAAAAATAGCTTTCAAGGTGCTATTAACCTTTACAAGTACTAGAACTCAATTTCTGTCACTAAAAATTTTCTAATCTTTGCAAATGTAATCTCTCTTAAAGAGTGTATATGAAAATTTAAGCTTGTTACAACCCAATACAAATGAAATCTAAAAGTATGTAAGCAAGAGTTTTGAATAGAGAAAAAAATTTGCAAGTGTATAGCTTAAAATTGATTTGCTCTCAAATATATGAAAGTTCTTGGTGGCAAAAGTCTCTTTCAAATGAATTTGATTGGGTTTATATAGGAGAAAATGAGAAAAGTTATCGTTATATACAAAAACTGGTCGTTTTAATTTTTTAGAAAACACAAAATTTGATCGATCGGATGTAATTCGATCAATTGGATGTGATATGACATTTCCGTGGTGTCTACATGGCACTAGCCATTAGAAAATTCAAAGAAAAATTCAATCGATCAGATTGAATCAGAGGTTAGCAAAATTGGTAGAGTATTAGAATTTATAGGGAGAAAGTTTGAGTTCAAATCTCTATCACGTATATGAAACCTTGAAATAAATAAACCACAAATACTTTTTTACAAGTTTGTGTGTTTGGTGATGCAATGCCGATTTATTCATTGATTCAAATTAGAGAATATAGATTTTGTGAATTGAAACATTTTTGTTCAAATGAAGAAAATTAAGGATATTGGGCATTTGTTTACTGTTATGATGTTATACAATGTTTTATTTAAAATTTTCAGGTTAATTTGAGTCAATGCAAGTTGGTTTTGTGTTAACTCTAACTTGACCCCTTTTTTTAGGATCAACCCTAACTCGATCTGAAATACTTTTTATGTTAAAAATTATAACTTTAACCTAATTTTTTTCGTATCGTATCGTATCGTATCATATCAGGTTAACGAATTATGTCAAATTTTGTCAGGTATTAATGGGTCTACATTAAACGTTTTATGATGTAATAATTACTAATTAGTGTCTTATTTGTAAAGTGCACAAGTGTATATAAGAGACTGGTGCTATTATATGTTTATATTTTTAACAACCATAACCTAAAAGGTGGCAATAAATCGAGCTGACTCTTGCTCAACCCACAAGGCCTTTGGGCTAGTCCGAGCCTATGGCCTACATAGTAATGGGCCTTATAGGCAAGCTGACCCATGAAAAGTATGAGGTCCACAACCCTGGCCTGAACCTATATATATAAGGTTGAGTCGATCTTTACAATAATGGGCCAAGTCAGGCCCAACAGTAATAGACCAACCTATTAATTTTAATAAAAAATATTTTTTTATAATTATTATTTAATTATTTAATTTTTAAAATTTTCTAATAATTATGAAAACAATAACAAGCTGGCCTAAGGCACTTATGTTTAGGCCTAAGGCTCGGCTGCTACAATAGCCAGTCGAACCATTTTCTCGTGCTTTAGGTTGGGCTGCCTCTACACAAACCTATTGAAAAATTCCTCAAAAACGTATTATCAGAGAAAAAAATGCAATCGTTTATATAGAGTTTGAAACTTGATAGATTTACAGCAGTTGGATTGCGCTTGAATAACTACTAATATATTGATTAAACACCGTCCGATTTACAGATCTCACCATCAATTGTGGAGAGAGAGTTTCTTCATAGAGAAAAAAATATCTCAAAAATGAGTCTAATATATTTTGACCCCAAGCCATGTGAAGAGTAATGAAAAATCAAATGAAACATAAATGTCACCGTTTCCTTCACTTGTCTTCTTTTGCAAAGAATCTTGGAAAGGACTTAGAAGTGGGGCAAAACGATTTGGAAGTGTTAGTAGAAATTCACTAAGAGACTTGTGACAAGTGATATTAAGACAAGCTGAAGTTGGGTTCTGGAAATAGTCATGTCAATGGTTTCTTTTTAAGTATCATTTTTATGTAATTACACGTGTCACCAAGCCCACACTTGACAAATCCAAGTTGTTCCCTAAGTCATCTTTAAAGTCTAGCAACCAAACCCCAACCTTATTCATTTATAATTATTTTTTCAAACATTATTCTTGTTCAATTACTATTTAATTGGCTCAAACTCAAACTAAAATTGTTCCTTTTATATTTGAGTTAAGTTCAGATAAATTGAATCAACCCTACATATATTTTAATCCATATATAGCCTTTTCTTTTCTACTCAATCACACTGGCTTGTCACTTTTTGTTTAGTTCAGTTTAATTATAATAAAATTTGACATTCTTAATACTATTAAATTCACTTATTAGATTTGAAATGATACTTTATATATAAGGATCTATGACTAATTAAGATATTCAGTACTATTATTACTAAAATGTTTCATTAATGGTTGAAAATATCTGGGCAACAGGCTACCTTGATCCTTTGCCATGTCTATTACTATAAAAGCAAATTTGTAGAGTTTGTTAAGGTTAATTTTATAAATCACATCAGTTCATTCAAAATTTTCTTTTTTAAGCTGTTTTACTCGTAAACAGAAATTTGTAATTTCGATTATAAATATCTTTATTGATAATAATGGATTACAAAATACATCGAACTTGTAGATCGGGCTAGAATCAACGTGGGCTGAATCTGAACAAGACTTATACAATCTAGTTGACTCAAATTCAAATATAAAGAATGACTCATAGTTAACTTATTTTATCTAAACTCAAATCGAGCTCTACCAATATTTAACAGCAAGTCCATATACAAAGCAACAACTAAACTGCAAGGGAAAATAGCCCTAATGGATGAATCCAGCCCCATTCATTTTTTACAGTTTACTCTGAAGCTTCTCCAACTGTGATGGCCTGGCTGTGACTCCTTGGAGATACTCCTTCAAACTGTGCGACTTAGGTATTATGTCATGAAGCTGAAGCCCGTCTGTAAAATTCAATAATGCCGACTTGTGACTCTTGATTCTTAACTTCATGCCCACCTTTTTGTAGGAAATAGAAGAAGGAGGAAGATCAGTAACGATGTCGAATCTGTTTTCAATGCGAAGGAGATGAAGATTGCTGAGTGCATTGAACACTTTCCTGAATCCTTCGTTTCCAACCTTGGGGCTGGCGAAGACAAAGGCCGTGACCACGCATGCTTCCTCCGAACCTGTGCGCTTATTGTATTGATTGGTAACTATATCAGTTGCGTTTAATGTTGCAAGAGCTGCACCGAGACTGTGACCTGCTACTGTTATACTGACTTCCTCTTCCCTGTACTCGGGCTTGTTCACCAGATTCTTAACAGCATTCAGCACCTACGTAAATATACCATAATAGAAATACATATCAAGAAAAAAGAAAATGAAGAAATCAGTAAATTATTTTGATTTAATTAAAACTTACATAACTTAATGTGATACCAATATAGTTCATGGGTTATGATTCAGGTAGACAAATGTTTAATTGACCTTAAGGCTTGATTTCCTTTTGAAAACCCAGGTACAATAGTTTTATACATTAAAAGTTGTTATTCAGAAAGTTCCAGCAGAGGAATTTATGTTAGTGTGAATTTTAAAAAATCTATGGTTTTCGAAAGCATGATACATCAGAAATGTTTCATGAGAGAACGACAGGTCATTGTAATTTTATGATGTTTATGAATTCAGAAAGCATGAGACATCCGGAATTCCTGTAATCTTAAACTGCTTAAATTCAGCGTTTCTATAAGGTATATGTATATCCTGCGCACTGAAATGATTTTATTTTATTCATGCAAATTCATTTTACGTTCTTACCTGGTCTCTAGCACTCAATTTACTGGAGGAGGGTTCAGTATTAGGCGATGTGTAGATTGAGAGAAACCCTTTGTGCACTTGTGGATCATGGCTCTTCCCAAAAATCTCAGAAGCTGACACTTGATCGAATCGAGCATTCTTGAACCACTCAGACAGAGAAAGAGTTCCTCTCCAGCAAATCAAAATGTCTCTTCTTCCCATCACTTTCTTTCCTTCATCTGTGGCCACAGCAACATACCCAAACCACGCAGACTGGTCCTCCACCATCCAGTCGATCCAGGAAGCAACGTCTGAGTTTGCAAAAATATAGTCAGTCACAGTGTATAAAATTCCCAAATGTATCTGTTTCAATGGCAGCTTCAGAAAATAAGTCTTCCTTTGCATAAGCTGGACGTGTTTCATCTTCTGAGTTAACCGAGTCATAAATAACTTGAACTCTTTCACCATAGAGTTTTATATAGTTTCTCAGATTGGTGTTCAGAGGTTTCAACAGGCCCTCCCAATTCTTCTCGCCACTAAGCTTCTTCCAGTTCGCCATCACTCTTCTCTTCGTTTTGCTTTATCTTGCTGTGGGAAGACACTCATACTTCTGCATGCCATTTATAGAACAAATGGAGCCTGGAAGAGAATTAGGCAGCCTTTTGGTCTCATGATTATATTATTTAGGAAATAAGCAATCTTTCGCAATTAAGAAAATTTGTAGTTTTTTTTATTTCCCTATCACATTTACTATCCAAATTATGTTTATTTGAGATTCAACTTTCAAATTTTTTGATTAAAGAAACTAAATTTCATATCTTTATATTGAAGAGAGCAATTTTTTCAACATTTTTATTTAAACATATCAAACTAATTATCCTATTTTTAAAAGAAACAATCTTAATTGCCTTTTTTATTTTTCCGTACTTTCAATCAAAATTATTGAAAATTTAATTCTTTAAATATATATATATATATATATATATATATTCTTGTCACTACCTTAATCCAACGTGGAAAATAAGTCATCGAAATTTTCTAGGAATAAAGTCATTGAAGTTGGAATAGGGGCGGCTGATGAAGGTGTGGAGGAAAATATTCCAACTCTTCTCCTTCCATATCACAACCTTAATCCAATATGGAAAATTCCAAATAAAAAAAGCCATCGAAATTTTCTAGGAAAAATCTCATTGCAGTTGGAATAGGGCCGGCTGATGCATTCCTGTGGAAGAGTTTTTTTGTGGTTCCTATTGAATACTGAGCTTTCTTGTAGTTTTGTTCTCATGGCTGTTGCTTTCCCATGTTGAGGTGTATTGTTGCCTGGCTAGGATCTTGCTTAACTTGGCCTTGTGAATTTGAGATTGAGAGTGTTGTTTTGGAACTGTTTAATATTAGAAATTTCTAAATGTGGGCTAATATTAATTATGTTTTGGTTTAATAAAATCAGATAATTGAATAATTTAATGTCAGTTTACAGATAAATTTAAGTGATCAATAAAGACAAGTTTAATATACTTAAAAGTTATGATCTGGGTGGACAGTATAAGTGTGGATCTTGAGATTTATTGGACTTTGATGGAAAGTTAATTAACCTACTATAAATTGGTTAGGTTCTTGCTAAAAAATCTGGTACAATATAGTTGCAATATAATTTACCCATACAAAGCTATCATTCAGAAAGGTTTTTAGAGTAGAAAATCAAGTCACATCGAAAAGTGATTTTGACAGATAATTCTAGTGATTTGCAAAGGCTTTTCAGTTTCAAATTAAATAGAAATCCGGATATTTCTAAAACTTTAATATTTAATTCAATATTTTATAATCTATGCATTGATTCTGTGAGTTATAATTACATGATTTTATGTTTGTTCGTGCATAATAAATCTTACATTTAAAGCTGGGACATGTCATTGAGTTGCAATTTTGTATTTTAGAGTTCCGCGGTCCTCTTGTGGGGGATGAGCTTAGACTGTTTGCCTTTTGACTTGGTTTGTCAAATGCACATGCTTACTTACCCAAAATTTAATTTAAAAAAAAAAAAAAACCTCTTCTCCTTCCATAAATGGCTGAATTAAAACTTGTTCATCAAGTTTGGGAGAAAACAAAACTTAGGCATGTAAATCAATGATATTAAATTAGGAAGAATAGACTTCTACAAATTAAATGTTAGAAATTAAAAAAAAAAAAAGAGAGACTTGCAATCAAGAATCTAAGGTTGGTATATAAAAAAAGGAAAATTAATTAATTTACCCATTTTTCCTGAGTAATAAGAATTTACCCCTAATTTTGGGGTTTAAACTAAAATATCCATACTTTAAAGGATTTAAACGAAAATGTCTTAAATATATAATAAAATATCAAAACTATTATTCTTTTATTCTATATAAACTATATCTCTTCTGTTATCTATTAACATATACAATTTTAATTATTATCCAAAAGAGATTTTTAGAGAGAGAAAAGAAGTTTGTGATATCGAGGCATTTATACGTATTATAACTTCAATGGTTATTATTTTATTAATAATGCAATTATATGTGTTGTTTTCTATAATAAATTTAGAGTTGTGAATAAAAATTAAATTGATAAAAATTATAGGGGTATTTTGTAATTATTATAATAGTAAAGGGTGAAATGATATTTTACAATAAAGGGTGTTAGAGATATTAGATAATATTTAGAGGTAAAATGATATTTTACAATGAAAGATGTTAGAGATATTAAATAATATTTGAGGGTAAAATGATATTTTACAATATAAGGTAAAATAATATTTTTAAAAATTAGTATCAATATGTAATAAAATTATGAAATAAGTGTAATTGTGTAATAGAAATAAAATCATAAATTCAAAATTGTGGAATAGGTATGATTTGGAAAATTTGTCGTTTTCTTTGATTTTGACATGAAGGGTAGTTTTGTTTATACATTAAAAATAAGACATTTTTGTTTAAAATTGAAAAAATTGGGTAATTTTATTTTCCACCCCTAATTTTTGGGTTTAATTAATTTCCCATAAAAAAATGCATTTACTTATAAATTGTAATAGTAATTTGAAGACTTAATATCAACCAATAGGATATTGTTGAGATTTGTGAATTTAAATAAGTAACCATATGAGACTTTTCCTCGCACGTAGACACTAACATATAGCCAATTTCTCAAGAACTTGTGAATTTGAATAAGCAACCATTAGAGTTTGTTGTTCTTCCATGGAATCAATACCCAACTATTTTAAGGGGTGAGATTTTCCCTCACAATTAGAGGCTTGTGGAAAATGCACCACATAACATTAGGTCATAGTTATTTTTTTGTTGCTTATTGTTTTAATATTTATTTAATTTATTATTTGTCGAATCAATCACAATTCAGATCGAGCTCTTGACTGAGTCAATGTTTAATAAATTTGTAACACTAAATAATAGGACACTATTGAAACTTTATTAATTTGAATAAACAACCATCTAAGCTCTAGTTTAATCAATACCAGACTATTTTAAAGGTTGAGATTTTCCAATACAATTAGATACTTGCATCTACTCCCTTTTTCAAGGGATATGAGACAACTCAATACATGTCACTATTAAGACTCAAACCAAATTCATTTGGTAAGGAAAATATAACACATTCAGCTAGATTACAAATCTTTTTTTATTGACTGTTGTTTAATGTTTATTTATTCTATTATCGGTTAAATGAATCAAGATTCAAACTAACTTTTGGACTAGGTCAATGCCTAATTCGAGTTTGAATTCATCATTTTCACATTTAACTTATGAATGACAAGCATGTATAAACCTCCAAGTTTGAAGATGAAAATATTGTAATGAAAAATCTAAGGCTTGATATGAAAATGCATTCACTTATGACTGGTAACATTAATTCTAATAGTTTGTAATATGGAACAAAAGGTCAAAACAAGTATAGTAGACTTGGAGATGGGGTAATTAACACGTGACTTTGAATAAGCAATATAATAAATTTATGCATAGCAAATTAAATATAATCTATGGGAGACCAAATCAAAGAAAATGAATGGCCTAAAATTTTTTCTTAACTATGAATTAACTATGTGCAAATAGGCAAACAAGTACGACCACATATTTTCAACTGCTGAATAGACTTTGAAAGCACATTCATCCTAAAAAAATACTTATAATCAAGAATCCAAGGCTTGTTATAAAAAATGCATTTACTTATTACTTGTGATAGTAATTTTAATAGACTTGTAATATCAAACAATAGGACATTGTTGAAACTTGTGAATTCGAATAAGCAGCCATCCAAGCCCGATGCTCTCTTGTGGAATCAATACAACCAAAATCTGTTCAATCCCATAAGCTATCTCAAGGGGTGGGAGTTTTTCTTGTTAGAAAATTTTTTGATATGTAGTAACATTAATTATAATTTTGGTTTAATAAAATCGGATAATTCAATAATTCAATAACAATTTAAGTAATCAATAAAAATAAATTCAATATAATTAAAGTTTATGTTCTGGATGGATAACATTAGTGTAAATCTTAAGGTTTATTAGACTTTATATTTTCAGTAGTGAAAGACTCAATACTTGTAATTGTTAAGACTCAAACCAAAGTTTAGTTGGTTAGGAATATGTACCACATATCACCAAGTCATAATTCTTTTTTTCTGACTATTATTCCAATATTTATTTAATCTATTATTTGTTTGACAATTGATGAGACCAATCAAGACTTAGACCGACACTTAGACTATGTTTACATTTGATCTAAATTTGAATACATTGTTCTCACATTGAACTTATGAATTAAAAATATATGTACAATACTAGGTTAAAAAAATTGTAATGAAAAATCTAAGGTTTGGCATAAACAATGCATTTACTTGTGACTTGTAACATTAATTCTAATAGATTAATTGTGACATGGAACAAAAGAAAAAACAAGCGTATTAGACATGAAGATGGAGTCATTAACACGTGACTTTGAATAAGCATATAATAAATTTATACATAGCAAATTAAGAATAATTTATGGGAGACCTAATCGAAGAAAATAAATAGAGTAATAGTTTTCTACCTTCATTCAATTTTTTCTAGAGAACCTTGAAAGTAAAATACAAATATACTAATATTTTAGAGATTTGTAATTAGAGCTTTTGTGTAATCAATACAAACAATGAAAACTAATTGGAGAAGAAGAAAGAGTTCTTTGAAATTAGACAAATGTAAATATTCTAATTATCAAATCAAATCACATTATGGATCTCGTATCTTGTCTTGTTACATCCATTTTCTCTTATCTACATTAAGCACAATGTATAAGAAATACTATAATCTCTTTAAATTTTAATTGTTATTACTTAATCTATATATCTACATTTGTAATGGTAAAATATCATATCTCTGTGATTATGATGTTTTATTGATTTTTTACCGGAAATAGATAAAATGGTACAACCCTTATGTGTACAAACGTTTACATATCATATGTGAGGAAGAAGAAACAAGAAGAAAGAGAATATTAAACTAAATTAAGCCAAGAAACTAAAGTGATCAAAGTAATTATAAGGATCAATACTATATGCAGAGAGTAATTATCTATGGTGATAATTATCAAAGTAATTATAGTAATAATCAAGATAAATCAAAACCTTGTAAAGATATTAAAAAAATATTTGAAATAGGAAAAGATTACTTTTGGGATAATTTTAAAAGGTGTAAATAATGAGAAAACAAGGAAAGAAAATATTTGATCAAAGTATTCTCCAATTCCATCAGCGATGAAGGTGTGGATTTACTAATTGAATAATTTTACATGCACTCATTTGTAGTATCAAATTAATTTTATGCCATTGTATAATTAGTTATAATTTTATCTTTAATTAAAAATTATTAATAGTATGATTACATATTATTTGAATATCCAATTTAATGTCGACATAATTTTGTTATTTATTTTCAGTGCTGGTCTTGTTTTCTTAAGAAGTCTTATTGCATAATAATAAAAAGGTCTACTAACTTTCTTGTTTACATAATAATAAAAGGCCAATATATAATTATTGCTTATTTCCTAATATAATTTTCCTAACTAATATAATCGTTGAATCAAGCTAAGGTGGCCTAATCCTCTTTATAGGCTTGAATCAGTCTGACTTGAATTTTCACCCTTCAAGATTCATACCATCAAAATGAGCAACTTTCAACCGAAACGACTTGGAAAAAGGCCCCATCAAATTCGCACGTTGAGAGCCTGGACTTGTTGAAGAACCACTGCCACCTCCTGTGACAAGCTCACTACTATCGCCAGAAAGCGCTCCCCTGGACTAGGACTATTGTCATATCATTTATTTCGTATCTAATTTCAATTTTAATTCTTTAAAAAATGTTCTAAGGAGAATCTATTTTCATACAACTTTTTAGCAGAAATACACATGATCCATTTTCACACAGAGATATAAATTCATCTTCAGCTTTTGGTAGCATACATGAATGAAAACCTGCTAAAACCACAACCATTTAATACCAATAAGACAACAGAGCCTTAACTAGCAATGAAATAAATGAACGGAAGGGCAAAGGCATGCGTTTTCGGTGTAATGAGAAATATGCCTTTGGGCATAAGTGTAAGAAAAAGCAATTGTACACTTTACAATTCAAGTAAATATAGGGGTTGGTGGAGATCCAATGATGGATGATGATAGAGAGGTAGTGGAGGAAGAGCCGAACCTTCTGCACCTGTCCCTAAATGCCTTCAATGGTTCAACATGTCCCAGAATCATGAGACTGCAAGGGATACATGGAGGGAAGCCCATCTTTATACTGATTGATTCTGGGAGTACTCACAATATTGAGTGCAAAAAGAACCTCTAAACCAGGATGTAGACTTGAATCTATTGAAGGAACAAAGGTGAGAGTAGACAATGGGCAAGAATTAAAGTGCAACTTGATGTGTGAGGCCTTCAGTTGGAAATGCAAGGACAATAATCTTTATTAGTGATTTTTTAAATCTTTAATTTAACAATTTGGTTCAAACTCTAAAATTTATCAGTGATTTTTTACCATATCTCTTAAAATGTATTTAGTTTAGATAATATTTTATTATCAAAATTGAAATATTATCTTAAAAATAGATTACTTAGAAGATTATTAAGTATAAATAATTATTATATTCGATACAACTTGATAAAATTTTGTAGTTATAAATAATTTTTATGTTTTGTTAGAAGTAATACTTAAGTGTCCTCAAATATAATTATTCTAAAATATTTTTTATATTATTTGTAATACTAGTTAAAAATAAAATTATTTTTGTTTTAAAAAAATAATAAATAAGAATATAATTATAATAAAATTAAGATTACGTTGGTAATATTTTAGTATTAAAAATGGATATGATAATAAGATGACGTTACCATTGACAATAGAAAGTTGTTATAATATTTTATTACTTATAAATTAAATAAAATAATGTAAATAATAAAAAATAGGTTATTAAAGTAATCTCTAAAGTTTAGTAATCAAATACCATCTTATTCTTTTATAATTCTTTTCTTTAACATTATTCTTGTTCAATTATTATTTAACTCCTCAAACTCAAACTAAAATTAATCCTTTTAGATTTGAGTTAAGTTCAGATAAGTTAAATCAACCCCTACATATACTAAAATTGATCATATATAGTCTTTTTTTTTTCTACTCAATCATACTCTCTTGTTACTTTTTATCTAATTCAGTTTAATTATAATAAAATTTGACATTCTTAATAATATTAAATTGGCTTATTAGATTTGAAATGATACTTTGTATATAAGGATATATGACTAATTAAGATATTGAGTACTATTATCACTAAAATGTCTCATTAATGGTAGAAAATATTTGTGAGTATTTCTCAGACTATTTTTAAGTCAATTTATTATAGTATGGCAACGTCTTCATAATGGCATGGTGTCGCACAAACTTTAAAGTTTTCAACAGCCAACAAAAATATTTAGGAGGCCCAGAGACTATTTCACAGCCAAGGTTGGATGAAATGGTAAATTTTTATTTATAAAGTTTTACAAAATCAAATTCTCATCCAATATCTACTTTTGTTAGTAAATTTTATTTGATTTTTTTGGCAATTATTCTACTTATCTGGTTACTTCTTTTTTCTCTAATGATAATTCATTTTTCTTTTACGACTATTTTTTCTTCTTTGACATGTTTAAACAATTAATTCAAATAAATTGAATTCAAGCTCAAGCTAGTCATTATATATTCAAGTTGAGCTTAAGTTGACCATTATTCAGACTCAACATAAATCCACCCTTCATGGCTTCCAGATCATTTCTGTGATAGTTTGACCCTGAAGGCTAAGGTGTAATCAACTATATAGACATGACAGTGAGTTGTGTCAGCCACTCCAACATAGTGTATCGTGCCTAGAGACAGGTCGGCCTACTAACTTGTCAAGGCTTGCAACAAGACCTAGAGCTCCTTAGAACATGCCTTTGTGAGCCCTTATTGAGTTGACCTACAAAATTATATAATATTTTTTTTTGAAAATTTTTAATTATTTATTATTTTTTAACTAATCATATTGGATTAGCCAGTAGACTTTGCCTTAAATCCCCCAGCACAATGTCGATGGCCTACAAATCATATCCCATGAGGCCAAACCAAAAAAGAAGGACCTAATCTAGGCAATGGGTTGCCTTGAGCCCTTGCCATGTCTATTGCTATAGAAGCAAAAGTTATTGTAGAGTTTGTTAAGTTTAATTTTACAAATCACATTGGTTTAGTCAAAATTTTCTTTTTCTATTGTGTCACTCATAAATATAAATTTTTAATTTCAATGGTAAACATCTTTATTGATAATAATGGATATTAAAATACATCAAACTCGTAGATTGGGCTAGAATCAAAGTGGGTTAACTCTGAACAAAACCTACACAATCTAACTGACTCAAATCCAATTATAAAGATCAACCCATACTTAATTTATTCCATCTTAACTCGATTCAAGCTCTACCAACAGATAATAACAAATCAATACACAAAGTAACAACTAAACAGCAAGGGAAAATAGCCCTAATGGATGAATCCAGCCCCTTTCATTTTTTAAAGTTTACTCTGAAGCTTTCCCTACTGTGATTGCCTGGCTGTGACTCCTTGGAGATACTCCTTCAAACTGTGCGACTCAGGTATTATGTCATGAAGCTGAAGCCCGTCTATAAAATTCAATAATGCCGACTTGTGACTCTTGATTCTTAACTTCATGCCCACTTTTTTGTAGGAAATAAAGGAGGGAGGAAGATCAGTAACGATGTCCAATCTGTTTTCAATGCGCAGGAGATGAAGATTACTGAGTGCATTAAACACTTTCCTGAATCCTTTGTTTCCAACCTTGGGGCTAGGGCTGGATTCGAGCCGAGCCAGAAACGAGCCGGGCTCAGCTCGGCTCGATCGAGCTCGAGCCGAGCCCGAGCTGGCTCGGATTGACTCGGAATATTTTTTAAAAAATTTTTTTATACAAAACGGCGTCATTTTGATCCATATATATATACAAAACGGTGTCGTTTTGATATAATAAACGAGCCGTTACCGAACCGAGCTGAAAACGAGCCGAACTCGAGCCGACCCTTAAAAAGCCGAGCCGAGCCCGAGCTGGCTGCGAGCCGAGCTCGGCTCGGCTCGAATCCAGCCCTACTTGGGGCTGGCGAAGACAAAGGCCGTGACCACGCATGCTTCCTTCGAACCTGTGCGCTTATTGTATTGATTGGTAACTATATCAGTTGCGTTCAATGTTGCAAGAGCTGCACCGAGACTGTGACCTGCTACTGTTATACTGATTTCCTCTTCCCTGTACTCGGGCTTGTTCACCAGATTCTTAACAGCATTCATCACCTACGTAAATGTACCATAATAGAAATACATATCAAGAAAAAAGAAAATGAAGAAATCAGTAAATTATTTTGATTTAATTAAAACTTATATAACTTAATGTGATACCAATATAGTTCATGGGTTATGATTTAGGTAGACAAATGTTTATTTGAACTGAGGCTTGGTTTCCTTTTGAAAACCCAGATACAATAGTTTAATGCATTAAAAGTTGTTATTCAGAAAGTTCCAGCAGAGGAATTCATGTTACTGTGAATTTTAAAAAATCTATGGTTTTCGAAAGCATGACACATCAGAAATGTTTCATGAGAGGACGACAGGTCATTGTAATTTTATGATGTTTATGAATTCAGAAAGCATGACACATCCGGAATTCCTGTAATCTTAAACTGCTTAAATTCAGCGTTTCTATAAGGTATATGTATATCCTGCGCAGTGAAATGATTTTATTTTATTCATGCAAATTCATCTTACGTTCTTACCTGGTCTCTAGCACTCAAATTACTGGAGGAGGGTTCAGTACTAGGCGATGTGTAGATTGAGAGAAACCCTTTGTGCACTTGTGGATCTTGGCTCTTCTCAAAAATCTCAGAAGCTGACACTTGATCGAATTGAGCATTCTTGAACCACTCAGCCGGAGAAACAGTTCCTCTCCAGCAAATCAAAATGTCTCTTCTTCCCATCACTCTCTTTCCTTCATCTGTAGCCACAGCAACATACCCAAACCACGCATACTGGTCCTTCACCATCCAGTCGAACCAGGGAGCAACGTCTGAGTTTGCAAAAATATAGTCAGTCACAGTGTATAAATTCTCAAATGTACCTGTTTCAATGGCAGCTTCAGAAAATAAGTCTTCCTTTGCGTAAGCTGGACGTGTTTTATCTTCTGAGTTAACCGAGTCATAAATAACTTGAACTCTTTTACCATAGAGTTTTATATAGTCTCGCAGATTGGTGTTCAGAGGTTTCAACAGGCTCTCCCAATTCTTCTCGCCACTAAGCTCCTTCCAGTTCGCCATCACTCTTCTCTTCGTTTTGCTTTATCTTGCTGTGGGGAGACACTCATACTACTGCATGCCATTTATAGAACAAAGGGAGCCTGGAACAGAATTAGGCAATCTTTTGGTCTCATGATTATATTATTTAGGAAATAAGCAATCTTTCGCAATTAAGAAAATTTGCGTTTTCTTGTTTTTGCCGTGCTTTTAATTAGAAATATTAAAAGTTCAGTTCGCTTAATAGAGATATATGTACTTATATATATTTTGTTATCCCATCATATAAAAAATTTGAATTAGAATTAATAAGAGGTATTGAATAAAACTATGATAAAATTTCCTCTACAGTATTGTGTCTTCTAAGAGGTCTTACTCTCTCATCTAGAGTAGTTTGCTCCGAACAATTGGTGCTCTTAAGTCAGTCCAAAGAATACTAGCCCATGAACAATAATTAACCTCCAATTCACAACATAAAATTTCTATTATAAATCAAATAAAACTCATTTAATCAAACTAATTATAAAGTTGTTGACATATCTATCATTAGATTTCTTTTCTTCTTCATCTATCACGACCTTAATCTAATGAAAAATTCCGAAAAAAAAGAAATCGTCGAAATTGTCTAGGGAAAAAGTTATGAAAGTCGGAATAGGGCCGACTGATGAAGGTGTGGAGAAGAATATTTCAACTCTTCTCCTTCCATAATTGGCTGAATTAAAACTTATTCATCAAGGTTCGGAGAAAACAAAACTTAGACATGTAAAATTAATGATATTAAATTCGGATGAAAGACTTCTACAAATTAATTGTTTGAAAATTAAAAAAAAAACCACTTGTAATCAAGAATCTAAGGCTTGGTATAAAAAAATGCATTTAGTGATGCATTGTAATAGTAGTTTTAACATACATATTATCAAACAGTAGGATATTATTGAAATGTAAATTTGAATAAGTAACCAACAAGACACCTTTCCATGTATTTAATATAGTTGAAACTACTATTTTATACGGAGAAACTTTTTCTCACACCTAGACACTAACATATAACTTATTTCTCCACCAATGTGAAACTTGCGAATTTGAATAAGCAACCACTAGAGCTTGCAGTTCTTCCATGGAATCAACACCCCGACTATTTTAAGGGGTGAGATTTTCCCTCACAATTAGAGGCTCGCAGAAAATGCACCAAATAACATTAGGTCACAATTCTTTTTTGTTGCTTATTGTTTTAATATTTATTTAATTTATCATTGGTCAAATCAATCAAAATTCAGATCGACCTCTTGACTGAGTCAATGTATAATAAATTTGTAACACTAAACAATAAGACATTGTTGAAACTTTATTAATTTGAATAAGCAGCCATCTAAGCTTGAGTATAATCAATATCAAACTATTTTAAAGGCTAAGACAACTCAGTACATGTCACTGTTAAGACTCGAACCAAATTCACTTGGTAAGGAAAATACAACACATACAACTAGATCACAAATCTTTTTTGTTGACTATTGTTTAATGTTTATTTATTCTATTATTGGTCAAACGAATCAAGACTCAGACTAACTTCTGGACTGGGTCAATACCTAATTCGAGTTTGAATTCATCATTTTTACATTTAACTTATGAATGACAAACATGTATAAAATTCCAAGCTTAAAAATGAAAAAATGTAATGCAAAATCTAAGGCTTGATATGAAAAATGCATTCACGTATGACTGGTAACATCAATTCTAATAGTTTGTAATATGGAACAAAAGGTCAAAACAAGTATAGTAGACATGGAGTCGGGTAATTAACATGTGACTTTGAATAAGCAATATAATAAATTTATACATAGTAAATTAAGTATAATTTAGACCTAATTGAAGAAAATAAATAGAGTAATAGTTCTTCTACCTTCATTCAATTTTTTCTAGAGCACCTTGAAAATAAAATACGAATATTAAAATATTTTAGAGATTTGTAATTAGAGTGTTTGTGTAATCAATACAAACAATAAAAACTAATAGGCCTGGCCATGGTTCATGAACCGATGGTTTCGATTCGAAATCATTGGTTCACGGTTTGAAAAAATAAAAACCCTGAACCGGAACCGTTACAGAACGGTTCGTAATCGGTTTGAACCGACGGTTCCGATTCATGGCTCCGGTTTGAAACCGACATTAAACCATCAATTCTAATTTATAACGTCAATTTATTTTTTAATTAATAATTATAATAATTAAGAATAAAAAATAAAAAATGCTTAGATTTAATTTTTCAATTAAATTTTCTATGTATCCATTTGAGATTTAGAAGAATCAAAGTTTACGTGGTTCTATTTACTTTTTTTTTAGAATGAATAAAATAAATTATATAATTAATAATAAAAGATAATGAAAAAATAATAAATAATAAATAAAATTAATTATAGAGATAAATTCTATAATTAATTATGAAATTGTATAATAAAAAATAATAATAATTAAATTATATAAATTAAAATTATAATTGATAAAAATAAAAGGGAAATTTAATTAAATTTGAGATAATTTGATTGAGAGAGTATTAAGAATTAAGAGAATGAGAAATGAGAAATGAGAGATTTGAAAGATTGAATAATATTTATAAATAAAATTTTATATTAAAATTTAAAAAAAAAAAAGCCAAACTGCCATATTTTATACATTTGCAGGGGACCGGTCCCTGCAAATGTTTTAGAAGCAGCCATATTTTAGATTTTGCAGGGGACCCGGTTCCTGTAAATGTTTAAAATATGGCGGTCCTTTGCAAGCATTTGCCGATTCATGTAAAAAAATACTGGTCTATGAATTTTTGAGCCGTTGGTTCATGAAACCGAACATGAATAGATGGTTCCACAATTTGAAAATATTAAAATTGGAATCGAACCGTCAAAATCTGGTTTCGATTTTGATTCATACCGGTACTAATTTTAAAAGGGTCGGTTTCAATCCAGTTCACTGGTCAAACCAGCCCGTGTCCAAGACTACTAATAGGAGAAGAAGAAAGAGTTCTTTGAAATTAGACAAATGTAAATATTCTGATTATCAAATCAAATCACATTATGGATCTCGTATCTTGTCTTGTTATATCCATTTTCTCTTATCTACATTAAACACAATATATAAGAAACACTATAATCTCTTTAAATTTTAATTGTTATTACTTAATCTATACATCTATATTTGTAATGGTAAAATATCAAATTGCTGTGGTTATGATGTTTTATTGATTTTTTACCGGAAATAGAGAAAATGGTACAACCCTTAGGGGTACATATGCTTACATATCATATGTGATTGTTTCTTCTTCATCCATGGGAGGAAGAAGAAACAAGAAGAAAGAGAATATTAAACTAAATTAAGCCAAGAAACTAAAGTGATCAAAGTAATTACAAGGATCAATACTATATGCACAGAGTAATTATCTATGGTGATAATTATCAAAGTAATTATAGTAAAAATCAAGATAAATCAAAACCTTGAAAAGATATTAAAAGAATATTTGAAATAGGAAAAGATTACTTTTGGGATAATTTTAAAAGGTGTAAATAATAAGAAAACAAGAAAAGAAAATATTTGATTAAAGTATTCTCCAATTCCATCAGCAGACAAAGGTGTGGATTTACTAATTGAATAATTTTACATGCACTCATTTGCAATATCAAATTAATTTTATGTTATCGTATTACTAATTATAATTTTATCTTTAATTAAAAATCATTAATAGTATGATTACATATTATACTTTTTATTTGATTTGAGTTTTAATTGTTTAAATCAAATAAAATCCTATACAAATTCTTTTATATAATTGTTATAGATTCAACTGATTTAATGATTTTATATTATGAAAATAATAATATCAATTTAGTTTGTTCAAACATTAAGATATATTTATAAAAAGTAATAATAATAATTTATTATTACATGATTTTATATTATTTAATTTTTAATTTAAAATAATTTAATTATATAATAATACATTATTATCTATATATAAATAGGTGATGAGTACATATAAAATAAAATCTATACTGAAAATAAAAATAAAAATATAATATATACTGAATAAAAAATATGATTTTAAGCCACGTTGTTGAAATATTATTAAAAGTTAAAAATAAAATATTTTTTTTTGAAAACAATAAAATATAAATAGGCAAAGAAATGAGGACTTGACAACCTCACGTGGGTGCATTTTCCGTAACTTTGTCTGATATGCCATGACAGTACGGAGGAGGCAGTACGGAAAATAAGCCAAGAACGGTTCTCCATTATTCATTTTTCTGTCTTAAAAGCATAAGCTGTAAACCACACCTGAAAACAATATGACACAGTTGGCACCACAATCAAACAGCGGAAACTTCATTTTTATGTCTATGGCTTGACTAAAATATTCTTTGTCTGGAGAAAGTTAATCCGTGACAGTACGGGAGAAGGGTAAATAGTAAATTAATTAATTATTAAAATAAAAAATATAAATATATTAGTCATTAAGGAATGTGTATAGGAAATACATGAGACATCCCAATCCAAAGAATTTTTTAAAAATTATATCAACACACAAAAAAGTACAATTTCAAACCACGACATTGAAATATAATTAAAATTAAAAATAAAATATTTTTAATTTATATTAAAAATTAATATTAATTATAAATTTATTAAAAATAATAAATTATTAAATTTTATTCATCAGTCAAATCAATAATTGAAATAAAAATATTTACTGGCTGTTCACTTCAATAATTGACGTTTTCAAGGAGCAGCAGAATAATGGACAGGCGACCAGGAGCTACTGCAGTGGGCGCAGGATCATGACGCTCCTCCCAATGTTGTCGTCGGTGAGGCCTTAAAAACTTCGATAGAGAGAACAAAAGAACATCTCTCTCTCCCGTCATGAAATATTTTTTATTTATAATGAAATTTTTCTCCATCATCTACTTAGTGATTTTTTTTTTCTATTTATTTTAACGTGTGTTTTCTTTTCTATAATAAAAATAATATTATGTATATTTATTTTAAATATATAAATAAATATATATTTATATATATTATCATATAATTAAATATTATTTTATTATTAATTCAAAATTATTTAATTATATAAAGATAAATTTTAAATATATATTTATTTATATATTTAAAATAAATACATATAATTTAATTATTATAATAATTCCTCTTAAATTAAAAAACAGGTTTAAAATTTTAAGATATATATATTTATTTATTTATTAAAAAAATTAATTATAATTTAAAGTTTAGACTTAATTAAAAATTAATTTAAGTTAAATTAAATTTAGATATTTAAATTAAACTTAAATTTAAATATTTAAATTTATCTGATAAAAATAAATTCAACCCTTTTGACTCATTTGATCTGAGTCCAAGCAGTTTTGCATCGAATCCAGCGTCTTGTACGATTTAACTTCATATTATTAACTGAGCATTTGTGGGGTTGTACTTTTGAGACATTGGATTTTAAAAAGACTTGGATTTCGTACCGCGAGTGGTTTTATGTATGACCAAATCCTTATTAAACAACGGAAAAATAATTAAGTCAATATCAGCCAGGTTATGGCCTGGCGATAATTCTCTGATTAATATAAAAAATTAATTTTATTATTAATTTAATTAAATTTAATTAAATTTTATTAAAAATTAGATTTAATCAAATAAATTAATTAAAAAATAGATTTTACAAAGTTGGATTTTTAATTTTTTTTAATTTTAATTATTTTTAAATAATTTAATTATTATTTATTATTTTTTAATTAAATCAATTAAATTATAAATTAATAAAATAATTAATTTGATTATTAATTTGATTTTAAAAACATTACAGCAAGTCCTTGATCGTTTCTCTCAAGTGGTTTATATATAATTGTCCTTTTTCTTATCGATTCCGACAGCATACGGTTGCTCTTGCCCCCATTAGGGAAGCTTTTTAAATTAACAAATGAGATCACGTTTTTCTCGCCTTTCTTCGCTAATTGCACTGCAGGTGACCTCGTACAGCATCTGATCATGGCGCGTTGATGAGATATAACATAATCTTATTTTACTTTTTGTGAATGACAATAATGAAAACGTCTAACCCAACCACTTTTCAGAATATGAAATAGAAAAAAACAACTCAAACTCTGCCCCTTAGTAATTGGGGCATAAAAAGACTTTCATGTTTCTTCACCAAATTATTTCCAAATGTTTTTCACACCCAAACTATAATCAAAGATATTATGCATGGTGGATTTTTACATCACATGATTTTGACTTTGACCATTATATAATGTGAATACATTAATGGCCTTGGAAATTTTTATTTGAAAATGGTCATTTGCTTGTCTGGAGGGGCGGCCAAGGCGGCCAAGATTTGTATAAATAGCCCCCCTCCTCACTTTATTTGATACATATATTTTTCTTCTCTTCTCCGGAAATTATATTTTGTTTTGGCTCTCTTCCTCTCATTTCTTCTCACTTCTTCTTCAATCTATTTATCATTTTATATTTGTGTATTATATTTATAACACATTATCAGCACAACCAGCTCAGGTATATTATATCTTTTTATTATGTCGTTATACTTCTTATATATTATAAATATGAATATCTCAGTTGTGATATCTCAATTATCTTTTAATTTATGTTATGCTTCTATTTAATTTTTCATTATAATTATACTCTATTTGCAACCCAAAGTTTACAAAATTATAAATCTAGACCTAAAATCTTAAAACTCTTGAATCTAGACCTGAAGTCTAGAATATCATAAATCTGGATCTGAACTCCTGAATATTATTTGTAACCTGAAGTTTACAAAATTATGAATCTAGACCTGAAGTCTAAAATATCATAAATTTGAACTCGAAGTTCTGAACATTATTTATAACTAGAAGTTTACAAAATTATGAATCTGAGCCTGTAGTCTTGAATATTATGAATTCAGATATAAAATCTTGAACATCATTCGTAACCCGAAGTTTACGAAATCATAAATTTAGATCTGAAGTCATAAATATTATTTGTAACCTGAAGTTTACAAAAACCAAGAATCTGGACCAGAAGTCCTGATATTATTTAAATATTTATTTTTATTGTATTCCATTTATTTGAATATTTATTTATTTGTAACCTTATTTATTTGAATCTTTATGTTTATTTATATCTGATTTACAATCTGAAGCTTATAAAATCGTGAGAATATATATATGGGCTCGAAGTCCAAAGTTTTATGATTTACAACTTGAAATTTGTAAAATCATGAAAAATCATATATATATGGGCTGGAAGTCTCAAGTTTCATCAAAGTCTTAATTTTAGAATAATGATATCACCTTTGCAACTTGAAGTTTGCATGAAGTGTGAAAAATATGGACTTAAAGTCCAAAATATAATCAGAATATGTATTATAATATTCTGAATACTAATTACAAAACCAGAAGTTTTGTAAACATAGGATAACATATGAACCTGAAGTTTCTAAAAATTAGTCCCAATATTTCTCCTACAAAATCAACTATTTTGTAAATATGAGATAATATTTGAACCTGAAATTTCAAAGATTAACTCATATATATTGTCTACAAAACCAGAAGTTTTGTAAATATGACATTGATTGAACCTGAAGTTCCTAAAATTAGATGGATAATATTAAATGGGTTTTTTGCATGAGTCTCCACTTAGAATTTATGAGCTTTGAAAATTAACTAAATAAAATGGCCCAGAAGGACAAATACAAGGCTATTATTTTTCGGTGTCATATCCCTGAAGGATTGCAAACTGAAATATGGATATAATAATAAATCCATTAAATTTGTAGAGAAATTTGAAAGATAGATTTGAATATCAGATTCAATAATACTCTCAATGACTCTATAATTTAGTATAACTTTGCAATATTCAGAATCTTTTCCTGAATGTGGAAGATAAAATATTTCCCACATTTTATTTTATGCTCCTATAGTAGCAATATTGGAAAAGAAAATTCTGAATTAATATTTTCTCATTATACATCGTTCCCTAAAATGAACGCAACTACCAGAAGTAGTTATCATGAGTATGAGTAACTTGCCCCATATGTATTACATCGTTCCTTGAAGTGAATGCAACTACCAGAAGTAGTTATCATGGATGTGAGAAATAATAGAAAATCTCAGTCACACCACCAGAAGTGGACCAAGACTGAGACAAAATAAATTATAATGTAGAGTAAACCACAAAATAATAAGTGTGGTTATAAATGTCATTTGTGGTGTACCTGTAGTACACACAAACATTGAGTGGATCTATATTAAACACCCATAAGAATTAAATTTTTAATAAGTTAGATCCTATCGATCTAATGATTCTTGATGTTTTAAATCCTCTTTCAAAGAATAACAATATGGGTCACTTAAATAGTGATAAAAATGCCCAAGATTTTTATAAGTCCATCATATATATTTATTTTGGAGTCATAAATATTATTTTATTTTTCAGTATCATGTTCTCTTCCTTTTAATATTTTATATACATTACAACTAACGTAATTTTTAAATGAATAGAAATGGACTCCAAAATTGAAGCGTTGACTTCAAAAACTGATGTGGGAGATATATGTTTGGTGGATAGTGCAACAACGCACACAATTCTCAAGGAAAAGAAATTTTTCTTAACTTTAGCATTAATTGAAGCTAAAGTAAATATCATATCAGAATCAATTAATCTGATAGAAGGTTCCGAAAGAGCCACAATTATATTAAACAATGAGACCAAATTAAGCATCAATGATGCATTATATTCAAGTAGATTTAGAAGAAATCTACTGAGTTTTAAAGATATAAGAAAAAATAGTTATCATCTTGAAACCATGAGTGAAAATGGTGCAGAATTCATCTATATAACTAGTAATACCTCTGAAAGAATGCTTATATTAGAAAAATTGCCTACTTTATTATCTAGATTATATTATACAATCATAAAGGCAATTGAAACCTACGCAGTATCCAACCAGAAGTTCGTTGATCTAAAAGTATTTATGCTTTGGCATGATCGTTTAGGCTACCCAGGATCTACAATGATACGTAGGATTATTAAAAATTCACATGGACATATATTACAAAATCATAAAATTTTATCGTCCAGTGAATAATTTTGCACTGTCTGTTCTCAAGGCAAATTAGTAATAAGACTATCTCCTTCCAAAATTGGAGATGAATCCCCATCATTTTTGCAAAAGATTTAAAGGGATATATGTGGATCCATTCATCCACTAAGTGGGCAATTTCGTTATTTTATGGTCTTAATTGATGCATCTGCACGATGGTCTCATGTTTGTTTATTGCTTACCCGAAATGTTGCATTTGCTAAACTATTAGCACAAATTATCAAATTAAAGGCACATTTCACAGATTATTCGATTAAGTCAATACGACTAAATAATGCTGGTGAATTTACATCCAAAACATTTGATGATTATTACATGTCTATGGGGATTGCGATTAAACATTCAGTCTCGCATGTCCACACACAAAATGGATTGGCTAAGTCTTTTATCAAACGACTCTAGGTAATTGCACGTACTTTATTATTAAAAAGTCAATTACCTACTTCTATGTGGGGACATGCTATATTACATGTTGTAGCGTTAATTCATTTGCAACCTTCTTTTTATCATCAATATTCTCCCCTATAATTAGTCTTTGGTTACCAACCTGATGTATCTCACTTAAGAATATTTGGTTGTGCTGTATATATTCCTATTGCGTCTTCTCAATGCACAAAAATGGGACCCCAATGTCGTTTGGGAATATATATTGGATATAATTCACCATCCATTATCAGGTATCTGGAACCATTAACAAGTGATCTTTTTACTGCACGATTTGTAGATTGTTACTTTGATGAGACAATTTTCCCATCTTTAAAGGAAAAGAAAATGCTTCATGAAGTTAGACATGAACTTACTTGGTATGTACCAACCATATCTTATTTAGATCCTCGCACATCCCAAAGTGAAACTGAAGTGTAGAGGACAGTGCGATTACAAATTATTACCAACCAAATGCCTGATGCATTTATAGATACGACAAAAGTGACAAGATCACATGTTCCAGCTACTAATACACCATCAAGAATCAATGTGACTACTGAACAGTCCATTAGAGCCATAACTGATCAATCTATCTCACGCCAAAAACATGGTAGACCTGTTGGATCGAAAGATACTATTCCTAAAAAATGAAAGGTAAATAATCAAACAAATATTAATTATGATGATCCTAAGAAAAATGAAAAATCCATACTCTCTAATACTCCTTCAGAAGAGGTTATGATTCCTGAAGAGACTTAAGCCCCTGAAGTGGCACAAACCCGTGAAGTGATACAAAATCCTGAAGAACAGGAAAATGAGAATATTGAAATATCTTTAAATTATGCTCATACACAAGAGATGTGAAAATCGTGAAACAATTATAATCGATGATATATTCTCATTTGCAGTAGCTACTGAAATTTTGAATGATAATGATTTTGAACCACGTATATGACTGAATGCAAACAAAGACATGATTGGCCTAAATGGGAAGAAGTAATTCAAGCAGAATTAGTTTCTCTAGCAAAACGTCAAGTGTTTGGGCCTGTAGTTCCAACACCTTAAGACGTACAACCCGTTGGATATAAATGAGTATTTGTGAGAAAAAAGAAATAAGAAAAATGAAATTGCTAGATATAAAGCCAGACTTGTAGCCCAAGACTTTTCCCAAAGGCCCGATATAGACTTTGATGAAACATATGCACCTATGATGGATATAATCACATTCAGATATTTAATCAGTTTAATAGTCTCTGAAGGATTAGATATTCGTCTAATAAACGTAGTTACTGCTTATTTGTATGAAAATTTGAATACTGAAATTTATATGAAACTCTCTGAAATGGGTATTTATGAGAAAAAGAAATAAGAAAAATGAAATTGCTAGATATAAAGCCAAACTTGTAGCCCAAGGCTTTTCCCAAAGGCCCGGTATAGACTTTGATGAAACATATGCACCTATGATGGATATAATCACATTCAGATATTTAATCAGTTTAACAGTCTCTGAAGGATTAGATATTCGTCTAATAGATGTAGTTACTGTTTATTTGTATGAAAATTTGAATACTGAAATTTATATGAAACTCCCTGAAGGATACAAATTGCCTAAACCAAAAAGGGTCAATTCAAGAGGTTTGTACTCAATTAAATTACAATGATTATTGTACGGATTAAAACAATCCGAATGTATATGGTACAATCGCCTCAGTGAATATTTAAAAAAAGAAGGCTATATGAATGACCCTATATGCCAATATGTCTTTATCAAAATATCAGAATTGAGATTTGTTATTGTAATCGTTTATGTTGATTATATGAATTAATTGAGACTCTTGAAGAGCTCTAAAAAATTGCTGAATATCTGAAAAAAGAATTTTAAATGAAGGATTTAGGGAAAACAAAATATTGTCCGGCCTGTAGATTGAGCACAATTCAAATGGAATACTTATCCATCAATCAGCGTATATTGATAAATTATTAAAACGCTTTAATATGGATAAAACTTATCCTTTGGCACCCCAATGGTTGTTTAGTCTTTTGATCTAAAAAAGGACTAATTTCTTCCTAAAGAATAAGATGAAAAGATACTTAGTCTTGAAGTACCATATCTTAATGTCATTGGAGCCTTATTATATTTGGCCTAATGCACGAGACCGGATATATCCTTCGTAATTAATTTATTGGTCCGATTTAGCTCTACACCAACCCGTCGCCACTAGAATGGAATCAAACATATACTTCGTTATCTATGTGGAACTAGAGATTTGAGATTATTCTATTCTGTCAAATCCCCTAAAATCCTAGGTTGGTTAGGTATGTAGATGTTGGCTATCTTTCTGACCCCTATAAGGCCCATTCACAGACGGGATATGTTTTCACTTATAATGACACAACTATATCATGACGCTCCACCAAACAAACTTTGGTTGCAATCTTCAAATCATTCAAAAATTTTAGCTCTTCATAAAGCCAACCGAGAATACATATGGTTGCAGTCTATTATCCATCATATCCGGAATGCATGCAGTTTTCCTTCTACAACAAACATTTTTCCCATATTATATGAAAACAATGCAGTATGTATTGCCCAAATTAAAGGTGGATACATTAAAGGAGATAAAACCAAATATATCTCACCAAAGTTCTTTTACACTCATGAGCTCTAGCAGAGCAAAAAGATTGATGTCAAGCAAATAAAATCTAGTGATAATCTTGCAAATTTGTTCACTAAGACACTACCGACATCAATATTTGAGAAGTTAGTGTATAATATCGGTATGAGGCAGCTCAACAAGCAACCAAGTTAATCCTACTACAAAGAGGGGGAGCGTTCATCAGGGGGAACATTCATCAGACAAAATTTTAAAGTTCATCAAATATTGGAAAAAATGTGTACTGTACTCTTTTTCCCTTCACTAGGTTTTGTCCCATTGGGTTTTCCTAATAAGGTTTTTAATGAGATAGCTTAAGCACGTCCAATGTCAATTTACAAGACATTTAATAATTATGTTCCTTTGCTTTGGTTTTTATCCCACTGGGTTTTTCTTTAGCAAAGTTAATATAATTATCTGTAAATGGTGAAAATCCAAGGAGGAGTATTATACATGGTGGATTTTTCCACCACGTGATTTTCACTTTGGCCATTATATAATGTGAATGCATTAATGGCCTTGGAAATTTTTGTTTGAAAATGGCCATTTGCTTGTCTGGATGGGCGGCCAAGATTTGTATAAATAGCCCCCCCTCCTCACTTCATTTGATACATACATTTTTCTTCTCTTCTCCGGAAATTATATTTTGCTTTGGCTTTCTTCCTCTTCTTTCTTCTCACTTCTTCTTCAATCTATTTATCATTTTATATTTGTGTATTATATTCATAACAAAAGATAATTTTTCATGTTTTTAAATATGACAAGTTTAATTTCTCATTAGTTAATTTCATTTATTTATTTTTCTTGACTGCAACTTTCATAAACACATTCTCATATTTGTCTACCATCCGTCATTGGATCGATGTCACCATAATCTTAGTCATTTGCCCATGGCTTTTAAAATTGAATTGGACTAATTAATTTGATTTATTCAACAAGGTAGAAACTCGGATTTAACCTGATCAGTGGAAAAAAATAATGTTTTTCTAAACTTTATTATTAGGATTTTAACTCAAGACCTAATCTTTTATTTTTGAGTATGTATAACATCAAATTAAATTTATTTATATATTTAAACGATCATATTATATATTTAATGATTAGTTATATAAAAATATTTTGAATATTATTTTTAAACAGTTAACTGAGTCGAGTATCGATCAAATGGTCTAATTATTGATTAATTAGATTGTCCTTTTCATAAGGTTGACATCTGATCTAGTTCTAAAAACACTAATTTGGTCTATTTTTGTATAAACTATTAATCTTAAAGAAAATATAATGAAAATTATAGTGAAACTAGAGTTTAAGGTAATCCATCTTCTTAAATCATTCAGTTAATTGTTGTTATATTTCTTTTCTCAATCGCCCCATCCCTAGTTTTACTTTCCCAAAATACCTATTTAATCTCTTCAATTTTTCCATCATTAATTCATGGATGTCTTTTCAAAAGGTTATCAAAGAAATGTTTGAATCTATGAGGAATTAAGAATAAATTGTTGTAACTTCACCCCTGTCCGTTGAAGCCCTCGTTGTGGTTGATAGAAAACTCATTTTCAAGGCCGCCTAATGGATTATCTCCTACCATCCCTTCATCATTGTCACAAACCCACTGTTGAACAACCAATTTTCCTCCTAACCAAAACCCATCCATTTCTTCACTAAACACACAACCACTAAGAATGGATATGAATCGGACCAATCTTAAAAACCCTTTAATTATAATTTGATTTGAATTTATTGAGTCAAAATTAAGTTCAATTGGAATGAATAATGGTTCAATTCGATTCGGTTTGAATCTGACTCAAATTTGTAACTTGATTCGAATTCGTAACTCGAATTTAATATTCAAATTTGTGGTTTGGTTTAGTTTTTGCCGGAAATATTTCACACCATCAATTCAGATCTCTATACAGGTTTTGAATAAAAATAATACTGTTGGGAGATATATTTCACGCCATAACTTCAGAACTCCATACATGTTTGAATAAAAATAATATTGCTAAAGATGAAATTAACCAAATATATATAACAAACAAAGACATAAGAATACTACTAAAGGTGAAATATGGTGCACCGATAACAACAACACAAGGGTGTGTAATCGGAGTTGAACTCTTTCCCAGTGAATTAGAGATAGTTAGAAGGAAGATCCAAAGGAAATAGATGGTAATTGATTTAAGCTTCAGGATTGTTTTCGGTCTCATAATGGATGCTCAGAAAGAAGATAACTGCAAAGGAGACTGGAGAGAGAGCTAATGCCATGTGAAAATGGCTCTGTGATTTATTTGATGGTTTTGTGATTTGTTTGGGTGAAAGAAAGAGACAGAGAATACAAGAGAAAATGCCTTAAGGGGAAGGAGAAAGATGGAGAGTGTGTGACCAAACAAAGAAGACAGAAGAGCTGAGTTATTAAATGGGCACAACTTTTAGCCATTCAAGCCAGCTAACACAAAGCCATTACTCAGATAGGTGATAAACTCATGAGTCAAATCAAACTGAATTTAACTTGATTAGAATTTGACCTGTTGTTCAAGTTCTTTTTTAACAAACTCAAACCAAGCTGCAACTAGCCATGCAACATTTGCTGAACTGACAGTACGACTCACTTCATCTAATAGAAACACTGCCTGATTTTACTTCACTTCCGCCTAAATGATTTTCATCAGAACATATTACATAAGCAGTGACAGTACTATTTCCTTTTATCCATAAAATATTTAATGAGGACAACATTGAAAGACTATGAGAGATCAGAGCATGGATTGTTTCATGATGGTAAGCAATATATAATTTCTGGGAGAAGAACTATTTCCCACTCAAATTTTAATTTAATTTCAAAGTCATATCTACGGAAAATGAAAAACTCAAACTTTCATTTATAGTCAAACTCTTGTTAATTTTTTCTGTTAATAAGAAGGGTAAAATAATTATTTTATTGTTTATATTAAAAGTTATAAAGTTTTTTACTTTCCACCCCTAGGTTTTGGAAACTAACATTTCACTTTTACCGAAAGTTTTTAAACTTTACAAAGTAAAATTTTCACCCCCACACCTAGGGTTTTCATATTTTTTAAAACGTAGCCGCCCCCCATAACTTCAAAAACAACAGTTTCACCCCTACTCTTCAACTTCATCTTCTGACGTCATCTCCGACCTCCTTCTTCTCCCGGTGGACAGCGGCGTGCAATGAGGAGATGGAGATCTCTTCGTCGCACCACCGTGAGACGAAGAGATTTGTCGCACGACCCAGATAATGAAGGACGATGTTGCATCATCTTTTATAACTGGAGAAGGGAGATCGATCAAAAGAGTCGGTCGTCAGTGGTGGCCGAAGAAGAAAACAAACCCTAGAGGTAAAATATAAGCTTTTCAAACTTTGAGGATTAGTTGAAATATTAGTTTTAAACCTAGAGGGGGAAAATGATAAAAATTTTGAAGTTCAGTGTTTATAGATAAAATAACGATTTTACCCCTGTCTTTAATTGAAAATTTGAATAGTCGTTTGACCATAAATAAGAGTTTGGGTTTTTCATCTCTTGTGAGTATGACTTTGAGGTTGAGCTAAAATTTGGGTGGGAAATAGTCATTTTCCCATAATTTTAATAAATTCTATATAATTTTAATAAATTTAGTATTCCAAGTTGGATTTTTATGGAGATTATTGCACAAATTAAGAAGAAATTGAAAGACACTGACACTATCCTAGTTGCGCAAAATATTGATGCATGCATTAATTAATGGTTACCAATTTTCCATGATTCAATAATACAAACTAAAAACCAAAGGGGAGAAGCAACATTAGCATCCAAATTTCTGAGCTTAACAATAGTGAGGGAGACTTTCAAAATAGACGTTTTAATTTTTTTTTTTGGTCCTAAGTAACGTTTAAACTGGGATTGTGAATTGTCCTGTAAGACCTACCAACAAAACGATGTTATATTTATCAAATAAAATAATTAATTGAAATGCAAAATAATTTTATAGGATGTTAACTTTTTTAATTCTTAAAGGATAAATAAAAAAAATAAAATTATAATGTTCATTAATCGGAATCACAATTGGATTTTAATTATATTCTTTATATATAATATAAATTTGATTAAAACATAATTTTTTGTTATCCATGATATTCAAATCACTTATCATATTGTGTATTAAAAATTTAATTTTGCATATCATGTATTGAATATCAGTTTGTATCGAATAATATAACTTTAAAAATAAATAGAATATTAATAAAATAATAAAAAATCTAATTGACATATTATCATTTTGGAAAATATTACAAATACTCTTGAAAATTTAAATTCTCTCATATAAATCTCTATAACATCATCATTTTCTCTAAAAAGTATATTGATATGTGTTGATAATATGTATTGTATCATATGATATCGTATTAATTCAATACATTTCATAATACATATTGTTTTACTCTTACATCATATCGTATTGTATAATACTGATAACTATGTTATTAACACTTTGGGGGCATTTGGTTTAGGTAATGTTTTATTACCAAAATAGGAAAATTATCTTGAAGATATATTACCGAGAAGATTACTGGGTATAAATGATTATTACGTTTGATAAAATTTGGTAAAAATGAACGGTATAAAAAATTAATGTGTTTGATTAACGATAATAAAAGAATAGTAGTAAATTATTTTACTTAAATGCCCTTGAATATAATTATTTTTAAATATTTTTATATAATTTGTTATATTAATTAAAAATAAATTTATTTTAGTATCAAAAAATTAATAAATAATAATATAATTATAATAAAATCAAGATTACTTTGATAATATTTTAATACCACATATATTACCTACCATGTCAGTATTGATAATAGAAGATTATTGTAACATTTTATTACTGATAAACTAAACAAAATAATGTAAATAATAAAAGATAGATTATCAGGGTAATATTTAAAAGCCCCCGACCAAATGACCCCTTTGAGTAGCTCTCGGACTACATTGTCAACCTTTAAATAAATGTCCTACTCTACAACTATGAGATAAACTAATTTGCCAATTAGAGCTGCAGAAAATTAGTTGTTCAAATGATCAACAGGCAAGTTGCAAAAAATTTATGTTAGAAAACCACATGGGCAACAAAATTTACACAGTCCACTTCAATATGACATAGGGGTTTGTATAATTAGTTTGGTATGGTTAAATAGTTTTTGTTTTTAAATTAAATTAAAAAAGTTTAAAAAATTTTCAAACCAAACAAAATTATTTTAGATTTCAAATCGAAGTAAAGTAAATTAAAAAAATACAGTTTAATCTAGTTTAAATTACGGTTAGAACCATAGTTATCAGTATCTTATAATATATAATATGTATCTTATAAAATGACATAATACAAATAAAAAATGATACATATTATGAGATATACTAAATTAATACGATATAATAAATAGATTATATGATACATATTATCAATACAAATTAATGCATTTGTTTAGTGAGAATGATGGTAAAGGTGTATATAAATATTTTTAAAATGTTGGGAATTTTTTAATATTTTTTATTTAATGATATGTTAATTATAATTTTTTAATTTTTTTAAATATTTTTTAAATATTTTTAAATAAAAAATAAAATAACGATATCTAAACGACAAAGTGGACAAAAGCAGTTGAATATGACTTGGAATTCCACCAGTTATAAAAGTTGAATTATTGAAAAAGTGAATGCATCATGTGGTATAGAAGGCAAGAATAATGAGAAATATGAAATTAGGGCATATAGCCCTTCAATTGTAGGGTTGTCTAATTAGGGTATACCTTATTATTTAGGTTGATTTCATAATTTCCATGTGACGGCACAATATTCGTTGGAGTGCCCCTTATCATGACTAGCTTGAAGACATTGCTTCGACATGATAGCTTTCAAAATAATCAAGGATCTCACTAAGTGTGCAAACAAGCCAAGTTTTTTGCAGCTCCACTCATCTATAGTAATTTGAGCTCAATTTTTGAATTGAACATAAGTTTGATGTTGATTAATTCAATGATCATACGATTTGGTTTAAATAAAATATAAATAAATTCTTAAAAATTCAAAATCTTATAAATATAACCATAAAATCTTATTTTTTAACTTTAAATATATAAAATAATTTATAAATATATAAGTTGTAAATAATAGGAATCATACTAAGTGGATTTTTGTTATTTTTTAAAATATTAAATATTTTTTGTTGTTATATTTAACTTAAGGGTTACAGACTTCAACCTGCATATTTTAAAGAATTAATATCACAATTCTACCATAATTGATATCAAAAAGAAAAAAAAACAAAAGAAAAACATTATTTTAAAACTCTCATTGATGAAATGGTTCGATCTGAGTTAAATTAGAACTCTTATTGATCAAGAATCACGCCAAATTTGATTTGAGTCATGTTACACGATTTAATCATTAAATTTAATTAATGTAAGATTAAAATGAAACAAATAATGTTAAATCTTAGTTTAACCAGTATAATGATGATGTCATATTGACCAAAATTTATTTTAAAATTACAATTATGTCATATTAAAAGTATTATTATAAAGCCACCAATACATCGGATTGGAAACCAATGTTAAATCTAATTTAGTTCATGGTTAAAATCTGTTTTAATTATTTTACTAAATTAACTCGATATTGAATTGGATAAATTGTATTTACTGAAGCTGAATTACTGAATTAGACTGATTTGATCATTATATTAATATTACATTGTTCATGTTGAGAAACAAAATCAGAAAGTAACATAGTGACCAATTACAGTAACACAATGACTAAACAGTAATATTATCTGAAAATTATTGATAAGTGAAATGAACAATATTATAGTTCATTATGTAAATAATATAGCTAAATAGACAAATAAACAGATTTTAAATCCAATTATCAAATTAGAGCTTTAATTTGATATTAACGCGTTCAAATCCAAATAGCTAGAATTAAGTCCACACATATAAGGAGATGACTTTTTCACATATAACCTATATACGTAGGTTAGGTGTCAATTAGAAGGTGTAAGAGGTGTGAAAGGATTGAAAAACAAATGAAAAATAAAAAGAATTTTACATGATTTTTAATGTCTAACAACTATGGATCAAAGTGAAATTTTATGTAAAGGTTCATGACTCATTGTTTTCATACCAAACTAAAAAATTATTGTTTTATTTGATTTAAACTACGGTTTGAATCAAGTAGAAATTATTTATTTTCAAATATTTTGTAATAAATATATGATAATAAATTATAATTATCTTGAATATGAAATAAACAGATAAAATAAATATAATATATATACTAAGTCAAAATTTGGATTGGCCATCTACAACTTCGGCCAGAAACTTCAAGTTCCAAGCTTAACATGGTTGCAAATTTATTAGTCCTGCTCAGGCCTATTAGTGTAACGGAGTCGTATCGAAATCTCACGGGAAGGTTTACAAATCGGTATGACACAGTTGACCAAAAATAGAATAATAATTAAACATTAAAATAATTTGTGCCCCCCCAGGCCTTAAAATTTTGTGGGCTCGCTTGCCCCCTTGGCACAGCAGGCACAGCCCATTACCGGTATGGGATGCAAAATATTGTTTTGGATAGGGAATAAAAGAAATGGCAAGATTCTTAAACATGATTCGGTAGGCCATGGACCGTACAAGAAGGTGGGAAGACTTAATTTATCACCAAAATATCTTTTCAAATGGACGGTATATATATAAATGTTATACATAGTTATAAAATAAAAAATTATTGAAAGTATTTGCGGGCATTTGTAATCATAATGACCCTTTCTTTAACACTTACATATTCACTATCAGTTATGATTAGAAAAAGAATAAAATTATGTATATATATATTTTTTTGTATAACTGATTATACAAATGGTATATTATTATATAATTAAATTATTTTAAATTAAAAATAAAATTAATATTTAATTATGATATATATATATATATATATATATATATATATATATATATATATATATATATATATATATATATATATATATATATATATATATATATATATATATATCATTTGTATAATCAATTATATAATCAAAATTATATGTGTGTATAACTAAAAAAAAAAAAGAGAGAGAGGAAGAAAAGAGTGAAGAACTTACATCATAACAATAAAGAGCACCACACATATTTAGAGGTCATTCTTCATGTATAAATATCATAGCGCTCGTCTTAAAGAGTACTCTCCACACATTTTTTATTGACTGTTGTTTAATGTTTATTTATTCTATTATCGGTCGAATGAATCAAGATTCAAACTAACTTCTGGACTAGGTCAATGCCTAATCCGAGTTTGAATTCATCATTTTCACATTTAACTCATGAATGACAAGCATGTATAAACCTCCAAGTTTGAAAATGAAAACATTGTAATGAAAAATCTAAGGCTTGATATGAAAATGCATTCACTTATGACTGGTAACATTAATTCTAATAGTTTGTAATATAGAACAAAAGGTCAAAACAAGTATAGTAGACATGTAGATGGGGTAATTAACACGTGACTTTGAATAAGTAATATAATAAATTTATGCATAGCAAATTAAATATAATCTTTGGGAGACCGAATCAAAGAAAATGAATGGCCTAAAATTTTTTTCTTAACTATGAATAGGCAAACAAGTATGGCCACATATTTTCAACTACTGAATAGACTTTGAAAGCACATTCATCCTATAAAAGTACTTATAATCAAGAATCCAAGGCTTGTTATAAAAAATGCATTTACTTATGACTTGTGATAATAATTTTAATAGGCTTGTAATATCAAACAATAGGACATTGTTGAAACTTGTGAATTCGAATAAGCAGCCATCCAAGCCCGATGCTGTCTTGTGGAATCAATATAACCAAAATCTGCCCAATCCCATAAGCTATCTCAAGGGGTGGGAGTTTTTCTTGTTAGAAAATTTTTTTATATATGCTAATATTAATTATAATTTTGGTTTAATAAAATCAGATAATTGAATAATTCAATAACAATTTAAGTAATCAATAAAAATAAATTTATTATAATTAAAGTTTATGTTTTGGTTGAATAACATTAGTGTAGATCTTAAGGTTTATTAAACTTTATATTTTCAATAGTGAAAGACTCAATACTTGTAATTGTTAAGACTCAAACCGAAGTTTAGTTGGTTAGGAATATGTATCGCATACCACCAAATCATAATTTTTTTTTGTTGACTGTTATTTTAATATTTATTTAATCTATTATTTGTTTGACAATTGATGAGACATGGAGATGGAGTCATTAACACGTGACTTTGAATAAGCATATAATAAATTTATACATAGCAAATTAAGAATAATTTATGGCAGACCTAATCGAAGAAAATAAATAGAGTAATAGTTTTCTACCTTCATTCAATTTTTTCTGGAGAATCTTGAAAGTAAATTACAAATATACGAATATTTTAGAGATTTGTAATTAGAGCTTTTGTGTAATCAATACAAACAATAAAAACTAATAGGAGAAGAAGAAAGAGTTTTTTGAAATTAGACATATGTAAATATTCTAATTATCAAATCAAATCATATTATGGATCTCGTATCTTGTCTTATTACATCTATTTTCTTTTATCTACATTAAGCACAATGTATAAGAAACACTATAATCTCTTTAAATTTTAATTGTTATTAATTAATCTATACATCTACATTTGTAATGGTAAAATATCATATTTCCATGGTTATGAGGCCTTATTGATTTTTTACCGGAAATAGAGAAAATGGTACAACCCTTATGTGTACAAACGCTTACATATCATATGTGATTGTTTCTTCTTCATCCATGGGAGGAAGAAGAAACAAGAAGAAAGAGAATATTAAACTAAATTAAGCCAAGAAACTAAAGTGATCAAAGTAATTATAAGGATCGATACTATATGCACAGAGTAATTATAGTAATAATCAAGATAAATCAAAATCTTTTAAATCAAAACCTTGTAAAGATATTAAAAGAATATTTGAAATAGGAAAAGATTACTTTTGGGATAATTTTAAAAGGTGCAAATAATAAGAAAACAAGGAAAGAAAATATTTGATCAAGTATTCTCCAATTCCCTCAGCAGTTGAAGGTGTGGGTTTACTAATTGAATAATTTTACATGCACTCATTTGCAGTACCAAATTAATTTTATGTCATCAAATAATTAGTTATAATTTTATCTTTAATTAAAAATCATTAATAGTATGATTATATATCATTTTAACATCATATTTAATGTTGACATGATTTTGTTATTTATTTTCAATGCTGATCCTATTTTCTTGAGAAGTCTTATTGCATAATAATAAGAAGGTCTACTAACTTTCTTGTTTACATAATAATAAAAGGCTAATATATAATTATTGCTTATTTCCTGATATAATTTTCCTAACTAATATAATCCTTGAATCAAGCTAAGGTGGCCTAATCCTCTTTATAGGCTTGAATCACTCTGACTTGAATTTTCACCCTTCAGGATTCATACCATCAAAATGAGCAACTTTCAACCGAAAAGACTTGGAAAATAACCCCATCAAAATGAGCAACTTTCAACCGAAAAGACTTGGAAAATAACCCCATCAAATTCACACGTTGAGAGCCTGGACTTGTTGAAGAACCACTGCCACCTCCTGTGACAAGCTCACTACTATCGCCAGAAAGCGCTCCCCTGGACTAGGACTATTGTCATATCATTTATTTCGTATCTAATTTCAATTTTAATTCTTTAAAAAAATGTTCTAAGGAGAATCTATTTCCATACAACTTTTTAGCAAAAATACACGTATGATCCATTTTCACACTGAGATATAAATTCATCTTCAGCTTTTGGTAGCATACATGAATGAAAACCTGCTAAAACCACAACCATTTAATACCAATAAAACAACAGAGCCTTAACCAGCACAAAAAATAAATGAACGGAGGGGCAAGGGCATGTGTTTTCGGTGTAATGAGAAATATGCCTTTGGGCATAAGTGTAAGAAAAAGCAATTGTACACTTTACAATTGCAAGTAGATATAGGGGTTGATGGAGATCCAATGATGGATGATGATAGAGGGGTAGTGGAGGAAGAGCCGAACCTTCCGCACCTGTCCCTAAATGCCCTCAATGGTTCAATAGGTCCTAGAATCATGAGACTGCAAGGGATTCATGGAGGGAAGCCCACCTTTATACTGATTGATTCTGGAAGTACTGGCAATATTGAGTGCAAAAAGAACATCTAAACCAAGATGTAGACTTGAATCTATTGAAGGAACAAAGTTGAGAGTAGACAATGGGCAAGAATTAGAGTGCATCTTGATGTGTGAGGGCTTCAGTTGGAAAATGCAAGGACAATAATTTTGTATGGATGTCTACATTCTTCCCCAAGGGAATTATGATATGATCTTTGGAATTCAATGGTGAGCTGAAGAAAATGTTGACTTTGATTTTTTAGCAGTGAATTTTCCATTTTTATTTTATTTTTTGTATAATAATAGAGATTGGTTTTGTAGTTAAGAGAAAGTGGGTAGTCTAGATTTCTGACACTGAAAAGTTATATCTTCACTCTTTTCTTTCCATTATTTGATTCATCTATGATCAATAAAATTGACCTCAAATTAAATCTTTAATTTAATAATTTGGTTCGAATTCTAAAATTTATTAGTGATTTTTTACCATATCTCTTAAAATGCATTTAGTTTAGATAATATTTTATTATCAAAATTGAAATATTATCTTGAAGATAGATTAGGTATAAATAATTATTATATTTAATAAAATTTGATAAAATTTAGATTAAGTATAAATAATTATTATGTTTTATTAGAAGTAATACTTAAATGTTCTCAAATATAATTATTCTAAAATATTTTTTATATTATTTATAATATTAATTAGACATAAAATTATTTTTGTTCTAAAAAAATAATAAATAAGAATATAATTATAATAAAATATAATTATAATAAAATTAAAATTACGTTGATAATTTTTTAATATTAAAAGTCGATATGATAATAAGATTACCTTACCATTGACAAAAGAAAGTTTTCATAATCTTTTATTACTTATAAATTAAATAAAATTAGTCATTTTAGATTTGAGTCAAGTTCAGATAAGTTAAATCAACCTCAACATATACTAAAATTAATCATATATATAGTCTTTTATTTTCTACTCAATCACACTCTCTTGTTACTTTTTATCTAATTCAGTTTAATTATAATAAAATTTGACATTCTTAATACTATTAGATTTGAAATGATCCTTTATATATTAAGCACTATTATCACTAAAATGTCTCATTAATGGTAGAAAATATTTGTAAGTATTTCTTAGACTATTTTTAAGTCAATTTATTATGGCAAAGTCTTCATAATGCATGGTGTCCCACAAACTTTAATGTTTTCAACAGCCAACAAAAAAATTGAGGAGGCCAAAAGACTATATCACACCCAAGGTTGGATGAAATGGTAAATTTATATTTATAAAGTTTTACAAAATCAAATTCTCATCCCGTATCTACTTTTGTTAATGAATTTTATTTGATTTTTTGGCAATTATTCTACTTATCTAGTTATTATTTTTTTCTCTAGTGACAATTCTTTTTTCTTTTACGATTATTTTTTCTTCTTTGACATGTTTAAACGATTAATTCAAATAAATTGAATTCAAACTCGAGCTAATCATTATAGATTCAAATTGAATTTGAGTTGACCATTATTCAGACTTGACATAAATCCACCCTTCGTGGTAGTTCGACCATGAAAATCAAGGTGTAATAAGCTATATAGACATGACAGTGAGTTGTGTCAACCACTCCAACATAGTGTATCATGCCTAGGGATAGGTAGGCCTTGTCAAGGCTCGCAGCAAGACCTAAAGCTCCTTAGAACATGCCTTTGCAAGCCCTTATCGAGTTGACCTACAAAACTATATAATATTTTTTTTTGAAAATTTTTAATTATTTATTATTTTTTAACTAATCATATTAGATCAGCCATTAGACTTTGCCTTAAATCCCCCAGCACAACGTGGATGGCCTACAAATCATGTCCCCATAAGGCCAAACCAAAAAAAAAGGACTTGATCTAGGCAACGGGTTGCCTTGAGCCCTCGCCATGTCAGTTTGTTCAGTTTAATTTTACAAATCACATTGGTTTAGTTAAAATTTTTTTTTCTATTGTTTCACTCATAAATATAAATTTGTAATTTCAATGGTAAACGTATTCATTGATAATAATGGATGTTAAAATACATCAAACTCGCAGATTGGGCTAGAATCAAAGTGGGCTAACTCTGAACAAGACCTATACAATCTAACTGACTCAAATCCAATTATAAAGATCGACTCATACTTAATTTATTCCATCTTAACTTGATTCAAGCTCTACCAAAAGATAATAACAAATCAATGTACAAAGTAACAACTAAACAGCAAGGGAAAATAGCCCTAATGGATGAATCCAGCCCCATTCATTTTTCAAAGTTTACTCTGAAGCTTTCCCTACTGTGATTGCTTGGCTGTGACTCCTTGGAGATACTCCTTCAAGCTGTGCGACTCAGGTATTATGTCATGAAGCTGAAGCCCGTCTGTAAAATTCAATAATGCCGACTTGTGACTCTTGATTCTTAACTTCATGCCCACTTTTTTGTAGGAAATAGAGGAAGGAGGAAGATCAGTAACGATGTCCAATCTGTTTTCAATGCGCAGGAGATGAAGATTGCTGAGTGCATTGAACACTTTCCTGAATCCTTCGTTTCCAACCTTGGGGCTGGCGAAGACAAAGGCCGTGACCATGCATGCTTTGTTCGAACCTGTGCGCTTATTGTATTGATTGGTAACTATATCAGTTGCGTTCAATGTTGCAAGAGCTGCACCCAGACTGTGACCTGCTACTGTTATACTGATTTCCTCTTTCCTGTACTCGGGCTTGTTCACCAGATTCTTAACAGCATTCAGCACCTACGTAAATATACCATAATAGAAATACATATCAAGAAAAAAGAAAATGATGAAATCAGTAAATTATTTTGATTTAATTAAAACCGGTTAGTTGAATAGCTTAATGAAAACTTACATAACTTGAATGTGATACCAATATAGTTCATGGGTTATGATTTAGGTAGACAAATGTTTATTTGACTTTAGCCTTGGTTTCCTTTTCAAAACCCAGATACAATAGTTTTATACATTAAAAGTTGTTATTCCGAAAGTTCCAGCAGAGGAAGATATGTTACTGTGAATTTTAAAAAATCTATGGTTTTCGAAAGCATGGCATATCAGAAATGTTTCATGAGAGGACGACAGGTCATTGTAATTTTATGATGTTTATGGATTCAGAAAGCATGAGACATCCGGTATTCCTGTAATCTTAAACTGTTTAAATTCAGTATTTCTATAAAGTATATGTATAGATCCTGCGAACTGAAATGATTTTATTTTATTCATGCAAATTTATCTTATGTTCTTACCTGGTCTCTAGCACTCAATTTACTGGAGGAGGGTTCACTATCAGGCGATGTGTAGATGGAGAGAAACCCTTTGTGCACTTGTGGATCACGGCACTGCCCAAAAATCTCAGAAGCTGACACTTGATCGAATTGAGCATTCTTGAACCACTCAGCCAGAGAAAGAGTACCTCTCCAGCAAATCAAAATGTCTCTTCTTCCCATCACTTTCTTTCCTTCATCTGTGGCCACAGCAACATACCCAAACCACGCAGACTGGTCCTCCACCATCCAGTCGATCCAGGAAGCAACGTCTGAGTTTGCAAAAATATAGTCAGTCACAGTGTATAAATTCCCAGATGTACCTGTTGCAATGGCAGCTTCAGAAAATAAGTCTTCCTTTATATAAGCTGGACGAGTTTCATCTTCTGAGTTAACCGAGTCATAAATAACTTGAACTCTTTCACCATAGAGTTTTATATAGTTTCCCAGATTGCTGTTCAGAGGTTTCAACAGACCCTCCCAATTGTTCTTGCCACTAAGCTTCTTCCAGTTCGCCATCTCTCTTCTCTTCGTTTTGCTTTATCTTGCTGTGGGGAGACACTCATACTACTTCATGCCATTTATAGAACGAAGGGAGCCTGGAAGAGAATTAGGCAACCTTTTGGTCTCATGATTATATTATTTAGGAAATAAGCCATCTTTCGCAATTAAGAAAATTTGTAGTGTTTTTTTTTTTTTTTTAATTTCCCTATCACATTTACGATCCAGATTCAAATTGTTTTTATTGAATAAAAAAAATTTCATATCTTTGTATCGAAAAACACTTAATTTTTAGTATTTTTAATTACTAATATCAAATTAATTATCTTGTTAAAATAAAAAACAATTTCATTTGTGTTTTTACTTTTTGCCATAATTTTAATTAGAAATATTAAAAGTTCCATCCATTTAATAGAAATATATATATTTTGTTATCCCATCATATGAACCATTTAGAATTAATAAGAGGCATTGAATAAAAATATGATAAAATTTTCTCTCCAGTATTGTGTCTTCTAAGAGGTCTTACTCCCCCATCTAGGGCAGTTTGCTCCTAACAATTGGTGCTCTTAAGTCAGTCCAAAGATTACTAGCCCATAAACAATAATTAACCTCCAATTCACGATATAATATTTCTATTATAAATCTAGTAAACCTCATTTAACCAAACTAATTATAAAGTTGTTGACATATCTATCATTAGATTTCTTTTCTTCTTCCTCTATCACGGCCTTAATCTAATGGAAAGTTCCAAGAAAAAGAAATCATCGAAATTGTCTAGAGATAAAGTCATGGAAGTCGAAATAGGGCCGACTGAGAAAGGTGCGGAGAAGAATATTCCAACTCTTCTTCCATAATTGGCTGAATTAAAACTTGTTCATCAAGGTTCACGGAAAACAAAACTTAGGCATGCAAAATCAATGATATTAAATTTGTAAGAAAGATTTCTACAAATTAAATGTTAGAAAATAAAAGAAATAAAAAACTTGTAATCAAGAATCAAAGGCTTGGTATAAAAAAAATGCATTTACTTATGTATTGTAATAGTAGTTTGAATAGACTTACTACCAGACAATGTTGAAATTTGTGAATTTAAATAAGTAACCAAGGTGACACTCTTCTATGTAATTAATATAGTTGAAACTGTTATTTTAAGTGGAGAGACTTTTCCTCGCACCTTGATGTAAAACTTGTGAATTTGAATAAACAACCATTAGAGTTTGTTGTTCTTCCATGGAATCAATACCCAACTATTTTAAGGGGTGAGGTTTTCCCTCGCAATTAGGCTTGTGGAAAATGCACCACATAACGTTAGGTCATAGTTCTTTTTTTGTTGCTTATTGTTTTAATATTTATTTAATTTATTATTGGTCGAATCAATTAAAATTCAGATTGACCTTTTGACTGAGTCAATGTTTAAAAACTTGTAACACTAAATAATAGGACACTACTGAAACTTTATTAATTTGAATAAGCAACCATCTAAGCTCTAGTGTAATCAATATCAAACTATTTTAAAGGTTGAGATTTTCCCATACAATTAGATATTTACATCTAATCTCTTTTTCAAGGGATATGAGACAACTCAATATATGTCACTGTTAAAACTGAAACCAAATTCATTTTGTAAAGAAAATATAACACATACAACAAAATCACAAATCTTTTTTATTGATTGTTGTTTAATGTTTATTTATTCTATTATCGGTCGAATGAATTAAAATTCAAACTAACTTCTGGACTAGGTCAATGCCTAATCCGAGTTTGAATTCATCATTTTCACATTTAACTTATGAATGACAAACATGTATAAACCTCCAAGTTTGAAAATGAAAACATTGAAATGACAAATCTAAGGCTTGATATGAAAAATGCATTTACTTGTGACTTGTAACATAAATTCTAATAGATTAATTGTAACATGGAACAAAAGACCAAAAGGTAAAAACAAGTATATTAGACATGGAGATGGAGTCATTACCACGTGACTTTGAATAAGCATATAATAATTGATGGGCTACCAAATCAAAGAAAATAAATGGAATAATAGATATTCTACCCTCATTCAATTTTTTGTAGAGAACCTTGAAAATAAAATACAAATATACAAATATTTTAGAGATTTGTAATTAGAGTGTCCGTGTAATCAATACAAACAATAAACCAATAGGAGAAGAAGAAAAAGTTCTTTGGAATCAGTCAAACTTAAACATTTTAATTATCAAATCAAATCATATTAAAGATCTTGTATCTTGTTTTATTCAATTATCAAATCAAATCATATTAAAGATTTTGTATCTTGTCTTATTATATATCATTTTCTTTTATCTACATTTAAGCACAATGTGGTAAAAACACTATAATCTCTTTAAATTTTAATTGTCATTACTTAATCTATACATCTACATTTGTAATAGTTAAATATAATATTTTGGTGGTTAAGATGTCTTATAGATCTTTTACTGGGAATATAAAAAATAGTCCAACCCTTATTTGTACAAATATTTATATGTTATATGTAATTGATTGATTTTAAATAAGATATAAAATATTATCTAATTATATTATAATACATTTTGTATTATATTTATACCCCGATTAATACAAGTAGTATTATTGTTAGAAAACTATAACTGACTTAATGGATTATGTTAGCAAACTGCGAAGACAGGAGGTTTGGAAGAAATTTTGAAATCCATGGAAAGGTTAAGGATACTATGTAAATTTGTGGGGGTGTCAATACAAACACAAACCTCAAGAGAGGTGAGGGTAATCAGTCATCTATCTTCGTGAGGGCAAAAAATGCATTGTATTTTTTTTTTTTTTTTAAACATTTCTATTGAGGCAATTTGGAAAATGAGAGAGGCAATTTAAATTGAGTATTAAATTAAATATAGATGATAACATGTTATTATGTGATTGAGTAATTTTGAATTAAGAATAAGGTAACATTTAACCACATAACCATACATCATCACTACTACCCAATTTAGTATTCATTTTAAATGTATAAATGTGACAAAGATAATCTAGTTTTCAATGCCATAAGGGTGCAAGTGAATTTATGGAAACCTTTTTATAGGAGTAAATAAGGTGAATTCGAGTCAACTCTAGCTAAATCCAAACAAATGTCAATTTGAGTTTGACTCGAATTTAGAATAATCAATTCAAGATTAAACTTAGTTCACTGGATTGGTGAATGGTATCAGAGAACTGAGCTTTAAAGTGACCATGCTAACAATGCAAGAGGGTTCCAATTGAATTGAACAATGATCCAAGCTTAAGCTCGAACAATTCAGATCAAATCTGCCCTTTGAAATAAGCAAAATGCTCCATGTTTAAATTATGGATAATAACACTCTAAGGTATCCAATTATTATCTTTTTTATTTTCATTAAAGAAACTAAATTTTGTAATTTTTATTATTAAATGAATCAAATTTTTAAGTATTTTATTGAAAGGATTAAAAGGCATTAACATTCAGTATTTTCTATTAATAATGCCAAACTAATCATTTTGTTTTTAAAATATAATAAATAATTCTAATTATATTTATCTGGTAACTTCAATAAAAAGTATGAAAAGTTTAGTTTAATTTATGAAAAAAATCTAAAATTTTAATTTTTCCAATAAAAAAAAACCTTGTTGTTTAATCATTTTAACAATTAAAAATTAAAAAAAGAGCATTTCGTGAGAGTGGGGTAGTTTCAAATGATATCATCCTTTTAAATTAATATAAATTCGTTTGATGGTTTTAAGTTGGGCCGTCATCGTGGCCCAATAGGCCCAAGAGTCAGCCCAATATTCGGCCTGCCCTTCGCTCCTTCCGCGATTCGAAGATGGAGTTTAAACGCAGCAGCATTTATGTTTCGCTCAAAAGCTTCCAACTTTCTCATGCGAAAACTAATCAAATCGCATAATCAATCTCAAACAAGACGATTCGCCAAAATTGCAGTTGATTGAGCATCCGGGCATCTCAGTGATGCATTGAAGCATGAAAATGGCAGAGGTTGTTAAAAAAATCTTCATTGCATCCATGTTCATGTGGATTGCTCCTCTCGCGATCTTATTTTGCTTCAATCATAATTTAATTCCTGGTAAAATCATATCATCTAAATTATCTTGTTTTGTATATGTTTTTTTTTTAATGAATAATTTGGTGATTTAGAGCCCACTTTGAAAGCTCTGTTTTATTTTTTCTAATTTATTTACGACTTTGATTCTTCTTTGAGCTCTTGTTCTGAACATTTATGATAAAAATCATTGATTTTGTTCTGGGTATAGCTTAAAATTTATTCTTTTATACGGGTAATTAGACTGATCAGCGTCCAAATTGATCAACTTATTTTGGAAGTCTGAGAAACCCTAATGCTAATTTGAGAATTGGGATTTCCATAACCTTTTAATTAAGATAATTAGTTGAGGTATTCGCATGTTTTAGAACTGTTGATAGTGATCCCAAATCTTTAAATTGAATATTTTGGCCGTTTAATGCAATGCTTGTTAAGTACTTATTTGAAGGTGTAGTGGCAGTGAGTTTGAAATATTTGAGCAATGCTTTAGGAAGACTGTTAGCTGGTATAAAGCTGACAGGTGATAATTGCTTGCACAAGGTTGATGCATGAGTTGCAGATTGTTGTTTTTTTTAATTTTGGATTTGTTTCTTTATGTGGAGACCTGGTGAAGAGAGATGTTGTTGCAGTGAAGATTGGGGATGGATGATTGGGACCTTACATCTATTTTGTTCCATAATTTTTAGTAATTGTTATGGTAATTTGTGACATTGTTGAAGAACTAATGGATAAACTTATCTCTTATAAATAAGCTTTCAAAACCATGGTTGTCTCTTCCAAACTGAAAAGCCTTGTCCCATTTATAGTGACTGGTTGATTTTTCTTTGCCATTCTAGATGTAAAATATATGGTCCAATAAGACTAATAATATACTAACTTTTCTTACTAATTTATCTAAACAAACTAATGTGTTTTAGTATGAGTGAGTTATTTTAATTTAGAGATAAAATGAATAATTATATTATCCAATTATGTTAATGCATACTAGTTTATATTTATAAGTTAGTAAGAAAAGTTAATAAATATAGTATTATCCGACTGATATATATTTGCATCCTAGACATCTGTGGTTTTAATCTTCATCAAATTAAGAGATACTTTTTGGAACTAAGACATGGAAAGAAAGGCAGAAAAATGGAAAACTAAAAGAATGTGTTCGATGCTGTTTACACTTGATTTATACTATCATAATTGTCCCTCTGTCTGTACGAGCCACGCTGAGTTTATCAATGTGCGGTAAGATCTGTCTTAAGAATTGTTGCTAAGTTTCCTCGTATAATACTTGCTTGCTGATGCATCATTAGTTTATTCAGGTTTGGCCCATTTGTCTCCCTATGGAATGACATTGTTAAGTGGATTACTTGCTGTTTTATCAGTCAATATAGTTATTGCATTCTACATTTATTTGGCAATTAAGGAACCTTCAGACAAACACCAGCCAGATCCTGTATTTCTTGCCAAGGCCAAAGCTAGTGTCAGCCAGCCCACTGGTGAAGCTGAGATTTCTTCCGTGGCCTCTAAGAAAGAAAAGTAGGACAGCCAAAGCCTTTCTCATTTCACCTGTGGAAAGAGTGAAGCCGAACCATGATGGCAGAGCTTCTAATAGCAGAATAGCTTCAATCTACTTGTTTGTATATCTTATTTATGCTGCCATTTGCTATTTGTTAAGTTCAAGGTGTATGATTAGTGTAAACTCTGTTTTCAGATTAATTAAATATGCAATTTTTGTTAGCCAAGAATAAAGTTCTTGAGTTAGATTTTTAATAGTGAGTTTCCGAATTCAAATAAACTCAGTCATTCAACGATTGCTTTATTTTTTCATTCATATCTCTGAAGATGGATCATATTTCTATTTCTGCTACAAAGTTGTACCGAAGTAGATTCCTTGGAAAACTTTTAGAAAGAATTAAGATTGAAAGTTCCAGCTTTGGATATGGAATGGATGGAATTCTAACGACAACAGTCTTAAACCAGGGAAGCACATGCGGGTGATAGTAGTGAGCTTGTCACAGAGGGCAACAATGGTTCTTCGACACTCAATCCGCAAATTTGATGGGGCTTTCTTTCAAGCCTTTCCAGTTGAAAGTGCCTCATTTTGATGACATGGGGTCCTAAAGCGTGAAAATTTGAAGTCGGAGTTAATTTTTGGACTATCCTGGTATGTCCCGAGAGCAGCTTTTACCAGCTCTTCCTTTCACATGGATGGTCCAACCTTGACTTGGTACTGTTAAATGCATGCCAAGGGCAACTTCAATCTTGACGTTCTTCAGCGATAGGATTGGCACGACTTCAAGAGGATAAGTGAAGTGAAATATGACAGTAGTTGATGCCCTTATGTTTTCGCATTTGGGACCTCAACAAGCAAGTTGCAACATATTTAGTTGCCTTTTTGCCAATTTTGCCGAATCCGACCATGATAAATTTTGTGGCCAGACATACCACCTCCTTCGCCTGTTGGTTCCCTTATAGAGAAGCACTTGACGGTAGCCCAAACACAGACTTCATGGGGGGATGCTGATGAGCTCCGGGGGGCTAAGGAGGACAATGTTGTGCTGGATGGGGAGGAAAATGTTAAGAATATGCAGCAACAAAGGCAGCCTAGATTAGGCAAGGATTATATTATTTAGGAAAATTATATGACGAAATAAGCAATAATTATATAATAATATTACGCAATTAGAAAGTACTCTTTTTGAATGAGCAATGTTATGTGCCCTTCTTAGGAAAATAGGATTTACTAGGATTATATGTGAAAATTAATAAATCCCCATCTTCTGATGTATTCTTTGAGAAATTCGTATCTTTTCTTATTGTTTAAACCTTTCAAAATTATCCCAAAAGTAATCTTTTCCTATTTCAATTATACTTTTAATATCTTTGCAAGGTTTTGATTTCAAAGATTATGATTTATCTTGATTATTACTATAACTAATCTGATAACGTTCTGATTTATCTTGATTATTACTACTATAATTATTTAGATATTTCTCCTTTTATAAAACTTCTTTTTAACTCTAAATTCTTGGCTTAATTTAGCTTAATACTCTCTTCTTCTTGTTTCTTCTTCCTCCCATGGATGAAATCAAGCCCGACTGGACCAGTCTTCCACACCACATCCTCCTCTTTATCGCAAGCTTTCTCCCCACACCATTTGACGTCAGCCGTCTTTCTGCCGTCTCTCGTCTGTTCCGATACCTACTGCCTCCTCCTCGTCCTGTAATACTCAAATTTCCTCGGTCCATTTTGACAGACACTGACTTTCTCACAGGCACTGACCTCGTTTTCAATTACCCCATCAACCCTAAAGATAATATATACGTCTTCGTCGAGTCTGTGGTTTATGCCATCAAGCCCATTGACAAAGAAGCCTCTCCAACTCCAATATGGCTGGTCAAAGTCGAAGAGTCCAAACCAGGAAGAGTGCAAATCAAGGACCCCCTCACTAAACTTTGGTTTAAAAACCTGCCTAAAATTTGACCCAAGTCTTTAAACTTGCTCGATTATCAGGTTCAGGAAATAACTCGATCCTACTCTTTAGTGTCACTTGCTGTCCTGGAAAGTGGCGACGACCTAATGGGATATACAAAAGACAAGGCTCTTTTCATATAAAAGCGGTTTATACTTCTGATCTTGATGAGACCGATGATGGGTTTGCTGTCATGGCGAGGTTTACAGGACCAATGCTGAGTTTATGGAGAAACGTGGACAAGAAATGGAGTCATATAAACATGGGGCTGGCCGTTCCTCAGTATATTTGGGATTTTATTTATCATAATGAGAAATTCTATGCTGTGGCCACTACTGGTTTCACTCTGATGGTGGATTCTAAATCTCTGACTCTTACTACATTTTTGGACCCCCCTAAGAGTGTGAAACGTTCGTCCATTCTGTACTTTGTAGAGGCGTCTGGAGATCTGCTGTTGGTTGCCAGGAGTGACAAATTTAAGGATCAGGAGGATTTTTTAATGGTATTTAAGCTTGATGAGAAGAAATCTGAGTGGGTTGAGATGGTGGATGGAGAGGAGTTGAAGGACACATTTCCGTGTAATTAATATAGTTGAAACTATTAATTTAAGTGGAGAGACTTTTTCTCACACCTTGACACTAACATGTACCCTATTTCTCAACTGATGTAAAACTTGTGAATTTGAATAAACAACCATTAGAGTTTGTTGTTTAATAAACTTGACAATTAGAGGCTTGTGGAAAATGCATCACATAACATTAGGTCATAGTTCTTTTTTTGTTGTTTATTGTTTTAATATTTATTTAATTTATTATTGGTCGAATCAATCAAAATTTAGATCGATCTCTTGACTGAGTCAATGTTTAATAAACTTGCAATACTAAACAATAGGATACTATTGAGACTTTGACCTTATTGGTTGAATCAATCAAAACCGATTACACTTTGACCTTATTGGTCAAATCAATCAAAATCGATTACACTTTGACCTTTACAGTGTTTAAATCACATCTATGGTAGTTCAACCATAAAGGTCAAAGTGTAATCGGTTATATAGAAATGACAGTAAGTTTTGTCAGCCCAACTTCAACACAATGCATCATGCTTAGGGTCGAGTTGACCTACTAACTTGTCAAGGCTTGCGGCAAGATCTAGAGCTCCTTGGAACGTGCCTTTGCGAGCCCTTACAGAGTTGACCTACAAAATTATATAATATTTTGTCCAAAATTTTTAATTATTTATTTTTTTTAACGAATCATATTGGATCAGCCAGTAGACAATCCCCCAGCACAACTTGGATGGCCTACAAATCGTGTCCCCATGAAGCCAAACCCAAAAAGAGGGACCTGATCTAGGCAACGGGTTGTCTTGACCACTTGCCATGTCTATTGCTATAGATGCAAAAGTTATTGTTGAGTTTGTTAAGTTTAATTTTACAAATCACATTGGTTTAGTCAAATTTTTCTTCTTTTTTTTTGTGTTTCACTCATAAATATAAATTTGTAATTTCAGTGGTAAACATCTTCATTGATAATAATGGATGTTAAAATACATCAAACTCGCAGATTGGCTAGAATCAAAGTGGGCTAACTCTGAACAAGACCTATAGAATCTAACTGACTCAAATCCAATTATAAAGATCGACTCATACTTTACTTAATTCCATCTTAACTCGATTCAAGCTCTACCAACAAATAATAAGAAATCAATATACAAAGTAACAACTAAACAGCAAGGGAAAATAGCCCTAATGGATGAATCCAGCCCCATTCATTTTTTAGAGTTCACTCTGAAGCTTCCCCAACTGTGATTGCCTGGCTGTGACTCCTTGGAGATACTCCTTCAAGCTGTGCGACTCAGGTATTATGTCATGAAGCTGAAGCCCGTCTGTAAAATTCAATAATGCCGACTTGTGACTCTTGATTCTTAACTTCATGCCCACTTTTTTGTAGGAAATAGAAGAAGGAGGAAGATCAGTAACGATGTCCAATCTGTTTTCAATGCGCAGGAGATGAAGATTGCTGAGTGCATTGAACACTTTCCTGAAGCCTTCGTTTCCAACCTTGGGGCTGGCGAAGACAAAGGCCGTGACCATGCATGCTTTGTTCGAACCTGTGCGCTTATTGTATTGATTGGTAACTATATCAGTTGCGTTCAATGTTGCCAGAGCAGCACCCAGACTGTGACCTGCTACTGTTATACTGATTTCCTCTTTCCTGTACTCGGGCTTGTTCACCAGATTCTTAACAGCATTCAGCACCTACGTAAATGTACCATAATAGAAATACATATCAAGAAAAAAGAAAATGAAAAAATCAGTAAATTATTTTGATTTAATTAAAACTTACATAACTTAATGTGATACCAATATAGTTCATGGGTTATGATTTAGGTAGACACATGTTAATTTGACCTTAGGCTTGGTTTCCTTTTGAAAACCCAGATGCAATAGTTTTATACATTAAAAGTTGTTATTCAGAAAGTTCCAGCAGAGGAATTTATGTTACTGTGAATTTTAAAAAATCTATGGTTTTCGAAAGCATGACACATCAGAATTGTTTCATGAGAGGACGACAGGTCATTGTAATTTTATGATGTTTATGAATTCAGAAAGCATGAGACATCCGGAATTCCTGTAATCTTAAACTGCTTAAATTCATCGTTTCTATAAGGTATATGTATATCCTGCGCACTGAAATGATTTTATTTTATTCGTGCAAATTCATCTTACGTTCTTACCTGGTCTCTAGCACTCAATTTACTGGAGGAGGGTTCAGTATTAGGCGATGTGTAGATTGAGAGAAACCCTTTGTGCACTTGTGGATCATGGCTCTTCCCAAAAATCTCAGAAGCTGACACTTGATCGAATTGAGCATTCTTGAACCACTCAGCCAGAGAAAGAGTTCCTCTCCAGCTAATCAAAATGTCTCTTCTTCCCATCACTTTCTTTCCTTCATCTGTGGCCACAGCAACATACCCAAACCACGCAGACTGGTCCTCCACCTTCCAGTCGATCCAGGAAGCAACGTCTGAGTTTGCAAAAATATAGTCAGTCACAGTGTATAAATTCCCAAATGTACCTGTTTTAATGGCAGCTTCAGAAACTAAGTCTTCCTTTGCATAAGCTGGACGTGTTTCATCTTCTGACTTAACCGAGTCATAAATAACTTGAACTCTTTCACCATAGAGTTTTATATAGTTTCCCAGATTGCTGTTCAGAGGTTTCAACAGACCCTCCCAATTGTTCTTGCCACTAAGCTTCTTCCAGTTCGCCATCTCTCTTCTCTTCGTTTTGCTTTATCTTGCTGTGGGGAGACACTCATACTTCTGCATGCCATTTATAGAACAAATGGAGCCTGGAAGAGAATTAGGCAACCTTTTGGTCTCATGATGATATTATTTAGGAAATAAGCCATCTTTCGCAATTAAGAAACTTTGTAGTGTTTTTTTTTTTTTTTAAATTTCCCTATCACATTTACGATCCAGGTTCAATTTTTTTTTATTGAATAAAATAAATTTCATATCTTTATATCCAAAAACACTTAATTTTTAGTATTTTTAATTACTAATATCAAATTAATTATCTTGTTTTAAAAAAAAAACAATTTCATTTGTGTTTTTACTTTTTGCCATACTTTTAATTAGAAATATTAAAAGTTCCATCCGTTTAATAGAAATATATATATTTTGTTATCCCATCATATGAACCATTTAGAATTAATAAGAGGTATTGAATAAAAATATGATAAAATTTTCTCTCCAGTATTGTGTCTTCTAAGAGGTCTTACTCCCCCATCTAGGGCAGTTTGCTCTTAACAATTGGTGCTCTTGAGTCTGTCCAAAAAATACTAGCCTATAAACAATAATTAACCTCCGATTCATGATATAATATTTCTATTATAAATTAAGTAAAGCTCATTTAATCAAACTAATTATAAAATTGTTGACATATTTATCATTAGATTTTTTTTTCTTCTTTATCTATCACGACCTTAATCTAATGGAAAATTTCAAGAAGAAGAAATCATCAAAATTATCTAGGGAAAAAGTCATGAAAGTCGGAATAGGGCCAGTTGATGAAGGTGTGGAGAAGAATATTTCAACTCTTCTTCTTCCATAATTGGTTGGATTAAAACTTGTTCATCAAGGTTCATAGAAAAAAAAACTTAGGAATGTAAAATCAATGATATTAAATTCGGAAGAAACATTTCTACAAATTAAATTTTAGAAAATAAAAAAAATAAAAAACTTGTAATCAAGAATCTAAGGCTTGGTATAAAAAAAAAAATTCATTTACTTATGCATTGTAATAGTAAACTTTTTCTTATGAGTAGTAATTTATTGCAGAGTTAGATTTTGTTCATTTATGACTGATGCTAGTGGATCTGCTAATGCTTACATAATGGCCTGCGATTCCTAATGCTGAACAGAAAATCTACGTCGGCTTTTCTGATCTATTAAGGTCTATGTGAGGAACAGGAAGGCAAAGACCAAACGTGGCAGTGCACCAATGATGGGAGCCGTAATCGTTTGTGAAGTGGGCCATGAAAAAGTAGTGAGAGATGTGGCAGCAAAGGAAAAGGGAGAGGAAAAAGCCAAGAAAGAGAGAGAAGATATGAAAAGAGATGCGAAAGCTGGAAGGAAGGCATGACTTTTAATCAATGAATTTAAAATAGGATAAGATCGATTGGTTCAATCGATTAATTCTTTAATTGGTTTAATCGATTGATTCACTCAAAAAATAAGATTAGGTTTAGATTTATTTCCATTAAATAAAAAATTTTGTTAAAAGATAAAATAAAATCATAATTAAAAATAATAACGATGACTCACATTAGGTCATAGTTCTTTTTTTTTTGTTACTTATTGTTTTAATATTTATTTAGTTTATTATTGATTGAATAAATCATAATTCAGATCGAGTTCTTGATTGAGTCAATGTTTAATAAATTTGTAACACTAAACAATAAGACACTGCTGAAACTTTATTAATTTGAATAAAAAAATCATCTAAGCTCTAATGTAATCAATACCAAACTATTTTAAAAGTTGAGATTTTCCCATACAATTAGATACTTGCATCTAGTCTCTTTTTAAAGGGATATGAGACAACTCAATAGATGTCACTATTAAGATTCAAACCAAATTTATTTAGTAAGGAAAATATAACACATATAGCTAGATCACAAATCTTTTTTATTGATTGTTGTTTAATGTTTATTTATTCTATTATCGGTCGAATGAATCAAGATTCAAACTAACTTTTGGACTGGGTCAATGCCTAATCTGAGTTTGAATTCATCATTTTCACATTTAACTTAGGAATGACAAACATGTATAAATCTCCAAGTTCAAAAATGAAAACATTGTAATGAAAAATCTAAGGCTTGATATGAAAAATGCATTCACTTATGACTGGTAACATTAATTCTAATAGTTTGTAATATGGAACAAAAGGTCAAAACAAGTATAGCAGACATGGAGATGGGGTAATTAACACGTGACTTTGAATAAGCAATATAATAAATTTATGCATAGCAAATTAAATATAATCTATGGGAGACCAAATCAAAGAAAATGAATGGCCTAAAATTTTTTCTTAACTATGTGCAAATAGGCAAACAAGTATGACCACATATTTTCACCTACTAAATAGACTTTGAAAGCACATTTATCCTAAAAAAATACTTCTAATCAAGAATCCAAGGCTTGTTATAAAAAATGCATTTACTTATGACTTGTGATAGTAATTTTAATAGACTTGTCATATCAAACAGTAGGACATTGGTGAAACTTGTGAATTCGAATAAGCAGCCATACAAGCCCGATGCTCTCTTGTGGAATCAATACAACCAAAATCTATCCAATCCCATAAGCTATTTCAAGGGGTGGGAGTTTTTCTTGTTAGAAAATTTTTTGATATGTACTAACATTAATTATAATTTTGGTTTAATAAAATCAGATAATTCAATAATTCAATAACAATTTAAGTAATCAATAAAAATAAATTCAATATAATTAAAGCTTATGTTCTAGGTAGATAACATTAGTATGAATCTTAAGGTTTATTAGACTTTATATTTTCAATAGTGAAAGACTCAATACTTATAATTGTTAAGACTCAAACCAAAGTTTAGTTGGTTAGGAATATGTATCACATACCACCAAGTCATAATTTTTTTTTCTAACTATTATTCCAATATTTATTTAATCTATTATTTGTTTGACCACTGATTAGACCAATCAAGACTTAGACCGACCCTTAGACTATGTTTACATTTGATCTAAGTATGAATACATTGTTCTTACATTGAACTTATGAATTACAAATATATATACATTACTAGGTTAAAAAAAAAATGTAATGAAAAATCTAAGATTTGGTATAAACAATGCATTTACTTGTGACTTGTAACATTAATTCTAATAAATTAATTGTGACTTTGAATAAGTCATGGAGATGGAGTCATTAACACGTGACTTTGAATAAGTGTATAATAAATTTATACATAGCAAATTAAGTATAATTTATGGGAGACCAGATGGAAGAAAATAAATGGACTCATAGTTCTTCTACGTTCATTCAATTTTTTCTAGAGAACATACAAATATTTTAGAGATTTGTAATTATGTAATCAACACAAACAATAAAAACTAATAGGAGAAGAAGAAAGAGTTCTTTGAAATTAGACAAATTTAAACATTTTGATTATCAAATCAAATCACATTATAGATCTCGTATAGTGTCTTATTACATTCATTTTCTCTTATCTACATTTAAGCACAATGTAATAGGAACATTATAATCTCTTTAAATTTTACTTGTTATTACTTAATCTATACATCTATATTTGTAATGGTAAAAAATCATATTTTTGTAGTTAAGACGTCTTATTATTGATCTTTTACCGAAAATAGAGAAAATAGTACAACCTTTATGTGTACAAACGTTTACATTATCATCCATGGGAGGAAGAAGAAACAAGAAGAAAGGGAATATTAAGCTAAAATAAGCCAAGAAACTAAAGTTATCAAAGTAATTATAAGGATCAATACTATATGCACAGAGCAATTATAGTAATAATCAAGATAAATCAAAATCTTTTAAATCAAAACCTTGTAAAGATATTAAAAGAATATTTGAAATAGGAAAAGATTACTTTTGGGATAATTTTAAAAGGTGTAAATAATAAGAAAACAAGGAAAGAAAATATTTGATCAAATTATTCTCCAATTCCATCAGCAAATGAAGAAGGTGTGGATTTACAAATTGCACAATTTTACATGCACTCATTTTCAGTACCAAATTAATTTTATGTCATCATGTAAATAGTTATAATTTTATCTTTAATTAAAATCATTAATAATATGATCACATATCATTTGAATATCCAATCTAATATTAATGTAATTTTGTTATTTATTTTCAATGCTAATCGTACTTTCTTAACAAGTCTTGGTGCATAATAATAAAAAGGTCTACTAACTTTCTTGTTTGCATAATAATAAAAGGCTAATACATAATTATTGCTTATTTTCTGATATAATTTTCCTAGCTAATATATTCCTTGGATCAAGCTAAGGTGGCCTAATCCTCTTTATAGGCTTGAATCACTCTGACTTGAATTTTCAACCGAAAAGACTTGGAAAAAGCCCCATCAAATTCGCCCGTTGAGAGCCTGGACTTGTTGAAGAACCGCTGCCACCTCCTGTGACAAGCTCACTACCATCAGCAGAAAGCGCTCCCTTGGACTAGAACTATTGTCATATCATTTATTTCGTATCTAATTTCAATTTTAATTCTTTAAAAAAATGTTCTAAGGAGAATCTATTTCCATACAACTTTTTAGCAGAAATACACATATGATCCATTTTCACACAGAGATATAAATTCATCTTCAGCTTTTGGTAGCATACATGAATGAAAACCTGCTAAAACCACAACCATTTAATACCAATAAAGCAATAAAGCCTTAACTAGCAAAGAAATAAATGGACGGAGAGCCAAGGGCATGTGTTTTTGGTGTAATGAGAAATATGCCTTTGGGCATAAGTGTAAGAAAAAGCAATTGTACACTTTACAATTGCAAGTAGATATAAGGGTTGATGGAGATCCAATGATGGATGATGATAGAGAGGCAGTGGAGGAAGAGTCGAACCTTCTGCACCTATCCCTAAATGCCCTCAATGGTTCAACAGGTCCCAAAATCATGAGACTACAAGGGATACATGGAGGGAAGCCCATCTTTATACTAATTGATTCTGGGAGTACTCGCAATATTGAGTGCGAAAAGAACCTCTAAACCAGGATGTAGACTTGAATCTATTGAAGGAACAAAGGTGAGAGTAGACAATGGGCAAGAATTAAAGCGCAACTTGATGTGTGAGGGTTTCAGTTGGAAAATGCAAGAACAATAATTTTGTATGGATGTCTACATTCTTCTCCTAGAGAATTATGATCTGATCTTTGGAATTCAATGATTATCCACTTTGAAGCTTCATATGAGAGGTGAGCTGAAGAAAATGTTGACTTTGATTTTTTAGCAGGGAATTTTCTATTCTTATTTTATTTTTTTGTATAAAATAGAGATTAGTTTTGTAGTTAAAAGAAAGTGGGTAGTTTAGATTTCTGACGCTGAAAGGTTATTTCTTCACTCTTTTCTTTCCATTTTTTGATTAATTAATGATCAATCAAATTGACCTTGAATCAAATCTTTAATTTAACAATTTGGTTGGAATTCTAAAATTTGTTAGTGATTTTTTACCAAATCTTGTAAGGAGCATTTGGTTTAGGTAATATTTTAATATTAAAATTAAAATATTATTTTAAAGATAGATTACTTAGAAGATTATTAAGTATAAATTATTATTATATTTGATAAAATTTGATATGTATAAATAATTATTATGTTTAGTTAGAAGTAATAAAAGAATATTAATATATTATTTTACTTAAATGTCCTCAAGTTTAATTATTCTAAAATATTTTTATATTATTTTAATATTAATTAAAAATAAAATTATTTTTGTTCTTAAAAATTAATAAATGAAAATATAATTATAATAAAATCAAGATTAGGTTGATAATCTTTTAATATTTACAATTAAAGTGGCAATAAGATTACCTCACCATTGACAATAGAAATTATCATAATTTTTTATTACTTATAAATCAAATAAAGTAATATAAGTAATAAAAAGTAGATTAGTATAATAATTTATAAAGTTTGATAATCAAACAGAACCTTATTCTTTTATAATTCTTTTCTTTAATATTATTCTTGTTTAATTAATTATTATTTAACTGTCTCAAACTTAAATTAAAATTAATCCTTTTAGATTTGAGTCAAGCTCAAATAAGTTAAATCAACCCTTACATATATGTTAATCATATATAACCTTTTATTTTCTACTCAATCACACTCTTTTGTTACTTTTGTCTAATTCAGTCTAATTATAATAAAATTTGACATTCTTAATGCTATTAAATTCACTTATTAGTTTTGAAATGATCCTTTATATATAAGGATCTATGACTAATTAAGATATTAAGAACTATTGTCACTAAAATGTCTCATTTATAGTAGAAAATATTTGTGAGTATTTCTTAGACTATTTTCAAGTTCATTTATTATGGCAAAGTCTTCATAATGGCATGGTGTCCCACAAACTTTAAAGTTTTCAGCAGCCAACAAAAATATTTAGGAGGCCAAAACTATTTCACACCCAAGGTTGGATGAAATGGCAAATTTGTATTTATGAAGTTTTACACAATCAAATTTTACGTTATTTTTAGGTGAGTATTCTACTTATTTGGTAATTCTTTTTTTCTCTAATGACGTTTTTTTTTTTTTAATGATTTTTTTCTTTTTTATATGTTTAAACGACTAATTCGAATGAATTGAACTCAAACTTGAGCTAACCATTATAGATTCAAATTGAACTTGAATTGACTATTATTTAGACTCAACATAAATTCACTCTTTACGGTGTCCAAATCACGTTTGTGGTAGTTCAACCATAAAGGCCAAGGTGTAATCGGCTATATAGACATGATAGTAAATTGTGTCAGCCCAACTTCAACACAGTGTATCATGCCTAGGGTCGAGTCGACCTACTAACTTGTCAAGGCTCACGGCAAGACCTAGAGCTCCTTGGAACGTGCCTTTGCGGGCCCTTACAGAGTTGACCTACAAAATTATATAATATTTTGTTCAAAATTTTTAAGTATTTATTTTTTTTAACAAATTATATTGGATCAGCCGGTAGACAATCCCCAAACACAATTTGGATGGCCTACAAATCGTGTCCCCATGAAGCCAAACCCAAAAAGAGGGACCTGATCTAGGCAACGGGTTGCCTTGACCCCTTACCATGTTTATTGCTATAGATGCAAAAGTTATTGTTGAGTTTGTTAAGTTTAATTTTACAAATCACATTGGTTTAGTCAAAATTTTCTTTTTCTATTGTTTCACTCATAAATATAAATTTGTAATTTCAATGGTAAACATCTTTATTGATAATAATGGATATTAAAATATATCAAACTCACAGATTGGACTAGAATCAAAGTGAGCTAACTCTGAACAAGCCCTATACAATCTAACTGACTCAAATTCAATTATAAAGATTGACTCATACTTAATTTATTCCATCTTAACTCGATTCAAGCTCTACCAACAGATAATAACAAATCAATACACAAAGTAACAACTAAACAGCAAGGGAAAATAGCCCTAATGGATGAATCCAGTCCCTTTCATTCTTTAAAGTTTACTCTGAAGCTTTCCCTACTGTGATTGCCTGGCTGTGACTCCTTGGAGATACTCCTTCAAACTGTGTGACTTAGGTATTATGTCATGAAGCTGAAGCCCGTCTGTAAAATTCAATAATGCCGACTTGTGACTCTTGATTCTTAACTTCATGCCAGCTTTTTTGTAGGAAATAGAGGAAGGAGGAAGATCAGTAACGATGTCAAATCTGTTTTCAATGCGCAGGAGATGAAGATTACTGAGTGCATTGAACACTTTCCTGAATCCTTCGTTTCCAACCTTGGGGCTGGCGAAGACAAAGGCCGTGACCAGGCATGCTTCCTTCGAACCTGTGCGCTTATTGTATTGATTGGTAACTATATCAGTTGCGTTCAATGTTGCAAGAGCTGCACCGAGACTGTGACCTGCTACTGTTATACTGATTTCCTCTTCCCTGTACTCGGGCTTGTTCACCAGATTCTTAACAGCATTCATCACCTACGTAAATGTACCATAATAGAAAGACATATCAAGAAAAAAGAAAATGAAGAAATCAGTAAATTATTTTGATTTAATTAAAACTTACGTAACTTAATGTGATACCAAAATAGTTCATGGGTTATGATTTAGGTAGACAAATGTTTATTTGAACTGAGGCTTGGTTTCCTTTTGAAAACCCAGATACAATAGTTTTATGCATTAAAAGTTGTTATTCAGAAAGTTCCAGCAGAGGAATGATGTTACTGTGAATTTTAAAAAATCTATGGTTTCCGACAGCATGACACATCAGAAATGTTTCATGAGAGGACGACAGGTCATTGTAATTTTATGATGTTTATGAATTCAGAAAGCATGAGACGTCCGGAATTCCTGTAATCTTAAACTGCTTAAATTCAGCGTTTCTATAAGGTATATGTATATCCTGCGCACTGAAATGATTTTATTTTATTCATGCAAATTCATCTTACGTTTTTACCTGGTCTCTAGCACTCAATTTACTGGAGGAGGGTTCAGTATTAGGCGATGTGTAGATTGAGAGAAACCCTTTGTGCACCTGTGGATCATGGCTCTTCCCAAAAATCTCAGAAGCTGACACTTGATCGAATTGAGCATTCTTGAACCACTCAGCCGGAGAAACAGTTCCTCTCCAGCAAATCAAAAAGTCTCTTCTTCCCATCACTTCCTTTCCTTCATCTGTGGCCACAGCAACATACCCAAACCACGCAGACTGGTCCTCCACCATCCAGTCGAACCAGGAAGCAACGTCTGAGTTTGCAAAAATATAGTCAGTCACAGTGTATAAATTCCCAAATGTACCTGTTTCAATGGCAGCTTCAGAAAATAAGTCTTCCTTTGCATAAGCTGGACGTGTTTCATCTTCTGAGTTAACCGAGTCATAAATAACTTGAACTCTTTCACCATAGAGTTATATATAGTGTCCCAGATTGGCGTTCAGAGGTTTCAACAGGCCCTCCCAATTCTTCTCGCCACTAAGCTTCTTCCAGTTCGCCATCACTCTTCTCTTCGTTTTGCTTTATCTTGCTGTGGGGAGACACTCATACTTCTGCGTGCCATTTATAGAACAAATGGAGCCTGGAAGAGAATTAGGCAACCTTTTGGTCTCATGATTATATTTTTTAGGAAATAAGCAATCTTTCGCAATTAAGAAAATTTGTAGTTTTTTTTATTTCCCTATCACATTTACTATCCAAATTATGTTTATTTGAGATTCAACTTTCAAATTTTTTGATTAATGAAACTAAATTTCGTATCTTTATATTGAAGAAAGCAATTTTTTCAACATTTTTAATTAAAGATATCAAACTAATTATCCTATTTTTAAAAGAAACAATCTTAATTGCCTTTTTTCTTTTTCCGTACTTTTAATGAAAATTATTGAAAATTTAATTCTTTTAATATATATATATATATATATATATATATATATATATATATTCTTGTCACTACCTTAATCCAACGTGGAAAATATTTTAAAAATGATTTCACATAAGGTTTTTATTAATATAATATAAGGAAATTAAATTAAATACCCATTTTTACATATCCTAAAGAAAATTGTCCACTTTTGAAGGACTTAAATCCAATTACCTAAAATGGAAATTACTTAAAAAAATATCCAAATATTTTTAAATAATACAAGAAATATCTATACTATCTTTTATATAAACTCTAAACTTTACCAATGCATTGACATTTTGATTTTCATTCAATATTCCACACTATGATTTCATTCAGAAGAAAATATGTTAATATTTTTGAATTTGATTTGAAGAAAATTGGTTTGTAATATTGATATATTTATATAATTTTAACAAAAAAATCATTTATCCGTTAATTATGTTGTGTTTTAAATAATTTCTTAAAACTATGCTTAAAATTTGCAATGTTAGAAAAATATAAAGGGTATTTTGATATTATAATTGTAGTTACAATGTGGGGCATTAAGATATTAGACAATGTGTTGGGGGTGAAATGATATTTTCTAATTTAAGGTATACATGAAATTTTTACTCAAAAATTGATGGGCTAAATTGATATTTGACAAATTTAGTCTTTTGTTTTTTTTAGGTGAGATATTATTAGTTAAGAAATATAGATAATCAATTGAATGAGTATAATAGATACGAAGTAGGGGATAAATTATATATTATTAGAAACGATTTCAAGTAGAATTTTGGAATACTTGTAACCAAAATAGGTGTAATAAATGGATATTTTAACCATATAAATCACATAATTCAAATCCTCTGAAAGTGTAAAACCTTAAAAAACTAGTAAATTGAATTTTTACTGATGAAATAAAGGTAATTATATTGATATAGTTTAATATAGAATTTTTTGATAAATTTTGTTATCAATATTGCCCCAGGAGGATCAATAATGGTGGGTTATACTTTAATTCAATATGGAGAAGAGTGAATCAAAAGTGATGAAAATATAATAGAATATATTGGAGATGACAGAAAAGTAGTTAAAATTTTAAAGAAATAAACACTTAGGAGATTAATCAAATTGTTGAGTAAAAAGTGTCATATCGATCAAACCCTTAAAAACATTTAGGTATGCATAAAAGCAAAATATATCGATGACAAATGTCTTGTACAATTCTAAAATGATAAAGATGTCAAGTACTTATCTAACTACTTCAAAGAATGTTATTTAATTTTTGTTATAACTACCCATATCAAAGTATATGATAGAGCAGAAATTTAGTGTTTACGATGATGATGATAATGATGGCTTAGCAAAAAGTGAAAATATTGGTTTAAATATAACATAAGAAGTTGAAATAAAATCTTAATTCTATAAAATAAGAAAAATAATAAACAATATATCATAATCATATTAAATCAAAATCATATTGAATCTGATTGAATAAGAATAAAATATATTTTATTTAATAAAAAAACATAACAAATGAATAACAGTTGTCAAAATACATTATTTACCATTCAATTACACTTGAGTATCTGCAAAAACATTGATTATACAGAGTCTAATTTATAAATCCTAACCTTCCATCATAGAGAGAAAGAGTTTCTTTAGAGAGACAAAAAAAATCTGAAAAAATGGTCAAGATATTTCGACCAAGCTTTGTGGAGAGTTATGAAAAATGAAATAAAACTGAAATGTCACCATTTCCTTTACGCAAAGGGCACCATTGTCGTATGTTTGCTTGTCTTCTTTTGCAAAATGTTTTGGAAGGGACTTGAAAGTCATTGAAGTTGGAATAGGGGCGGCTGATGAAGGTGTGGAGGAGAATATTCCAGCTCTTCTCCTTCCATATCACAACCTTAATCCAATATGGAAAATTCCAAATAAAAAAAGCCATCGAAATTTTCTAGGAAAAAGGTAATTGCAGTTGGAATAGGGCCGGCTGATGCATTCCTGTGGAAGAGTTTTGTTGTGGTTCCTATTGAATACTGAGCTTTCTTGTAGTTTTGTTCTCATGGCTGTTGCTTTCCCATGTTGAGGTGTATTGTTGCCTGGCTAGGATGTTGCTTAACTTGGCCTTGTGAATTTGAGATTGAGAGTGTTGTTTTGGAACTGTTTAATATTAGAAAATTCTAAATGTAGGCTAATATTAATTATGTTTTGGTTTAATAAAATCAGATAATTGAATAATTCAATGTCAGTTTATAGATAAATTTAAATTATCAATAAAGACAAGTTCAATACACTTAAAAGTTATGATCTGGGTGGACAGTATAAGTGTGGATCTTGAGGTTTATTGGATTTTGATGAAAAGTTAATTAACCTACTATAAATTGGTTAGGTCCTTGCCAAAAAACCTAATACAGTAGAGTTGCAATATAATTTACCCATACAAAACTATCATTCAGGAAGGTTTTTAAAGTAAAAAATCAAGTCACATCGAAAGGTGATTTCGACAGATAATTCTGGCGATTTGTAAAGGCTTTTCAGTTTCAAATTAAATAGAGATCTAGATATTTCTAAAACTTTAAATTTAATACAGTATTTTATAATCTATGCATTGATTATGTGAGTTATAATTACATGATTTTATGTTTGTTCCTGCATAATAAATGTTACATTTAAAGCTGGGACATGTCATTGAGTTGCAATTTTGTATTTTAGAGTTCCGCGGTCCTCTTGTGGGGGATGAGCTTAGACTGTTTGCCTTTTGGCTTGGTTTGTCAAATGTACATGCTTACTTACCCAAAATTTAATTTTAAAAAAAAAAAGCCCTCTTCTCCTTCCATAAATGGCTGTATTAAAACTTGTTCATCAAGTTTGGGAGAAAACAAAACTTAGGCATGTAAAATCAATGATATTAAATTAGGAAGAATAGACTTCTACAAATTAAATGTTAGAAATTAAAAAAAAAAAAAAAAAAAGAGAGACTTGCAATCAAGAATCTAAGGTTGGTATAAAAAAAAAAAGGAAAATTAATTAATTTACCCATTTTGCATGGGTAATAAGAATTTACCCCTAATTTTGGGGTTTAAACAAAATATCCATATTTTAAAGGATTTAAACGAAAATGTTTTAAATATATAATAAAATATCAAAACTACCATTCTTTTATTCTATATAAACTATATCTCTTTTGTTATCTATTAACATATACAATTTTAATCATTATCCAAAAGAGATTTCTAGAGAGAGAAAAGAAGTTCGTGATATCAAGGTATTTATACGTATTATAACTTCAATTGTTATTATTTTATTAATAATGCAATTATATGTGTTGTTTTCTATAATAAATTTAGAGTTGTGAATAAAAATTAAATTGATAAAAATTATAGGGGTATTTTGTAATTATTATAATGGTAGGGGGTGAAATAATATTTTATAATAAAGGGTGTTAGAGGTATTAGATAATATTTGGAGGTAAAATGATATTTTACAATAAAGAATGTTAAAAATATTAGATAATATTTGAGAGTAAAATGATATTTTACAATATAAGGTAAACTAATATTTTTAAAAATTAGTATCAATATGTAATAAAATTATGGAATAGGTGTAATTGTATAATAGAAATAAAATCACAAAATTCAAAATTGTGGAATAGGTGTGATTTGGAAAATTTGTCGTTTTCTTCGATTTTGAAATGAAGGGTACTTTTGTTTTTACATTAAAAATAAGACATTTTTGTTTAAAATTGAAAAAATTGGGCAATTTTTTTTCCATCCCTAATTTTTGGGTTTGATTAATTTCCCATAAAAAAATGCATTTACTTATAAATTGTAATAGTAATTTGAAGAATTAATATCAACCAATAGGATATTGTTGAAATTTGTGAATTTAAATAAGTAACCATATGAGACTTTTCCTCACATGTAGACACTAACATATAGCCAATTTCTCAAGAACTTGTGAATTTGAATAAGTAGCTATAAGAGTTTTTTGTTCTTCCATGGAATCAATACCCCGCTATTTTAAGGGGTGAGATTTTTCCTAACAATTAGAGGCTTGTGGAAAATGCACCACAAAAAATTAGGTCATAGTTCTTTTTTGTTGTTTATTGGTCTAATATTTATTAATTAAACATCGGTCGAATCGATCAAAATTTAGATTGACCTCTTGACTAGGTCAATGTCTAATAGACTTGTAATACCAAACAATAGGACACTGTTGAAACTTTGTTAATTTGAATAAGCAACCAACTAAGCTTGAGTGTATTCAATACCAAACTATTTTAAAGGTTGAGAATTTCTCATACAATAAGATATTTGCATCTACTCCCTTTTTCAAGGGATATGGGACAACTCAATACTTGTCATGGTTAATGCTCGAACCAAATTCATTTGATAAGGAAAATACAACACATCCAATCAGATCACAAATCGTTTTTGTTAACTATTATTCTAATGTTTATTTATTCTTTCATCAATCAAACCAATCAAGACTCAAACTAATTTCTTGATTGGGTCAATGTCTAATCAGAGCTTGAATACATCATTTTTACATTTAACTTACGAATGACAAACATATATAAAACTTCAAGTTTAAAAATGAAAACATTGTAATGAAAAATCTAAGATATAAAAAATGCATTCACTTATGAATAGTAACATTAATTCTAATAGTTTGTAATATGGAACAAAAGGTCAAAACAAGTATAGTAGACATGAAGATGGAGTAATTAACACGTGACTTTGAATAGGCAATATAACAAATTTATACATAGCAAATTAATTATAATTTATTGGAGACCAAATCAAAGAAAATAAATGGACTAAAAGTTCTTCTTAACTATGAATTAACAATGTGCAACTAGGCAAGCAAGTATGACCAAATATTTTCAACTACTGAATAGACTTTGAAAGCACGTTCGTCCTAAAAATGTACTTGTAATCAAGAATCTAATGCTTGTTAGAAAAAATACATTTACTTATGACTTGTGATAGTAATTTTAATAAACTTGTAATATCAAACAATAGAACATTGTTGAAACTTGTGAATTCGAATAAGTAGCCATTCGAGCTTGATGCTCTCTTGTGGAATCAATGCAACCATAAACTCTCCAATCCCAAAAGCTATTTGAAGGGATGGGAGTTTTTCTCGTTAGAAAATTTCTTGATATGTGTTAATATTAATTATAATTTTGGTTTAATAAAATCAGGTTATTGAATAGTTTAATGGCAATTTATAGATAAGTTAAAGTTTATTAAAGTTTATATTTTCAGTAGTAAAAGACTCAATATTTGTGATTGTTAAGACTCAAACCAAAGTTTATTTGGTACGGAATATGTACCACATACTACTAGGTCATAATTCTTTTTCGCTGACTACTATTCCAATATTTATTTAATCTATTATTTGTTTGACCATTGATAAGACCAATCAAGACTTGGACTAACCTTTAGACTATGTTTACATTTGATTTGAGTTTGAATACATTGTTCTTACATTCAACTTATGAATTACAAACATATATACAATGCTAAGTTTTTTTTAAAAAAAAAAAGGTAACGAAAAATTTAAGGTTTGGTATAAACAATGCATTTACATGTGACTTGTAACATTAATTCTAATAAATTAATTGTGACATAGAACAAAAGAAAAAAACAAGTATATTAGACATAGAGATGGAGTCATTAACACGTGACTTTGAATAAGTGTAAAATAAATTTATACATAGCAAATTAAGTATAATTTATGGGAGACCAAATCAAAGAAAATAAATGGACTCATAGTTCTTCTACCTTCATTCAATTTTTTCTAGAGAACCTTGAAAGTAAAATACAAATATACAAATATTTTAGAGATTTGTAATTATGTAATCAATACAAACAATAAAAACTAATAGGAGAAGAAGAAAGAGTTCTTTGAAATTAGACAAATGTAAACATTCTGATTATTAAATCAAATCACATTATAGATCTCGAATATTATCTTATTACATTCATTTTCTCTTATCTACATTTAAGCACAATGTAATAGAAATATTATAATCTCTTTAAATTTTAATTGTTATTACTTAATCTGCACATCTATATTTATAATGGTAAAAAATCATATTTATGTGGTTAAGACGTCTTATTGATCTTTTACCGAAAATAGAGAAAATAGTACAACCTTTATGTGTACAAACGTTTACATTATCATATGTGATTGTTTCTTCTTCATCGATGGGAGGAAGAAGAATCAAGAAGAAAGGGAATATTAAGCTAAATTAAGCCAAGAAACTAAAGTTATCAAAGTAATTATAAGGATCAATACTATATGCACAGAGCAATTATAGTAATAATCAAGATAAATCAAAATCTTTTAAATCAAAACCTTGTAAAGATATTAAAAGAATATTTGAAATAGGAAATGATTACTTTTGGGATAATTTTAAAAGGTGTAAATAATAAGAAAACAAGGAAAGAAAATATTTGATCAAAGTATTCTCCAATTCCACTAGCAGATGAAGGTGTGGATTTACTAATTGAATAATTTTACATGCACTCATTTGCAGTATCAAATTAATTTTATGTCATCGTATAATTAATTATAATTTTATCTTTAATTAAAAATTATTTGAACATCCAATTTAATGTTGACATGATTTTGTTATTTATTTTCAATGTTGATCCTATTTTCTTAAGAAGTCTTATTGCATAATAATAAAAAGGTCTACTAACTTTCTTGTTTACATAATAATAAAAGGCTAATATATAATTATTGCTCATTTCCTGATATAATTTTCCTAGCTAATATAATCCTTGAATCAAGCTAACGTGGCCTAATCCTCTTTATAGGCTTGAATTACTCTGACTTGAATTTTCACCCTTCAGGATTCATACCATCAAAATGAGCAACTTTCAACCGAAAAGACTTGGAAAAAAGCGCCATCAAATTCGCACGTTGAGAGCCTGGACTTGTTGAAGAACCACTGCCAACTCCTGTGACAAGCTCACTACTATCGCCAGAAAGCGCTCCCCTGGACTAGGACTATTGTGGTATCATTTATTTCGTATCTAATTTCAATTTTAATTCTTTAAAAAAATGTTCTAAGGAGAATCTATTTCCATACAACTTTTTAGCAGAAATACACATATGATCCATTTTCACTAAGAGATATAAATTCATCTTCAGCTTTTGGTAGCATACATGAATGAAAACCTGCTAAAACCACAACCATTTAATACCAATAAAACAACAGAGCCTTAACTAGCAAAGAAAGAAATGAACGGAGAGCCAAGGGCATGTGTTTTTGGTGTAATGAGAAATATGCCTTTGGGCATAAGTGTAAGAAAAAGCAATTGTACACTTTACAATTGCAAGTAGATATTGGGGATGATGGAGATCCAATGATGGATGATGATGGAGAGGTAGTGGAGGAAGAGCCGAACCTTCTGCACCTGTCCCTAAGTGCCCTCAATGGTTCAACAGGTCCTAGACTCATGAGACTGCAAGGGATTCATGGAAGGAAGTCCATCTTATACTGATTGATTCTGGGAGTACTCACAATATTGAGTGCAAAAAGAACCTCTAAACCAGGATGTAGACTTGAATCTATTGAAGGAACAAAGGTGAGAGTAGACAATGGGCAAGAATTAAAGTGCAACTTGATGTGTGAGGCCTTCAGTTGGAAAATGCAAGGACAATAATTTTGTATGGATGTCTACATTCTGCCCCTAAAGAATTATGATCTGATCTTTGGAATTCAATGGTTATCCACTTTGAAGCTTTATATGAGAGGTGAGCTGAAGAAAATGTTGACTTAGATATTTTAGGTGTGAATTTTCTATTTTTATTTTATTTTTTGTATAATAATAGAGATTGGGTTTGTAGTTGAGAGGAAGTGGGTAGTTTAGATTTCTAACACTGAAAAGTTCTTTCTTCACTCTTTTCTTTCCATTATTTGATTAATTAATGATCAATAAAATTGACCTTGAATTAAATCTTTAATTTAACAATTTGGTTGGAATTCTAAAACTTGTTAGTGGTATTTACCAAATCTTTTAAGGGGTATTTGGTTTAGGTAATATTTTATTATTAAAATTGAAATATTATTTTCAAGATAGATTACTTAGAGGATTATTAAGTATAAATTATTACTATATTTGATAAAATTTGATAGGTATAAATAATTATTATGTTTAGTTAGAAGTAATAAAAAAATATTAGTATATTATTTTACTTAAATGTCCTCAAGTTTAATTATTCTAAAATATTTTTATATTATTTGTAATATTAATTAAAAATAAAATTATTTTTGTTCTTAAAAATTAATAAATGAAAATATAATTATAATAAAATTAAGATTATATTGATAATTTTTTAATATTTACGATAAATGTGGTAATAAAATTACCTCACCGTTGACAATAGAAATTATCATAATTTTTTATTACTTATAAATCAAATAAAATAATATAAATAATAAAAAGTATATTAGTATTGTAATTTATAAAGTTTGGTAATCAAACAGAACCTTATTCTTTTATAATTCTTTTCTTTAACATTATTCTTGTTCAATTAATTACTATTTAACTGTCTCAAACTCAAATTAAAATTAATTCTTTTAGATTTAACTAAAGTTCAAATAAGTTAAATCAACCCATACATATATGTTAATCATATATAGGATTTTATTTTCTACTCAATCACACTCTTTTGTTACTTTTTGTCTAGTTCAGTCTAATTATAATAAAATTTGACATTCTTAAAGCTATTAAATTCACTTATTAGTTTTGAAATGATCCTTTATATATAAGGATCTATGACTAATTAAGATATTAAGAACTATTGTCACTAAAATGTCTCATTTATAGTAGAAAATATTTGTGAGTATTTCTTAGACTATTTTCAAGTTCATTTATTATGGCAAAGTCTTCATAATGGCATGGTGTCCCACAAACTTTAAAGTTTTCAGCAGCCAACAAAAATATTTAGGAGGCCAAAACTATTTCACACCCAAGGTTGGATGAAATGGTAAATTTTTATTCATGAAGTTTTACACAATCAAATTTTACGTTATTTTTTGGTGATTATTCTACTTATTTGGAAATTCTTTTTTTCTCTAATGATGATTTTTTTTTCTTTTATGATTTTTTTTTCTTTTCTAACATGTTTAAACGACTAATTCGAATGAATTGAACTCAAACTTGAGCTAACCATTAGAGATTCAAATTGAACTTGAATTAACTATTATTTAGACTCAACATAAATTCACTCTTTACGGTATCCAGACCACGTTTGTGGTAGTTCAACCATAAAGGCCAAGGTGTAATCGGCTATATAGACATGACAGTAAGTTGTGTCAACCCAACTTCAACACAGTGTATCATGCCTAGGGTCGAGTCGACCTACTAACTGGTCAAGGCTTTCAGCAAGACCTAAAGCTCCTTGGAACGTGCCTTTGCGAGCCCTTACAGAGTTGACCTACAAAATTATATAATATTTTGTTCAAAATTTTTAATTAATTATTTTTTTTTAACGAATCATATTGGATCAGCCAGTAGACAATCCCTTAGCACAACTTGGATGGCCTACAAATCGTGTCCCCATGAAGCCAAACCCAAAAAGAGGGACCAGATCTAGGCAACGGGTTGCCTTGATCCCTTGCGATGTCTATTGCTATAGAAGCACAAGTTATTGTAGAGTTTGTTAAGTTTAATTTTACAAATCACATTGGTTTAGTCAAAACTATAATTTTTAATTGTTTCACTCATAAACATAAATTTGTAATTTCAATAGTAAACATCTTCAATGATAATAATGGATGACAAAATACATCAAACTTGCAAATTAGGCTAAAATCAACTGAACAAGACCTATAAAATCTAGCTGACTCAAATCCAAATATAAAGATCGACTCATACTTAATTTATTCCATCTTAACTCGATTCAAGCTCTACCAACAGATAATAAAAAATCAATATACAAAGTAACAACTAAACAGCAAGGGAAAATAGCCCTAATGGATGAATCCTGCCCCATTCATTTTTTACAGTTTACTCTGAAGCTTTCCCAACTGTGATTGCCTGGCTGTGACTCCTTGGAGATACTCCTTCAAGCTGTGCGACTTAGGTATTATGTCATGAAGCTGAAGCCCGTCTGTAAAATTCAATAATGCCGACTTGTGACACTTGATTCTTAACTTCATGCCCACTTTTTGGTAGGAGTATATCCATTCAATCTCTCAACTCTCCCACTAAATCCTTCAAACTCTCTCATTTACTCTCATTCTCATTCTCATTCTTTCAATTCTTAATACTCTCTCAATCTTTCAATCAAATTCTCTCAAATTTAATTAAATTCTTTATTTATTTTTTATTAATTCCAATTTCTATTTTTATTATACAATTCATAATTAATTATAGAATTTATTCCTATAATTAATTTTATTTATTATTTATTTATTATCTTTCATAATTAACCATATAATTTATTTATATAATCAAATTTATTTATTATCAAAAAATGGCAAATAGTGGAAATTCTTTTGATAATAAAAGATTTAGTCAATATTCACATATATCAAATGTAAATGAAAATCAATTTATAGATGATTTTTCAGCACAAGAAAGTGGAAGCCACTATGTAGAGGTGAAGCAGCAACAACAACATCAACAACAGGTGGAGATGGAACAACACTCCCAAAAAATTCTACCTCCGATATTTTCAAGATTATGTGATATCTTTCCAATTCTGGAATGGTAGAGTTGACATGCATCAACCTTTCTAACATTAGCAGCTATTGCTAAACAAGTCCTAACAGCACCAGTGTCAACTGTCGCAGTAGAACAAACTTTTAGTTAAGGGAGCAATATATTGGATGAGAGGCGATCAAGTTTGGCTCTGGAATCTATTGAAGCCCAAGTATGCGTGGACGATTGGACAAGAGCCGAATTACGCCAACAAGATATAAAAGTGGACTTCAATGAAGAATCGCTTGATTTAACTACAGATAGTTCGATGACGGAAAATAATAGTCAAGATAGCGAAGGTGAATGATAAGGTAAGGAGGTACTGCCGACTATCGGATATGCAAAGGTAAGAGAACTACGTAAGCTTTGATTCTTCTAAACTCCAAGAGAATACATATGAAGCTTAACTGAAAAATTAAGTCTAAGTCTTTCTTTTAATTTTCAATTATTGTAATTAATAATTTAAAAATTAAATCAAGATTGTGTATTAGAATTGACGGTTCAACGTCGGTTTCGAACTAAGGTCATGAACCAGAACCGTCGGTTTTAAACCGTGGTCATGAACCGGAACCATCGATTCCGAACCAATTACAAACCGTCCTATTACGGTTTTGGTTCAGGGTTCTTATTTTTTTAAACCATGAATCGACGGTTTTGAACCAAAACCGTCGGTTCATGAATCGTGGCCAAGGCTATTTTCAACTATTGAATAGACTTTGAGAGCACATTCGTCCAAAAAAAGTACTTGTAATCAAGAATCTAATGCTTGTTATAAAAAATGCATTTACTTATGACTTGTGATAGTAATTTTCATAGACTTGTAATATCAAATAGTAGGACATTGTTGAAACTTGTGAATTCAAATAAGTAGCCATCCAAGCCCGATGCTCTCTTGTGGAATCAATTCAACCAAAATCTCTCCAATCCCATAAGCTATCTCAATGGGTGGGAGTTTTTCTTGTTAGAAAATTTTTTGGTATGTGCTAACATTAATTATAATTTTGGTTTAATAAAATTGGATAATTCAATAATTCAATAACAATTTAAGTAATCAATAAAAATAAACTCAATATAATTAAACTGCTGGGTGGATAACATTAATGTGAATATTAAGATTTATTAGACTTTATGTTTTCAGTAGTGAAAGACTTCATACTTGTAATTGTTAAGACTCAAACCAAAGTTTAGTTGGTTAGGAATATGTACCACATAGCACCAGGTCATAATTTTTTTTTGCTGACTATTTTTTTAATATTTATTTAATCTATTATTTGTTTGACCATTGATGAGACCAATCAAGACTTAGACTGACCCTTAGACTATGTTTACATTTGATCTAAGTTTGAATACATTGTACTCACATTGAACTTATGAATTACAAATATATACAATACTAGGTTAAAAAAAATGTAATGAAAAATCTAAGGTTTGGTATAAACAATGCATTTACTTGTGACTTGTAACATTAATTCTAATAGATTAATTGTGACATGGAACAAAAGAAAAACAGTGTATTAGACATGGAGATGGAGTCATTAACACTTGACTTTGAATAAGCGTATAATAAATTTATACATAGCAAATTAAGTATAATTTATGGGAGACCTAATTGAAGAAAATAAATAGAGTAGTAGTTCTTCTACCTTCATTCAATTTTTTCTAGAGAACCTTGAAAATAAAATATAAATATACAAATATTTTAGAGATTTGTAATTAGAGTTTTTGTGTAATCAATACAAATAATAAAAACTAATAGGAGAAGAAGAAAGAGTTCTTTGAAATTAGAAAAGTGTAAATATTCTTATTATCAAAATATTTAGGAGGCCCAAAGACTATTTCACACCCAAGGTTGGATGAAATGGTAATTTTTTTTATAAAGTTTTACAAAATCAAATTCTCATCCAGTATCTACTTTTGTTAGTGAATTTTATTTGATTTTTTGGCAATTATTCTACTTATCTGGTTATTCTTTTTTTCTCTAATGATAATTCTTTTTTCTTTTACAACTATTTTTTCTTCTTTGACATGTTTCAACGACTAATTTAAATAAATTGAATTCAAACTCGAACTAATCATTATAGATTCAAATTGAACTTGAGTTGACCATTATTCAGACTCGACATAAATCCACCCTTCATGGGTTCCAGATCACGTCCGTGGTAGTTCGACCATGAAGGCCAAGGTGTAATCAACTATATAGCCATGACAGTGAGTTGTGTTGCCACTCCAACACAGTGTATCGTGCCTAGAGACAGGTTGGCCTACTAACTTGTCAAGGCTCGCAGCAAGACCTAGAGCTCCTTAAAACATACCTTTGCGAGCCCTTATTGAGTTGACCTACAAAATTATATAATATCTTTTTTGGAAAATTTTAATTATTTATTATTTTTTAACTAGTCATATTGGATCAACCAGTAGACTTTGCCTTAAATCCCCCAGCACAACGTGGATGGCTTACAAATCATATCCCATGAGGCCAAACCGAAAAAGAAGGACCTGATCTAGGCAATGGGTTGCCTTGAGCCCTTGCCATGTCTATTGCTATAGAAGCACAAGTTATTGTAGAGTTTGTTAAGTTTAATTTTACAAATCACATTGGTTTAGTCAAAATTTTCTTTTTCTATTGTTTCACTCATAAATATAAATTTGTAATTTCAATGGTAAATATATTTATTGATAATAATGGATGTTAAAATACATCAAACTCCCCGATTGGGCTAGAATCAAAGTGGGCTAACTCTGAACAAGACCTACACAATCTAACTGACTCAAATCCAATTATAAAGATCGACTCATACTTAATTTATTCCATCTTAACTCGATTCAAGCTCTACCAACAGATAATAACAAATCAATACACAAAGTAACAACTAAACAGCAAGGGAAAATAGCCCTAATGGATGAATCCAGCCCCTTTCATTTTTTAAAGTTTACTCTGAAGCTTTCCCAACTGTGATTGCCTGGCTGTGACTCCTTGGAGATACTCCTTCAAACTGTGCGACTGAGGTATTATGTCATGAAGCTGAAACCCGTCTGTAAAATTCAATAATGCCGACTTGTGACTCTTGATTCTTAACTTCATGCCCACTTTTTTGTAGGAAATAGAGGAAGGAGGAAGATCAGTAACGATGTCCAATCTGTTTTCAATGCGCAGGAGATGAAGATTACTGAGTGCATTGAACACTTTCCTGAATCCTTCGTTTCCAACCTTGGGGCTGGCGAAGACAAAGGCCGTGACCACGCATGCTTCCTTCGAACCTGTGCGCTTATTGTATTGATTGGTAACTATATCAGTTGCGTTCAATGTTGCAAGAGCTGCACCGAGACTGTGACCTGCTACTGTTATACTGATTTCCTCTTCCCTGTACTCGGGCTTGTTCACCAGATTCTTAACAGCATTCATCACCTACGTAAATGTACCATAATAGAAATACATATAAAGAAAAAAGAAAATGAAGAAATCAGTAAATTATTTTGATTTAATTAAAACTTAAATAACTTAATGTGATACCAATATAGTTCATGGGTTATGATTTATGTAGACAAATGTTTATTTGAACTGAGGCTTGGTTTCCTTTTGAAAACCCAGATACAATAGTTTTATGCATTAAAAGTTGTTATTCAGAAAGTTCCAGCAGACACATCAGAAATGTTTCATGAGAGGACGACAGGTCATTGTAATTTTATGATGTTTGCATGCGACATCCGGAATTCCTGTAATCTTAAACTGCTTAAATTCAGCGTTTCTATAAGGTATATGTATATCCTGCGCACTGAAATGATTTTATTTTATTCATGCAAATTCATCTTACGTTCTTACCTGGTCTCTAGCACTCAAATTACTGGAGGAGGGTTCAGTACTAGGCGATGTGTAGATTGAGAGAAACCCTTTGTGCACTTGTGGATCATGGCTATTCCCAAAAATCTCAGAAGCTGACACTTGATCGAATTGAGCATTCTTGAACCACTCAGCCGGAGAACGAGTTCCTCTCCAGCAAATCAAAATGTCTCTTCTTCCCAGCACTTTCTTTCCTTCATCTGTGGCCACAGCAACATACCCAAACCACGCAGACTGGTCCTTCACCATCCAGTCGATCCAGGAAGCAACGTCTGAGTTTGCAAAAATATAGTCAGTCACAGTGTATAATTTCCCAAATGTACCTGTTTCAATGGCAGCTTCAGAAAATAAGTCTTCCATTGCATAAGCTGGACGTGTTTTATCTTCTGAGTTAACCGAATCATAAATAACTTGAACTCTTTCACCATAGAGTTTTATATGGTTTCCCAGATTGCTGTTCAGAGGTTTCAACAGACCCTCCCAATTCTTCTCGCCACTAAGCTTCTTCCAGTTCGCCATCTCTCTTCTCTTCGTTTTGCTTTATCTTGCTGTGGGGAGACACTCATACTACTGCATGCCGTTTATAGAACAAAGGGAGCCTGGAACAGAATTAGGCAATCTTTTGGTCTCATGATTATATTATTTAGGAAATAAGCAATCTTTCGCAATTAAGAAAATTTGCGTTTTCTTGTTTTTGCCGTGCTTTTAATTAGAAATATTAAAAGTTCGGTTCGCCTAATAGAAATATATGTATTTATATATATTTTGTTATCCCATCATATAAAAAATTTGGATTAGAATTAATAAGAGGTATTGAATAAAAATATGATAAAATTTCCTCTACAGTATTGTGTCTTCTAAGAGGTCTTACTCTCTCATCTAGAGTAGTTTGCTCCTAACAATTGGTGCTCTTAAGTCAGTCCAAAGAATACTAGCCCATGAACAATAATTAACCTCCAATTCACGACATAAAATTTCTATTATAAATAAAATAAAGCTCATTTAATCAAACTAATTATAAAGTTGTTGACATATCTACCATTAGATTTCTTTTCTTCTTTATCTATCACGACCTTAATCTAATGGAAAATTTCAAGAAAAAGAAATCATCTAAATTGTCTAGGGAAAAAGTTATGAAAGTCGGAATAGGGCCGACTGATGAAGGTGTGGAGAAGAATATTCCAACTCTTCTCCTTCCATAATTGGCTGAATTAAAACTTATTCTTCAAGGTTTGGAGAAAACAAAACTTAGGCATGCAAAATCAATGATATTAAATTCGGACGAAAGACTTCTACAAATTAATTGTTTGAAAATTTAAAAAAAAAAAACCTGTAATCAAGAATCTAAGGCTTGGTATAAAAAAATGCATTTAGTGATGCATTGTAACAGTAGTTTGAATAGACATATTATCAAACAGTAGGATATTATTGAAATTTGTAAGTTTGAATAAGTAACCAACATGACACCTTTCCATGTAATTAATATAGTTGATATGACACTAATATTCCTTTGCGTGTTGCATGATATTTTCCGCCGTTGCTTTCAAAAAGCAGGGTTACATCAGTTGGTAGCTTTAACAAACTTTTTACTTTTTTTTTTTTGGTTCTGTGGATCAAGTTCAAGTGAGAGTCAGTTCCTTTCTTCCCTTTTAATCTTTTTAGTCAGACAAGATCATCATGACTCTTTTAACTTCAGATTTAGATGCCTTCGAAACGATCCAGAATCACATTCTTGGAACATAATTTTCATATGCCACCATCCTCGATCAGATAAAACATTATCCCTCGATTTTTTGTTTCTGCTAAAACAGTTCATGTGTTGATCACTAATATCTTCGAAAATGGTTTTCATTAAAGGAAAAGACTTCCATACATTTGTGAACGATATCATTACATAGTCTTTATGGTTGCAATATGACTTGTAACACCTTTTTAAATTACAAGAACTCTACAGAAGCACTAAAGCATCCTGATCTCTTCTTTATATTCAACTTATCATGTTTCTATCATGCATTCATACTTTTTTGCACTATTTTGTCTAACATATTATAACTCATCCATTTTCATACACATACACATAATATACATATCACAAGTCTGCAACAATCATACCAGTAACTTATTCTTTCAAACTTATAGATCTAACTATAGTTCTACATGGTTTAACTTGTCCCATACACCATAATACAATCATGATACTCATTATACAACAATCTAACATCTGAAGATTGATTTTGTTAATTGATGCATCAACATGAACGACATAACATATAATTCATATCATTATTCACCACATTGTACTTATTAAAACATTATCCTACTTACTTGGTTGCCTAGCGTGAAGGATTCGATGTAGCTCTTTTCTTCTTCTTTTGGACTCACCGAAAGACCCACTGATCGCCGAAATCGCACACTGTAGTCACACTCACACAAATTTCTCTCTAAATGCAGATTTATGGATAAGAAAAAAAAACTTCTCTTATAGGAGATAATGTGTTTTTCTTAAATATTTTTTCTCACACCTATTTTATATGGAGAAACTTTTTCTCACACCTAGGCAATGTGAAACTTGTGAATTTGAATAAGCAACCACTAGAGCTTGCAGTTCTTACATGGAATCAACACCCCGACTATTTTAAGGAGTGAGATTTTCCCTCACAATTAGAGGCTCGCAGAAAATGCACCACATAACATTAGGTCACAATTCTTTTTTGTTGCTTATTGTTTTAATATTTATTTAATTTACCATCGGTCAAATCAATCAAAATTCCAATCAACCTCTTGACTGAGTCAATGTCTAATAAACTTGTAACACTAAACAATAAGACATTGTTGAAACTTTATTAATTTGAATAAGCAGCCATCTAAGCTTGAGTGTAATCAATATCAAACTATTTTAAAGGCTGAGACAACTCAGTACATGTCACTGTTAAGACTCGAACCAAATTCATTTGGTAAGGAAAATACAACACATCCAATTAGATCACAAATCTTTTTTTTTGACTATTGTTTAATGTTTATTTATTCTATTATCGGTCAAATGAATTAAGACTCAGACTAACTTCTGGACTAGGTCAATACCTAATTCGAGTTTGAATTCATCATTTTTACATTTAACTTATGAATGACAAACATGTATAAAATTCCAAGCTTAAAAATGAAAACATTGTAATGCAAAATCTAAGGTTTGATATGAAAAATGCATTCACTTATGACTGGTAACATTAATTCTAATAGTTTGTAATATGGAACAAAAGGTCAAAACAAGTATAGTAGACATGGAGATGGGGTAATTAACACGTGACTTTGAATAAGCAATATAATAAATTTATACATAGTAAATTAAGTATAATTTATAATGAAAATTTTCTCCATCATCTACTTAGTGATTTTTTTTTTCTGTTTATTTTAACATTTTTTTTCTTTTTAATAATAAGAATAATATTATGTATATTTATTTTAAATATATATTTATATATATTATCATATAATTAAATATTATTTTATTATTAATTCAAAATTATTTTATTATATAATGATAAATTTTAAATATATATTTATTTATATACTTAAAATAAATACACATAATTTAACTATTATAATAATTCCTCTTAAATTAAAAAACAGGTTTAAAATTTTAAGGTATATATATATATATTTATTTATTTATTAAAAAAGTCAATTATAATTTAAAGTTTGGACTTAATTAAAAATTAATTTAAGTTAAATTGAATTTAGATATTTAAATTAAACTTAAATTTAAATATTTAAATTAATTTAAATTTATCTGGTAAAAATAAATTCAACCCTTTTAACTGATTTGATCTGAGTCCAAGCAGTTTTGCATCGAATCCAGCATCTTGTATGATTTAACTTCATATTATTAACTGAACATTTCTGGGGTTGTACTTTTAAGACATTGGATTTAAAAAAGAATGGTTTTATGTTTGACCAAATTCTTATTAAACAACGAAAAAATAATTAAGTCAATACCAGCCAATCTAAGAATTGGCACTAAATTTGGTTTGATTAATATAAAAAATTAATTTTATTATCGATTTAATTAAAATTTATTAAAAATTGAGTTTGATTAAATGAATTAGTCAAAAAATAGATTTTATTAGGTTTGATTTTTAAATTTTAATTATTTTTAAATAATTTAATTATTATTTAATTATTTTATTATTTTTTGATTGAATAGATTAAATTATAAACTAATAAAATAATTAATTTGATAATTAATTTGATTTTAAAAATATTGCAGCACGTCCTTGATCTTTTCTCTCATGTGGGAAGATAATCAATTTGACAATTATAAACTAATAATATAATTGTCCTTATTCTTGTCGATTCCGGCAGCATACGGTTGCTCTTGCCCCCATTAGGGAAGCTTTTTAAATTAACAAATGAGATCACTTTTTTCTTGCCTTTCTTTGTTAATTGCACTCCAGGTGACCTCGTAGAGCATCTGATCATGGCGTGTTGATGAGATATAACATAATCTTATTTTACCTTTTGTGAATGACAATAATGAAAACGCCAAACCCAACCACTTTTCAGAATATGAAATAGAAAAGAACAACTCAAACTCTGTCACTAAGTAATTGGGGCATAAAAAGACCTTCATGTTTCTTCACCAAATTATTTTCAAATGTTTTTCACACCCAAACTATACTCAAAGATAATTTTTCATGTTTTTAAATATGAGAAGTTTAATTTCTCATTAGTTAATTTCACTTATTTATTTTTCTTGACCGCCACTACCATAAACACATTCTCATATTTGTCTGCCATCAGTCATTGGATCAATGTCGCCATCATCTTAGTCATTTGCCTATGGCTTTTAAAATTGAATTGGACTGATTAGTTTGATTTATTCAACAAGGTAGAAACTCGGATGTAACCTGATCAATGAAAAAATAATAATTTTTTTCTAAACTTTATTATTAGGGTTTTAACTCAAGACCTAATCTTTTAATTTTGAGTATGTATAACGTCAAATTAAATTTATTTATATATTTAAATGATTCATATTATATATTTAATGATTAATTATACAAAAATATTTTGAATATTATTTTTAAACAGTTAACTGAGTTGAGTATCGATCAAATGGTCTAATCATTGATTAATTAGATTGTCCTTTTCATAAGGTCGATGTCCGATTTAGTTCTAAAAACACTAATTTGGTCTATTTTTGTATAAATTATTAATCTTAAAGAAAATATAATGAAAATTATAGTGAAACTAGAGTTTAAGATAATCTATTTTCTTAAATCGTTCAGTTAATTGTTGTTATATTTCTTTTCTCAGTCGCCCCAACCCTAGTTTTACTTTCCCAAAATACCTATTTAATCTCTCTAATTTTTCCATCATTAATTCATGGATGTCTCTTCAAAAGGTTATCAAAGAAATGTCTGAATCTATGAGGAATTAAGAATAAATTGTTGTAACTTCACCTCTGTTCGTTGAAGCCCTCGTTATGGTTGATAGAAAACTCATTTTCAAGGCCACCTAATGGATTATCTCCTACCATCCCTTCATCATTGTCACAAACCCACTGTTGAACAACCGATCTTCCTCCTAACCAAAACCCATCCGTTTCTTCACTAAACACACAACCACTAGGAGTGGATATGAATCGGACCGATCTCAAACACTCTTTAATTAAATTTGATTCGAATTTGTTGAGTCAAAATTAAGTTCAATTGGAATGAATAATGGTTCAATTCGATTCGGTTTGAATCTGACTTGAATTTGTAGCTCGGTTCGAATTCATAACTCGAATTTAATATTCAAATTTGTGGCTTGATTTAGTTTTTGTCAGAAATATTTCTCACCATCAAATCAGATCTCTATACAGGTTTTGAATAAAAATAATACTGTTGGGAGATATATTTCACGCCATAACTTCAGAACTCCATACATGTTTGAATAAAAATAATATTGCTAAAGATAAAATTAACCAAATATATATAACAAACAAAGACATAAGAATACTGCTAAAGGTGAAATATGGTGCACCGATAAGAACAACACAAGGGTGTGTAATCGGAGTTGAACTCTTTCCCAGTGAATTAGAGATAGTTAGAAGGAAGATCCAAAGGAAAGAGATGGTAATTGATTTAAGCTTCAAGATTGTTTTCGGTCTCATAATGGATGCTCAGAAAGAAGATAACTGCAAAGTAGACTGGAGAGAGAGCTAATGCCATGTGAAAATGGCTCTGTGATTTATTTGATGGTTTTGTGATTTGTTTGGGTGAAAGAAAGAGACAGAGAATACAAGAGAAAATGCCTTAAGGGGAAGGAGAAAGATGCAGAGTGTGTGACCAAACAAAGAAGACAAAAGAGCTGAGTTATTAAACGGGCACAACTTTTAGCCATTCAAGCCAGCTAACACAAAGCCATTACTCAGATAGGTGATGAACTCATGAGTCAAATCAAATTGAATTTAACTTGATTAGAATTTGACCTGTTGTTCAAGTTCCTTTTTAACAAACTCAAACCAAGCTGCAACTAGCCATGCAACATTTGCTGAAGTGACAGTAGGACTCACTTCGTCTAATAGAAACAGTGCCTGATTTTACTTCACCTCCGCCTAAATGATTTTCAACAGAACATATTACATAAGCAGTGACAGTACTGTTTCCTTTTATCCATAAAATATTTAATGAGGACAACATTGAAAGACTACGAAAGATCAGAGCATGGATTGTTTCATGATGGTAAGCAATATATAGTTTTAGGGGGAAGAACTATTTCCCACTCAAATTTTAATTTAGTCTCAAAGTCATATACACAGAAGATGAAAAACTCAAACTTTTATTCATAGTCAAACTCTTGTTAATTTTTTCTGTTAATGAGAAGGGTAAAATAGTCATTTTACTATTTATATTAAAAGTTATAAAGTTTTTTTACTTTCCATCCCCAGGTTTTAGAAACTAACATTTCACCTTTATCAAAAGTTTTTAAACTTTACAAAATAAAATTTTCACCCCCACATCTAGGGTTTCCATATTTTTCAAAACGTAGCCGCCCCCTATAACTTCAAAAACAACAGTTTCAGCCCCACTCTTCAACTTCATCTTCCGACGTCGTCTCTGGCGTCATCTCCAGCCTCCTCCTTCTCTTGGTGGACAACGACGTACGATGAGGAGATGAAGATCTCTTCATTGCACCACCGTGAGAAGAAGAGATTCGTCGCATGACTCAGATGATGAAGGACGATGCTTCATCATCCTTTGTAGCCTGAGAAGGGAGATCAGTGGAAAGAGTCTGCCGTCAATGGTGGTCGAAGAAGAAAGCAAACCCTAGAGGAGAAATATAAACTTTTCAAACATTGAGGATTGGTTGAAATATTAGTTTTAAACCTAGAGGGGGAAAATGATAAAAATTTTGAAGTTCAATATTTATAGATAAAATGAAGATTTTACTTCTGTCTTTAATTGAAAATTTGGACGGTCGTTTGACCATAAGTGGGAGGTTAGGTTTTTCATCTTCCGTGGGTGTGACTTGAGGTTGGGCTAAAATTTGGGTGGGAAATAGTCCTTTTCCCATAATTTTAATAAATTCTATATAATTTTAATAAATTTAGTATTCCAAGTTGGATTTTTATGAAGAGATTACTGCACAAATTAAGAAGAAATTGAAAGACATTGACACAATCCTAGTTGCGCAAAATATTGATGCATGCATTAATTAATGGTTACCAATTTTCCATGATTCAATAATACAAACTAAAAATCAAAGGGGAGAAGCAACATTAGCATCCAAATTTCGGAGCTTAACAATAGTGAGGGAGACTTTCAAAATAGATGTTTTAATTATTTTTTTTTTGGTCATAAGTAACGTTTAAACTGGGATTGTGAATTATCCTATAAGACCTACCAACAAAACGATGTTATATTTATCAAGTAAAATAATTAATTAAAATACAAAATAATTTTATAGGATGTTAACTTTTTTAATTCTTAGAGGATAAATAAAAAAAATAAAATTATAATGTTCATTAATCGAAATTACAATTGGATTTTAATTATATTATTTATCCATGGTAGTCAAATCACGTATCAAATTGTGTATTAAAAATTTAATTTTACATATCATATATTGAATATCAGTTTGTATCGAATAATATAACTTTAAAAATAAATAGAATATTAATAAAATAATAAAAAATCTAATTGACACATTATCATTTTGAAAAATATTACAAATACTCTTGAAAATTTAAATTCTCTCGTATGAATCTTTATAACATCATCATTTTCTCTAAAAAGTATATTGATATGTGTTGATAATATGTATTGTATCGTATGATGTCGTATTAATTCAATACATATCATAATACATATTGTTTTACTCTTACATCATGTCGTATCGTATAATACTGATAACTATGTTATTAACACTTTGCGGGTATTTGGTTTAGATAATGTTTTATTACTAAAATAGAAAAATTACCTTGAAGATATATTACTGAGAAGATGACTGAGTATAAATGATTATTACGTTTAATAAAATTTGATAAAAATGGATGGTACAAATAATTAATGTGTTTGGTTAACGGTAATAAAAGAATATTGATAAATTATTTTACTTAAATGCCCTTAAATGTAATTATTTTTAAATGTTTATTATTATTTGTTATATTAATTAAAAATAAATTTATTTTTGTATTAAAAAATTAAAAAATAATAATATAATTATAACAAAATCAAGATTACTTTGATAATCTGATTATCACCTATATTACCTATCTCGTTAGCATTGATAATAGAATATTACTATAATATTTTATTACTGATAAATCAAATAAAATAATATAAATAATAAAAAATAATTATCAAAATAATCTTTAAAAATCTTCAACCAAACGCCCTTAAGTCGCCGACTACATTGTCAACCTTTAAATAAATGTCCTACTCTACAACTATGAGATAGACTAATTTGCCAATCAGAGCTGCAGAAAATTAGTTGTTCAAATGATCAACAGGCAAGCTGCAAAAAATTTATGTTAGAAAACCACATGGGCAACAAAATTGAATACTAAACGTCCACAGTCAACTCACATCAACGACGTTTGTGTAGTGGGGCAACCCCTCATTAATTTAAATTATATAAAAAATATTAATATAATTCTTGATATTGCAAACATACTTTTTAGGGTTTATAATTTCTTAGATTTAGTTTTTATATTTTATTTTTATCCATAGTTGACTTCTTAAGTTTACCTTTGGTTACACAACCACTTCAATATGACATAAGGGTTTGTATAATTAGTTTGGTATGGTTAAATGGTTGTTTTTTAAATTAAATTAAAAAAAATTTTAAACCAAACAAAATCATTTTAGATTTCAAATCGAAATAAATTGAATTAAAAAATATAGTTTAATCTGGTTTAAATTACGGTTAAAACTATAGTTATCAGTATCTTATAATATATAATATATATTTTATAAAATTATATAATACAAATAAAAAATTATACGTGTTATGAGATATATTAAATTAATACGATATAATTAATACATTACACGATACATATTATCAATACAAATTAATACATTTGTTTAGTGATAATGATGGTAAAGGTGTATATAAATATTTTTAAAATGTTAGGAATTTTTTAATATTTTTTTATTTAATGATATGTTAATTATAATTTTTTATTATTATTTTAAATAAAAAATAAAATAATGATATCTAAATGACAGAGTGGACAAAAGCAGTTGAATATGAATTGGAATTCTACCGATTATAAAAGTTGAATTATTGAAAAAGTGAATGCATCATGTGGTATAGAAGACAAGAATAATGAGAAGTATGAAATTAGGGCATATAGCCCTTCAATTGTAGGGTTGTCTATGTAATATTCCTAAATTTAATAAAAGGGCAATTTAGTCATTTAGTTAAATGTTTGAATAAATATATGTATGTTTATATATATAAGGCACTTGTTTAAGAGATTGCATATGGGAAACGCATTCCTTTTTCCCACCAATTGTGCACAGGCATGACGCACTCTTGCCATTTATGTTGGATTGAGTAACGCCTGTTGGACATAATTCTCCTGGAAGACGTTTCGGAGGGATAACTGTATAAAAGAAAAGAGGCAGTTTTCTGAAGATCTCTCGGCTGGGTTTTCTTATTTGTTTCCTTTGCACCAAGAAAGGAATTCTTACTTCATAATTATTACATTGCCAGCAACTTACGCAGCCAAAGAGAAAGAAGAGTCTTCCGTTCGCCGGTCAGAGAAAGAGGTCTTTGAGGAGATTACTGCCACGTGAAGACGGACGTCATCGCCGAAGGAGAGGTAGGCTTTTGATCCACCCTTCCCTGTTGCAATCTGTGTACTGTAAAACTAGTTGATAATTTGTTGCGTATATATATATGCGCGTGTTTTGTGTGTGCGTGTGTGTGTATATATATATGAAAGTTTCCAGAGGCTCCATTATTATGTTTGTGTATATATATAAAAGGAAATAGACATACGAACGCATCGTGAATTCGGAATTGATTAAGCGGTGATGATGGATTGCAATATATTAGTTGAAATAATCTCGTATAAATTGATGAAGTCTGATTCGGTGCTTAGGCATGTAAAGAAAGAAAATCTGAGAAAGAATGTCAGAAAGAAGAAAACGTAGACGTTTAGTTGTTAGTTTTCTGCACTTTCAGTTTTGATGATACCGATTTTCATATTGCTATATGCGTATATGCATTTGCTGATGGTCGTACGTATTACGTGGCTGTGTGATGATATTTCTGAAGGATTAAATAATTATATGGGTGCTGGTGTTGGTTTGTATGTGTGCGCACTCGTCGGATGGGCTGTGCACCGGTCGGACGTGCAACAAGGATGCCCAAGTAGGTGTTGCACACCCCAGGCAGAATAAAATCTCCAGAAACTGGAGTATTCTGGCATGGCGAAATTTTTGGGTGGAAATTGAACTCTGCATTGCATGCCAGCCATGCATTGGCTGATATGCTACGTGCACGCCCACAGAAATTAGGATGCACTTGCACCATTTAAGCTATTTCTTATTGGGTTGGGATGCCATGTGCGCAGCCACACACATTGTGGTGCACCTGCACCAAGTAAAAATCCACACCAAACAGCCTTCAATGCATTCATGTCAAGTTTTTTTATTATTTCTTTTTTTTATGTTCAAGTTCAAATCTTGGGAAGGCAATGTTGGCATTACTTATAAAACGAGGGGATCGATTTAGTGCCTATGTGATGATCTCTCATAACCATCAAATTGTATTTGGTGATTATCATTATTAAAAAAAGAAAATTTTACATAAATAAATAAATTAAATAATTACCATTAAAGGTCCGTTTATAGAATGGGATGTTATAGTCTAACTAGGGTATACCTTATTATTTAGGTTGAGTTCATAATTTCCATGTGACAGCACAATATTCGTTGGAGTACCCCTTACCATGACTAGCTTGAAGACATTGCTTCGACAGGATAGCTTTCAAAATAATCAAGGATCTCACTAAGTGTGCAAACAAGCCAAGCTTTTTGCGGCTTCACTCATCTATAGTAATTTGAGCTCAATTTTTGAATTGAACTTAAGTTTGATGGGTGTGTATTTAGTTTTGGTTTTGGCGAAAATTTAAGTTTTAATAATTATTGTAAAACTGCATTAAATCCTGCACATAAAACTATTCCAAGAAACATATTAAAAAGAACATTATTTAGTTTATATAAAAAGTAAAAGAGAGAATTAATTCAATTTTTTACAAATTTTGATAGACGTGTATCTATATGTAGTGATATTTGAAGTGACCATTGACAAGTTTACTTTTATATGAGTATAACTTATCATTGGATAAATGATAATTTTCAATTACAAAAAAAAATTTAGCATTTAGGGTGTTTGATGACCGACATACTACAGATAATAATTATAGAATAATTAAAGGAATATTAGAAGAATATAAATTACTTTATAAAATTTTTTCAATTTTATTTGATAATGCACGTTCAAATACTGTCTCAATAAATGATTTAATTAATATTTGCAAACCTAATTTAGGTGATAGATTTTTTCATATTAAATGTGCATGTCATGTATTAAATTTATGTGTACAAGATGATTTACATTGTCTTAATAATTATATTAGTCCAATAAAAATAGCAATTTCATTTTTATGGACACATCCCCAAACTATGAAAAAATAGGGTAAATTTTGTAAACAACATAATAGAAGACCAAAAAGATTTCATAAAGATATGTCGACTCGTTGGAATTCAACATATGAATTACTCAATGAGTCTTTTGATTATAGGGATTTATTATGCTCATTTATTTCACAACATGTACTACAAGTTACATTTTATCCCCAATATTGGAATATTTGTAAAATAATTTTAAATGTATTAAGAAATTTTAATAATACAACTTATACTTTAAGTGGAGTTTATTATCTCACTTCTCATTTATTTTTAAATGAAGCCGTTAATATTATTGAGGCTTTACAAGAAACCGAACAAGATATTATTCTACAATAAGCTATTTTTTTAATGAAAACAAAATGGTTAACTTACTATAAAATAATTCCAAAATTTTTCCTTGTTGCTTGTTTTTTTTTATCCTAGATTTAAATTAGATGGTGTCATAGATTATTTGACATTATTTTATGAATGTTTGCAATTAGATTGTGATGATGAAGTTAATATTTCATTAACTATAACTAACATTATGAATTTAATTAAATAAATTTATGTTGAATATTCATTAATTTATGGTAACCAAAGTGGTTCTTCTTCCTCTCTACCACTTATTGTCCCATCATCAGTCCAAAATATGAGTTATGGTGATCATATTATGATGCAAATGGGCAAAAGACCTAAAGAAACATTAGGCTCCACCTCGGAGTTTGATATTTATTTAACTACTATTTTTAAGTTTGGTGACAGCAATATATGTAAAGACTTTCTAATTCTAGAATGATGGAGTCGACATGCATTAACCTTTTCAATATTAGCAGCTATTGTTAAACAAGTCCTGGCAGCACCAGTATCAACTGTCACAGTAGTACAAGCTTTTAGTCAAAGGGGTAATATATTGGATGAAAGACAATCAAGTTTGGCTCTTGAGTCTATTAAAGCCCAAGTATGCGTGAACGATTGGACAAGAGCCGAATTATGTTAACAAGATATAAAAGTGGACTTCAATGAATAATCGCTTGATTTAACTACGGATAGTTCGATGACGGTAAATAATAGTCAAGATACTAGAGGTGAATGATAAGGTAATGAGATACTGTCAGCTATTAAATATGCAAAGGTAAAAAACTACGTAGACTTTGATTCTTCTAAACTCCAAGAAAATACGTAAAAAGTTTAATTGAAAAATTAAGTCAAAACCTTTCTTTTAATTTTCAATTATTGTAATTAATAATTTAAAAATTAAATCAAGATCATCTATTAGAATTGATGGTTCAATGTCGATTCCAAACCGAAACCGTCTGTTCCGTACTGAAACCGTGAACCAAAACTGTCGATTCTGAACCGGTTACAAACCGTTATTTTACGATTTCGGTTAAGGGGTCCTTATTTTTTCGAACCGTAAACCGGTGGTTTCAAGTCGAAACCACCGATTCATGAACTATGGCCAAGTCTACTAACTAGGGTATACCTTATTATTTAGGTTGAGTTCATAATTTCCATGTGACAGCACAATATTCGTTGGAGTACCCCTTATCATGACTAGCTTGAAGACATTGCTTCGATGGGATAGCTTTCAAAATAATCAAGGATCTCACTAAGTGTGCAAACAAGCCAAGCTTTTTGCGGCTCCACTCATCTATAGTAATTTGAGCTCAATTTTTGAATTGAACTTAAGTTTGATGTTGATTAATTCAATGATCATACGATTTGGTTTAAACAAAATATAAATAAATTTTTAAAAATTCAAAATCTTATAAATATAACTATAAAATCTTATTTTTTAACTTTAAATATATAAAATAATTTATAAATATATAAGTTATTTACTTACAAGTGCTATTCAACTTGTTTAAACCCTTAGATCACACTCGACATATATATCTTGTATACAAATTTTTATTTACATTATATATATATATATATATATATATATATATATATATATATATATATATATATATATATATGTTTAATAAATAAAGATAAATGATATGATAAGAAAATATTTACAATGTGTATGTGTAATAATAGTATTTATACAGAAAAATCCTCATATTTATATATATTTTTTAATTAATAACACGTATATCATATTGGTGTGCCTATTTTTGATTGTCATTTTATCATATTCATTTTCATATGACAGTGTAGAATAAATAAAATCTTATATGACATAATTTTATTGAATAAATGAATATAATATATAATTTATGTAAATAAAATTTGGTTATTTATGAATACTAATTAATGTGTTATTATATTATGAAATTAATTTAATTGGTTATATTATCAGTATTAATTCATTATTATATAATCATATATAGCTTCCAAAGCACAACATTTATTCAAATAAATTAAAAGAAAAAATAATATTTGAAAAGGGTGAGCTAGAATTAACTTAAATCTGTGCATGCATACATGCATGCTTTATATATAGATAGTTCCGATATTGTTTACAAAATACTTCGTTTGTAAACAATATCAAAACTTTGGTGAAATTCATTTCATAGTCATAAATAATATAATTGTAGATATAAATTATTAAATTATGAGCAGTTATTTTTAAGGCACTATCTCATAAACTCATCATAATTATCTTTATTAATTCATCATCATGCATAATAGTAACAAAATTGTGGCTTTGGTGTAGCATTATATACTTTTTGTTCATGTAGGTAAATTTGTATCGTCAAGAAAATATTTGTTTTTAAAACTAAAGAAAAAAACAAGTTTAAAAAGTAAAAGATGATGGCTGAGCGAAGAATCTAAAGTGTGGTCCTCATCATAAATAAGGTAAGGTAAAGTAGTGTCGTCGGATCTCGAAATCTTGTGCAAAAGATTATGATTCACACATTGTTTATCTTGCTTTGGTTAATGGCCTTAATTTGACAAAGTGTGCGAGACTGGCTTCCATTTTGGATTTTAGAGGCATGGGTCGATTTGATCCTAGTTAAAATTGGGTTAATTTAAGTTTGGATCAAATTTAAAATATTTATCTCGAGTTTAAATTTATTTAAACTATGTATAATATCATCTGAAAATTGTTGATAAGTGAAATGAACAATATTATAGTTCACTATATAAATAATATTGCTAAATAGACAAATAAACAGATTTTAAATCCAATTATCAAATTAAAGCTCTAATTTGATATTAACTCATTGAAATCCAAGTAGCTAGGATTAAGTCCACACATATTTAGAGGTGTTTTACTGTTTCATGACTTGGTCATTCTTCACGTATAAATATCATAGTGCTGGCCTTAGAGAGTACTCTCCACACTTGCAATTACAACTTTCTTTCCAAATTTTCCCAACCCAGGTAAGTCTTTCAACCTGTTTCTCCTTTTTTCAGCTGATAGGGTTTTATTTAATTAACTTTTGTATCTCTTCTAGGGGATGTCTAATCTTAATGAAGTGAGAATTCCCGTCGTATCTCCCCCGCAACAACAGGTTGGTCTGATTCCATATTACGCGACAATAAATCATTGCATGTTATATTATTTTATACTTCCATTGTTTGAGCATTAATTAATATATATAATTCATATCATTATGAAACTTCTCAGATAATGCAGCAGCTGCAGGAAATGCTTCAAATGAAGGAAAATATGAGAATAGTAAGATTTTATATTTAAAGATGGACTTGTTTTAGCATCCTTAAACATCTCTTCGGTACTTCACCACAAAAACTTGTTCTTGTGTTTCAAATTGCACAGATGATCAAAGCGTAAATGAAGACCCAATTAAAACATTGTACAAAGCGGCATTGAAAAATGACTGGGAAACAGCTTATGATAAAGTTTTCAACAGAAATCCGGCGAAAAATTCAAAATATTTAACACCTAGGATATCTGAAAATGGGGGCACCGCACTTCACATTGCAGTTGCAGCAGAGTCCTTTACTTTCGCCCAAAACCTTGTAAAATACATGAAGAAAGACGATTTGGCTATTCAAAATAGTGACGGCGATACTGCATTTTTTCTTGTTGCTGCATACGAAAAGGTGGGAGTTGCCAAGGCGATGTTTAGGAAGAATAATTATCTACCAGGTATACACGGCCGTAGAGTCCAGAAGAAGTTACCGATTCATATCGCAGCTCAGTATGGCTGTGAAAAGATGAGAGAGTATCTTCAGGGAGTAACGAAAGACATGACAAAACAGGACAAGGAAAAATTAAAGGAATATCTTGGAAAATACTTGTTTGGTAAGCATAAACTATTCCCCCCATTCTGATTGCTTATTCACTTCTTCTCATGTTTATTTTGATAAAATAATTTATTAATTATCAAAAAAATTATTTTTTTTAATGGTTTGTGAACTTAGTAAATAGGTTTATATAAAACATGTGAGAATGCAAATTGTAACATTCTTGGAAAAAATTTCACATTGATTAAATATGATAATCAATTCTAGTCAAGAATTGTAACTCAATTATATTGTTGTCCTACCATATGAACCATTTAGAATTAATAAGAGGTATTGAATAAAAATATGATAAAATTTTCTCTCCAGTATTGTGTCTTCTAAGAGGTCTTACTCCCTCATCTAGAGTAGTTTGCTCCTAACAATTGGTGCTCTTAAGTCAATCCAAAGAATACTAGCCCATAAACAATAATTAACCTCCAATTTACGATATAATATTTCTATTATAAATCAAGTAAAGCTTGTTTAACCAAATTAATTATAAAGTTGTTGATATATCTATCATTAGATTTCTTTTCTTCTTCATCTATCACGACCTTAATCTAATAGAAAATTCGAAGAAAAAGAAATCATTGAAATTGTCTCTGTAAAAAGTCATAGAAGTTGGAATAGGGCCGGCTGATGAAGGTGTGGAGAAGAATATTCCAACTCTTCTCCTTCCATAATTGGCTTAATTAAAACTTATTCATCAAGGTTCGGAGAAAACAAAACTTAGGCATGTAAAATCAATTATATTAAATTCGGAAGAAAGACTTCTACAAATTAATTGTTTGAAAATTAAAAAAAAAAAAAACTTGCAATCAAGAATCTAAGGCTTGGTATAAAAAAATGCATTTAGTGATGCATTGTAATAGTAGTTTGAATAGACATATTATCAAACTGCCAAAGGACTATTTCCCACCCAAGGTATGCGCATTTTTCAAGTTTTTCCTTATTAACTTTGAAAATCTCATTTACCCACCCGTGCACGGTTAAAACTAACAGTTTTAAGAGTAAAATCATCATTTTGTTTGTATTTTAAAAAATAAACTTAAATTTGATTTAAGTTTCCCCCCCTAAACCCTAAAAATTAATAATTTCACCCCAACCCAAGTTTTAAAAAACAGCATTTCCCCTCTAGGGTTTCCAGTTTTCAGAGTGTGTTTTTTCAATGTTGTTTCTTTCTCTCTGGTGACCTCCAGGCCATAGCTCTTCCTCTCCAACACGGTCTTCTTCTGACGGCTCTCCTGGGAGAGGTGATTGGACGAAGACGAGTTGTCTTTGTCAAGACGAAGACGAGTCGTCTTCGTCTTTGACAAAGATGAATAGTCTTCGTCCAGAGATAAAGACGAGGTCTTCGTCATCAAGGAAGACGAGTTGTCTTTGTCCAGACGAAGATGACTCGTCTTTGTCAATCACCACTCTTAAGAGAGCCATCAAAAGAAAACAGTGTCGGAGAGGAGGAGCCATAGCCTAGAGGTCACTAGAGAGGAAGAAACGGCACCGAAAAAAAGCACTTTCAAAACTAGAAACCCTAGGGGTGAAAATGCTTTTTTTTTAAACTTGGGTTGGGGGTGAAATGATTAGTTTTTAGGGTTTATGTGGGAAATAATATAACTAACAAACTCAATTAATTTTAACAGTTCATGGGTGGGTAAATGAGATTTTCAAAGTTAAGGAGAGAAACTTGAGAAATGCGCATACTTTGGGTGGGAAATAGTCCTTTGGCCTTATCAAATAGGAGGGTATTATTGAAATTTGTAAATTTGAATAAGTAACCAACAAGACATCTTTCCGTGTAATTAATATGGTTGAAAATTTCTATTATAAAATCAAGTAAAGCTCATTTAACCAAACTAATTATAAAGTTGCTGACATATCTATCATTGGATTTCTTTTCATCTTCATCTATCACGACCTTAATCTAATGGAAAATTCCAAGAAAAAGAAATCATCGAAATTGTCTAGGGAAAAAGTCATGGAAGTCGGAATAGGGTCGGCTGATGAAGGTGTGAAGAAGAATATTCCAACTCTTCTCCTTCCATAATTGGCTGAATTAAAACTTATTCATCAAGGTTCGGAGAAAATAAAACTTAGGCATGTAAAATTAATGATATTAAATTCAAAAGAAAGACTCCTACAAATTAATTGTTAGAAAATTAAAAAAAAAAACTTGTAATCAAGAATCTAAGGCTTGGTATAAAAAAATGCATTTAGTGATGCATTGTAATAGTGGTTTGAATAGACATAATATCAAACAATAGGACGTTGTTGAAATTTATGAATTTGAATAAGTAACCAACATGACACATTTCCCTGTAATTAATATAGTTGAAACTGTTAATTTAACTGGAGAGACTTTTTCTCACACCTTGACACTAACCATTAGAGTTTGTTGTTTAACAAACTTGACAATTAGAGGCTTGTGGAAAATGCATCACATAACATTAGGTCATAGTTCTTTTTTTGTTGCTTATTGTTTTATTATTTATTTAATTTGTTATTGATCGAATCAATCAAAATTTAGATCGATCTCTTGACTAAGTCAATATTTAACAAACTTGCAACACTAAACAATAGGACACTATTGAAACTTTGACCTTATTAGTCGAATCAATCAAAACCGATTACACTTTGACCTTTACGGTGTCTAAATCACATCTATGGTAGTTCAACCATAAAGGTCAAAGTGTAATCAGTGATATAGACATGACAGTAAGTTTTGTCAGCCTAACTTCAATACAATGTATCATGCCTAGGGTCAAGTTAACCTACTAACTTGTCAAGGCTTGCGGCGAGATCTAGAGCTCCTTGGAACGTGCCTTTGCAAGCTCTTACAGAGTTGACCTACAAAATTATATAATATTTTGTTCAAAATTTTTAATTATTTTTTTTTTTAACGAATCATATTGGATCAGCCAGTAGACAATCCCCCAGCACAACTTGGATGGCCTACAAGTCGTGTCCCCATGAAGCCAAACCCAAAAAGAAGGACCTGATCTAGGTAACGGGTTGCCTTGACCACTTGTCATGTCTATTGCTATTGATGCAAAAGTTATTGTTGAGTTTGTTAAGTTTAATTTTACAAATCACATTGGATTAGTCAAAATTTTCTTCTTTCTTTTTTTTGTGTGTGCTTCACTCATAAATATAAATTTGTAATTTCAGTGGTAAACATCTTCATTGATAATAATGAATGTTAAAATACATCAAACTCACAGATTGGCTAGAATCAAAGTGGGTTAACTTTGAACAAGACCTATAGAATTTAACTGACTCAAATCCAATTATAAAGATCGACTCATACTTTACTTATTCCATCTTAACTCGATTCAAGCTCTACCAACAAATAATAAGAAATCAATATACAAAGTAACAACTAAACAGCAAGGGAAAATAGCCCTAATGGATGAATCCAGCCCCATTCATTTTTTACAGTTTACTCTGAAGCTTCCCCAACTGTGATTGCCTGGCTGTGACTCCTTGGAGATACTCCTTCAAGCTGTGCGACTCAGGTATTATGTCATGAAGCTGAAGCCCGTCTGTAAAATTCAATAATGCCGACTTGTGACTCTTGATTCTTAACTTCATGCCCACTTTTTTGTAGGAAATAGAAGAAGGAGGAAGATCAGTAACGATGTCCAATCTGTTTTCAATGCGCAGGAGATGAAGATTGCTGAGTGCATTGAACACTTTCCTGAATCCTTCGTTTCCAACCTTGGGGCTGGCGAAGACAAAGGCCGTGACCATGCATGCTTTGTTCGAACCTGTGCGCTTATTGTATTGATTGGTAACTATATCAGTTGCGTTCAATGTTGCAAGAGCTGCACCGAGACTGTGACCTGCTACTGTTATACTGATTTCCTCTTTCCTGTACTCGGGCTTGTTCACCAGATTCTTAACAGCATTCAGCACCTACGTAAATGTACCATAATAGAAATACATATCAAGAAAAAAGAAAATGAAGAAATCAGTAAATTATTTTGATTTAATTAAAACTTACATAACTTAATGTGATACCAATATAGTTCATGGGTTATGATTTAGGTAGACACATGTTAATTTGACCTTAGGCTTGGTTTCCTTTTGAAAACCCAGATGCAACAGTTTTATACATTAAAAGTTGTTATTCAGAAAGTTCCAGCGGAGGAATTTTTGTTACTGTGAATTTTAAAAAATCTATGGTTTTCGAAAGCATGACACATCAGAAATGTTTCATGAGAGGACGACAGGTCATTGTAATTTTATGATGTTTATGAATTCAGAAAGCATGAGACATCCGGAATTCCTGTAATCTTAAACTGCTTAAATTCATCGTTTCTATAAGGTATATTTATATCCTGCGCACTGAAATGATTTTATTTTATTCATGCAAATTCATCTTACGTTCTTACCTGGTCTCTAGCACTCAATTTACTGGAGGAGGGTTCAGTATTAGGCGATGTGTAGATTGAGAGAAACCCTTCGTGCACTTGTGGATCATGGCTCTTCCCAAAAATCTCAGAAGCTGACACTTGATCGAATTGAGCATTCTTGAACCACTCAGCCAGAGAAAGAGTTCCTCTCCAGCTAATCAAAATGTCTCTTCTTCCCATCACTTTCTTTTCTTCATCTGTGGCCACAGCAACATACCCAAACCACGCAGACTGGTCCTCCACCATCCAGTCGATCCAGGAAGCAACGTCTGAGTTTGCAAAAATATAGTCAGTCACAGTGTATAAATTCCCAAATGTACCTGTTTCAATGGCAGCTTCAGAAAATAAGTCTTCCTTTGCATAACCTGGACGTGTTTCATCTTCTGAGTTAACCGAGTCATAAATAACTTGAACTCTTTCACCATAGAGTTTTATATAGTTTCCCAGATTGGTGTTCAGAGGTTTCAACAAGCCCTCCCAATTCTTCTCGCCACTAAGCTTCTTCCAGTTCGCCATCACTCTTCTCTTCGTTTTGCTTTATCTTGCTGTCATGGGACACTCATACTTCTGCATGCCATTTATAGAACAAATGGAGCCCTGAAGAGAATTAGGCAACCTTTTGGTCTCATGATGATATTATTTAGGAAATAAGACATCTTTCGCAATTAAGAAAATTTGTAGTGTTTTTTTTTTTTAAAAAAAAAATTTCCCTATCACATTTACGGTCCAGGTTCAATTTTTTTTTATTGGATAAAATAAATTTTATATCTTTATATCGAAAAACACTTAATTTTTAGTATTTTTAATTACTAATATCAAATTAATTATCTTTTTTTTTTTTTAAAAACTTCTTTTGTGTTTTTACTTTTCGCCATACTTTTAATTAGAAATATTAAAAGTTCCATCCGTTTAATAGAAATATATATATTTTGTTATCCCATCATATGAACCATTTAGAATTAATAAGAGGTACTGAATAAAAATATTATAAAATTTTCTCTCCAATATTGTGTCTTCTAAAAGGTCTTACTCCCTCATCTAGGGTAGTTTGCTCTTAACAATTGGTGCTCTTGAGTCAGTTCAAAGAATACTAGCCTATAAACAATAAATAACCTCCAATTCACGGTATAATATTTCTATTATAAATTAAATAAAGCTCATTTAACCAAACTAATTATAAAATTTTTGACATATCTATCATTAGATTTTTTTTCTTCTTCACTTATCACGACCGTAATCTAATGGAAAATTCCAATAAAAAGAAATCATCGAAATTATCTAGGGAAAAAAGTCATGAAAGTCGGAATAGAGCCGACTGATGAAGGTGTGGAGAAGAATATTCCAACTCTTCTCTTTCCATAATTGGCCGGATTAAAACTTGTTCATCAAGGTTCGTAGAAAACAAAACTTAGGCATGTAAAATCAATGATAATAAATTCGGAAGAAAGATTTCTACAAATTAAATGTTAGAAAATTAAAAAAAATAAAAAACTTGTAATCAAGAATCTAAGGCTTGGTATAAAAAAAATTCATTTACTTATGCATTGTAATAGTAGTTTGAATAGACTTAATACCAAACAATTAAGACATTGTTGAAATTTGTGAATTTAAATAAGTAACCAAGGTGACACTCTTCCATGTAATTTATATAGTAGAAACTATTATTTTAAGTGGAGAGACTTTTTCTCACACCTTGACACTAACATGTAGCCTATCTCTCAACTAATGTAAAACTTGTGAATTTGAATAAACAACCATTAGAGTTTGTTGTTCTTCCATGGAATCAATACCCATCTATTTTAAGGGGTAAGATTTTCCCTCACAATTAGAGGCTTGTGGAAAATGCACCACATAACATTAGATCATAGTTCTTTTTTTGTTGCTTATTGTTTTAATATTTATTTAATTTATTATTGGTCGAATAAATCATAATTCAGATCGAGCTCTTGACTGAGTCAATGTTTAATAAATTTGTAACACTAAACAATAGGACACTGTTGAAACTTTATTAATTTGAATAAACAACCATCTAAGCTCTAGTGTAATCAATACCAAACTATTTTAAAGGTTGAGATTTTCCCATACAATTAGATACTTGCATCTAGTCTCTTTTTAAAGGGATATGAGACAACTCAATAGATGTCACTATTAAGACTCAAACCAAATTCGTTTAGTAAGGAAAATATAACACATATAGTTAGATCACAAATCTTTTTTGTTGATTGTTGTTTCATGTTTATTTATTCTATTATCGATCGAATGAATCAAGATTCAAACTAACTTTTGGACTAGGTCAATGCTTAATTTGAGTTTGAATTCACAATTTTCACATTGAACTTATGAATGACAAACATGTATAAATCTCCAAGTTCAAAAATGAAAACATTGTAATGAAAAATCTAAGGCTTGATATGAAAATGTATTCACTTATAACTGGTAACATTAATTCTAATAGTTTGTAATATGGAACAAAAGGTCAAAACAAGTATAGTAGACATGGAGATGGGGTAATTAACAGGTGACTTTGAATAAGCAATATAATAAATTTATGCATAGCAAATTAAATATAATCTATGGGAGACCAAATCAAAGAAAATGAATGGCCTAAAATTTTTTCATAACTATGAATTAACTATCTGCAAATAGGCAAACAAGTATAACCGCATATTTTCAACTACCGAATAGACTTTGAAAGCACATTCATCCTAAAAAAAATGCTTATAATCAAGAATCTAAGGCTTGTTATAAAAAATGCATTTACTTATGATTTGTGATAGTAATTTTAATAGACTTGTAATATCAAACAATAGGACATTGTTGAAACTTGTGAATTCAAATAAGTAGCCATCCAAGCCTGATGCTCTCTTCTGTAATCAATACAACCAAAATCTGTCCAATCCCATACGCTATCTCAAGGGGTGGGAGTTTTTCTTGTTAGAAAATTTTTTGATATGTACTAACATTAATTATAATTTTGGTTTAATAAAATCAGATAATTGAATAATTCGATAACAATTTAAGTAATCAATAAAAATAAATTCAGTATAATTAAAGTTTATGCTCTGGGTGGATAACATTAGTATGGATCTTAAAGTTTATTAGACTTTATGTTTGCAGTAGTGAAAAACTCAATGCTTATGATTGTTAAGACTCAAACTAAAGTTTAGTTTGTTAGGAATATGTACCACATACCACCAACTCATAATTTTTTTTTTCTGACTATTATTCCAATATTTATTGAATCTATTATTTGTTTGACCACTGATTAGACCAATCAAGACTTAGATCGATCCTTAGACTATGTTTACATTTGATCTAAGTTTGAATATATTGTTCTTACATTGAACTTATGAATTACAAATATATATACAATACTAGGTTAAAAAAAATGTAATGAAAAATCTAAGATTTGGTATAAACAATGCATTTACTTGTGACTTGTAACATTAATTCTAATAGATTAATTGTGACTTTGAATAAGTCATGGAGATGGAGTCATTAACACGTGACATTGAATAAGTGTATAATAAATTTATACATAGCAAATTAAGTATAATTTATGGGAGACCAAATCGAAGAAAATAAATGGACTCATAGTTCTTCTACCTTCATTCAATTACATTCATTTTCTCTTATCTACATTTAAGCACAATGTAATAGAAACATTATAATCTCTTTAAATTTTACTTGTTGTTACTTAATCTATACATCTATATTTGTAATGGTAAAAAATAATATTTTTGTAGTTAAGACGTCTTATTATTGATCTTTTACCGAAAATAGAGAAAATAGTACCACCTTTATATGTACAAACGTTTACATTATCATCTACGGGAGGAAGAAGAAACAAGAAGAAAGGGAATATTAAGCTAAATTAAGCCAAGAAACTAAAGTTATCTAAGTAATTATAAGGATCAATACTATATGCACAGAGCAATTATAGTAATAATCAAGATAAATCAAAATCTTTTAAATCAAAACCTTGCAAAGATATTAAAAGAATATTTGAAATAGGAAAAGATTACTTTTGGGATAATTTTAAAAGGTGTAAATAATAAGAAAACAAGGAAAGAAAATATTTGATCAAATTATTCTCCAATTCCATCAGCAAATGAAGAAGGTGTGGATTTACAAATTGCACAATTTTACATGCACTCATTTTCAGTACCAAATTAATTTTATTCACCGTGTAAATAGTTATAATTTTATCTTTAATTAAAATCATTAATAATATGATCACATATTATTTGAATATCCAATCTAATATTAATGTAATTTTGTTATTTATTTTCAATGCTAATCCTACTTTCTTAACAAGTCTTGGTGCATAATAATAAAAAGGTCTACTAACTTTCTTGTTTGCATAATAATAAAAGGCTAATATATAATTATTGCTTATTTCCTGACATAATTTTCCTAGCTAATATATTCCTTGGATCAAGCTAAGGTGGCCTAATCCTCTTTATAGGCTTGAATCACTCTGACTTGAATTTTCAACCGAAAAGACTTGGAAAAAGCCCCATCAAATTCGCCCGTTAAGAGTCTGGACTTGTTGAAGAACCACTGCCACCTCCTGTGACAAGCTCACTACTATCGCCAGAAAGCACTCCCCTGGACTAGGACTATTGTCATATCATTTATTTCGTATCTAATTTCAATTTTAATTCTTTAAAAAAATGTTCTAAGGAGAATCTATTTCCATACAACTTTTCAGCAGAAATACACATATGATCCATTTATACACAGAGATATAAATTCATCTTCAGCTTTTGGTAGCATACATGAATGAAAACCTGCTAAAACCACAACCATTTAATACCAATAAAACACCAGAGCCTTAACTAGCAAAGCAATAAATGAACGGAAGGGCAAGGGCATGTGTTTTTGGTGTAATGACAAATATGCCTTTGGGCATAAGTGTAAGAAAAAGCAATTGTGCACTTTACAATTGCAAGTAGATATAGGGGTTGATGGAGATCCATTGATGGATGATGATAGAGAGGTAGTGGAGGAAGAGCTGAACCTTCTGCACCTGTCCCTAAATGCCCTCAATGGTTCAACAGGCCCCAGAATCATGAGATTGCAACGGATACATAGAGGGAAGCCCATCTTTATACTGATTGATTCTGGGAGTACTCACAATATTGAGTGCTAAAAAAACCTCTAAACCAGGATGTAGACTTGAATCTATTGAAGGAACAAAGGTGAGAATAGACAATGGGCAAGAATTAGAGTGCAACTTGATGTGTGAGGGCTTCAGTTGGAAAATGCAAGGACAATAATTTTGTATGGATGTCTACATTCTTCCCCAAGGGAATTATGATATGATCTTTGGAATTCAATAGTGAGCCAAAGAAAATGTAATCAACTATATAGACATAACAGTGGGTTGTGTCAACCACTTCAACACAGTGCATTGTGCCTAGAGACAGGTCAACCTACTAGCTTGTCAAGGCTCGTAACAAGACCTAGAACTCCTTAGAACATGCCTTTACGAGCCCTTATCGAGTTGACCTACAAAATTATACAATATTTTTTTAAAAAAATTTAATTATTTATTATTTTTTAACTAATCATATTGGATCAACGAGTAGGCTTTGTGTTAAATCCCCCAGCACAACGTGGATGGCCTACAAATCATATCCCCATGAGGCCAAACCAATAAAAAAGGACCTGATCTAGGCAACGGGTTGCCTTGAGCCCTTGCCATGTCAATTGCTATAGAAGCAAAAGTTATTGTCGAGTTTGTTAAGTTTAATTTTACAAATCACATTGGTTTAGTCAAAATTTTCTTTTTCTATTGTTTCACTCATAAACATAAATATGTAATTTCAATGGTAAACATCTTTATTGATAATAATGGATGTTAAAATACATCAAACTCGCAGATTGGGCTAGAATCAAAGTGTGCTAACTCTGAACAAGACCTACACAATCTAGTTGACTCAAATCCAATTATAAAGATCGACTCATACTTTACTTATTCCATCTTAACTAGATTCAAGCTCTACCAACAAATAATAAGAAATCAATATACAAAGTAACAACTAAACAGCAAGGGAAAATAGCCCTAATGGATGAATCCAGCCCCATTCATTTTTTAGAGTTCACTCTGAAGCTTCCCCAACTGTGATTGCCTGGCTGTGACTCCTTGGAGATACTCCTTCAAGCTGTGCGACTCAGGTATTATGTCATGAAGCTGAAGCCCGTCTGTAAAATTCAATAATGCCGACTTGTGACTCTTGATTCTTAACTTCATGCCCACTTTTTTGTAGGAAATAGAAGAAGGAGGAAGATCAGTAACGATGTCCAATCTGTTTTCAATGCGCAGGAGATGAAGATTGCTGAGTGCATTGAACACTTTCCTGAAGCCTTCGTTTCCAACCTTGGGGCTGGCGAAGACAAAGGCCGTGACCATGCATGCTTTGTTCGAACCTGTGCGCTTATTGTATTGATTGGTAACTATATCAGTTGCGTTCAATGTTGCAAGAGCAGCACCCAGACTGTGACCTGCTACTGTTATACTGATTTCCTCTTTCCTGTACTCGGGCTTGTTCACCAGATTCTTAACAGCATTCAGCACCTACGTAAATGTACCATAATAGAAATACATATCAAGAAAAAAGAAAATGAAAAAATCAGTAAATTATTTTGATTTAATTAAAACTTACATAACTTACTGTCATACCAATATAGTTCATGGGTTATGATTTAGGTAGACACATGTTAATTTGACCTTAGGCTTGGTTTCCTTTTGAAAACCCAGATGCAATAGTTTTATACATTAAAAGTTGTTATTCAGAAAGTTCCAGCAGAGGAATTTATGTTACTGTGAATTTTAAAAAATCTATGGTTTTCGAAAGCATGACACATCAGAAATGTTTCATGAGAGGACGACAGGTCATTGTAATTTTATGATGTTTATGAATTCAGAAAGCATGAGACATCCGGAATTCCTGTAATCTTAAACTGCTTAAATTCATCGTTTCTATAAGGTATATGTATATCCTGCGCACTGAAATGATTTTATTTTATTCATGCAAATTCATCTTACGTTCTTACCTGGTCTCTAGCACTCAATTTACTGGAGGAGGGTTCAGTATTAGGCGATGTGTAGATTGAGAGAAACCCTTTGTGCACTTGTGGATCATGGCTCTTCCCAAAAATCTCAGAAGCTGACACTTGATCGAATTGAGCATTCTTGAACCACTCAGCCAGAGAAAGAGTTCCTCTCCAGCTAATCAAAATGTCTCTTCTTCCCATCACTTTCTTTCCTTCATCTGTGGCCACAGCAACATACCCAAACCACGCAGACTGGTCCTCCACCTTCCAGTCGATCCAGGAAGCAACGTCTGAGTTTGCAAAAATATAGTCAGTCACAGTGTATAAATTCCCAAATGTACCTGTTTTAATGGCAGCTTCAGAAAATAAGTCTTCCTTTGCATAAGCTGGACGTGTTTCATCTTCTGAGTTAACCGAGTCATAAATAACTTGAACTCTTTCACCATAGAGTTTTATAGAGTTTCCCAGATTGGTGTTCAGAGGTTTCAACAGGCCCTCCCAATTCTTCTCGCCACTAAGCTTCTTCCAGTTCGCCATCACCCTTCTCTTCGTTTTGCTTGATCTTGCTGTCAGGAGACACTCATACTTCTGCATGCCATTTATAGAACAAATGGAGCCTGGAAGAGAATTAGGCAACCTTTTGGTCTCATGATGATATTATTTAGGAAATAAGACACCTTTCGCAATTAAGAAAATTTGTAGTGTTTTCTTTTTTTTTTTTTTAATTTCCCTATCACATTTACGATCCAGATTCAATTTTTTTTTATTGAATAAAATAAATTTCATATCTTTATATCGAAAAACACTTAATTTTTAGTATTTTTAATTACTAATATCAAATTAATTATCTTGTTTAAAAAAAAAAACAATTTCATTTGTGTTTTTACTTTTTGCCATACTTTTAATTAGAAATATTAAAAGTTCCATCCGTTTAATAGAAATATATATTTTTTGTTATCCCATTATATGAACCATTTAGAATTAATAAGAGGTATTGAATAAAAATATGATAAAATTTTCTCTCCAGTATTGTGTCTTCTAAGAGGTCTTACTCCCCCATCTAGGGCAGTTTGCTCCTAACAATTGGTGCTCTTAAGTTAGTCCAAAGAATACTAGCCCATAAACAATAATTAACCTCCAATTCACGATATAATATTTCTATTATAAATCAAGTAAAGCTCATTTAACCAAATTAATTATAAAATTGTTGACATATCTATAATTAGATTTATTTTCTCCTTCATCTATCACAACCTTAATCTAATGGAAAATTCCAAGAAGAAGAAATCATTGAAATTATCTAGGGAAAAAGTTATAGAAGTTAGAATAGGGCCGACTGATGAAGGTGTGGAGAAGAATATTTCAACTCTTCTTCTTCCATAATTGGTTGGATTAAAAGAAAACTTAGGCATGTAAAATCAATAATATTAAATTCGGAAGAAAGATTTCTATAAATTAAATGTTAGAAAATAAAAAAAAAATAAAAAACTTGTAATCAAGAATCTAAGGCTTGGTATAAAAAAAAATTCATTTACTTGTGCATTGTAATAGTAGTTTGAATAGACTTAATACCAAACAATTAAGACGTTGTTGAAATTTGTGAATTTAAATAAGTAACCACGGTGACACTCTTCTATGTAATTAATATAGTTGAATTATTATTTTAAGTGGAGAGACTTTTTCTCACACCTTGACACTAACATGTACCCTATCTCTCAACTAATGTAAAACTTGTGAATTTGAATAAGCAACCATTAGAGTTTGTTGTTCTTCCATGGAATCAATACCCAACTATTTTAAGGGGTGAGATTTTCCCTCACAATTAGAGGCTTGTGGAAAATGCACCACATAACATTAGGTTATAGTTCTTTTTTTGTTGCTTATTGTTTTAATATTTATTTAATTTATTATTGGTCGAATAAATCATAATTCAGATCGAGCTCTTGACTGAGTCAATGTTTAATAAATTTATAACACTAAACAATAGGACACTATTGAAACTTTATTAATTTGAATAAACAACCATCTAAGCTCTAATGTAATCAATACCAAACTATTTTAAAATTTGAGATTTTCCCATACAATTAGATACTTGCATCTAGTCTCTTTTTAAAGGGATATGAGACAACTCAATAGATGTCACTATTAAGACTCAAACCAAATTTGTTTAGTAAGGAAAATATAACACATATAGCTAGATCACAAATCTTTTTTATTGACTGTTGTTTAATGTTTATTTATTCTATTATCGGTCGAATGAATTAAGATTTAAACTAACTTTTGGACTGGGTCAATGCCTAATCTGAGTTTGAATACATCATTTTCACATTTAACTTATGAATGACAAACATGCATAAATCTCCAAGTTAAAAAATGCATTCACTTATGACTGGTAACATTAATTCTAATAATTTGTAATATGGAACAAAAGGTCAAAACAAATATAGCAGACATGGAGATGGGGTAATTAACACGTGACTTTGAATAAGCAATATAATAAATTTATGCATAGCAAATTAAATATAATCTATGGGAGACCAAATCAAAGAAAATGAATGGCCTAAAATTTTTTCTTAACCATGTGCAAATAGGCAAACAAGTATGACCACATATTTTCACCTACTAAATAGACTTTGAAAGCACATTTATCCTAAAACAATACTTATAATCACGAATCCAAGGCTTGTTATAAAAAATGCATTTACTTATTACTTGTGATAGTAATTTTAATAGACTTGTCATATCAAACAGTAGGACATTGTTGAAACTTGTGAATTCGAATAAGCAGCCATCCAAGCCCGATGCTCTCTTGTGGAATCAATACAACTAAAATCTGTCCAATCCCATAAGCTATCTCAAGGGGTGGGAGTTTTTCTTGTTAGAAAATTTTTTGATATGTACTAACATTAATTATAATTTTAGTTTAATAAAATCGAATAATTCAATAATTCAATAACAATTTAAGTAATCAACAAAAATAAATTCAGTATAATTAAAGTTTATGTTTTGGGTAGATAACATTAGTATGGATCTTAAGGTTTATTAGACTTTATGTTTTCAATAGTGAAAAACTCAATGCTTGTGATTGTTAAGACTCAAACTAAAGTTTAGTTGGTTAGGAATATGTACCACATACCACCAAGTCATAATTTTTTTTTTGACTACTATTTTAATATTTATTTAATCTATTATTTATTTGACCACTGATTAGACCAATTAAGACTTAGACCAACCCTTAGACTATGTTTACATTTGATCTAAGTATGAATACATTGTTCTTACATTGAACTTATGAATTACAAATATATATACAATATTAGGTTAAAAAAAATGTAATGAAAAATCTAAGATTTGGTATAAACAATGCATTTACTTGTGACTTGTAACATTAATTCTAATAAATTAATTGTGACTTTGAATAAGTCATGGAGATGGAATCATTAACACGTGACTTTGAATAAGTGTATAATAAATTTATACATAGCAAATTAAGTATAATTTATGGGAGACCAAATCGAAGAAAATAAATGGACTCATAGTTCTTCTACCTTCATTCAATTTTTTCTAGAGAATATACAAATATTTTAGAGATTTGTAATTATGTAATCAACACAAACAATAAAAACTAATAGGAGAAGAAGAAAGAGTTCTTTGAAATTAGACAAATTTAAACATTTTGATTATTAAATCAAATCACATTATAGATCTCGTGTAGTATCTTATTACATTCATTTTCTCTTATCTACATTTAAGCACAATGTAATAGAAACATATTTTTGTGGTTAAGATGTCTTATTGATCTTTTACCGAAAATAGAGAAAATAGTACAACCTTTGTGTGTACAAACGTTTACATTATCATATGTGATTGTTTCTTCTTATCCATGGGAGGAAGAAGAAACAAGAAGAAAGGGAATATTAAGCTAAATTAAGCCAAGAAACTAAAGTTATCAAAGTAATTATAAGGATGAATACTATATGCACAGAGCAATTATAGTAATAATCAAGATAAATCAAAATCTTTTAAATCAAAACCTTGTAAAGATATTAAAAGAATATTTGAAATAGGAAATTATTACTTTTGGGATAATTTTAAAAGGTGTAAATAATAAGAAAACAAGGAAAGAAAATATTTGATCAAATTATTCTCCAATTCCATCAGCAAATGAAGAAGGTGTGGATTTACAAATTGCACAATTTTACATGCACTCATTTTCAGTACCAAATTAATTTTATTCATCGTGTAAATAGTTATAATTTTATCTTTAATTAAAATCATTAATAATATGATCACATATTATTTGAATATCCAATCTAATATTAATGTAATTTTGTTATTTATTTTCAATGCTAATCCTACTTTCTTAACAAGTCTTGGTGCATAATAATAAAAAGTCTACTAACTTTCTTGTTTGCATAATAATAAAAGGCTAATATATAATTATTGCTTATTTCCTGATATAATTTTCCTAGCTAATATATTCCTTGGATCAAGCTAAGGTGGCCTAATCCTCTTTATAGGCTTGAATCACTCTGACTTGAATTTTCAACCGAAGAGACTTGGAAAAAGTCCCATCAAATTCGCCCGTTGAGAGCCTGGACTTGTTGAAGAACCACTGCCACTTCCTGTGACAAGCTCACTACTATCGCCAGAAAGCGCTCCCCTGGACTAGAACTATTGTCATATCATTTATTTCGTATCTAATTTCAATTTTAATTCTTTAAAAAAATGTTCTAAGGAGAATCTATTTCCATACAACTTTTTAGCAGAAATACAAATATGATCCATTTTCACAGAGATATAAATTCATCTTCAGCTTTGGTAGCATACATGGATGAAAACCTGCTAAAACCACAACCATTTAATACCAATAAAACAACAGAGCCTTAACTAGCAAAGAAATAAATGAACGGAGGGGCAAGGGCATGTGTTTTTGGTGTAATGAAAAATATGCCTTTGGGCATAAGTGTAAGAAAAAGCAATTGTACACTTTACAATTGCAAGTAGATATAGGGGTTGATGGAGATCCACTGATGGATGATGATAGAGAGGTAGTGGAGGAAGAGCCGAACCTTCTGCACCTGTCCCTAAATGCCCTCAATGGTTCAACAGGTCCTAGAATCATGAGACTGCAAAGGATTCATGGAGGGAAGCCCATCTTTATACTGATTGATTCTGGAAGTACTCACATTATTGAGTGCAAAAAGAACCTCTAAACCAGGATGTAGACTTGAATCTATTAAAGGAACAAAGGTGAGAGTAGACAATGGGCAAGAATTAGAGTGCAACTTGATGTGTGAGGGCTTCAGTTGGAAAATGCAAGGACAATAATTTTGTATGGATGTCTACATTCTTCCCCTAGGGAATTATGATATGATCTTTGGAATTCAATGGTGAGCTGAAGAAAATGTTGACTTTGATTTTTTAGCAGTGAATTCTCTATTTTTATTTTATTTTTTTGTATAATAATAGAGATTGGTTTTGTAGTTCAGAGAAAGTAGGTAGTCTAGATTTCTGACACTAAAAAGTTATTTCTTCACTCTTTTCTTTCCATTATTTGATTAATCTATGATCAATAAAATTGACCTCAAATTAAATCTTTAATTTAACAATTTGGTTCTAATTCTAAAATTTATTAGTGATTGTTTACCATATCTCTTAAAATGGATTTAGTTTAGATAATATTTTATTATCAAAATTGAAATATTATTTTAAATATAGATTACTTAGAAAATTATTAGGTATAAATGATTATTATATTTAATAAAATTTTGTATGTATAAATAATTATTATGTTTGATTAAAAGTAACACTTAAATGTCCTCAAATATAATTATTCTAAAATATTTTTATATTATTTTAAAATTAATTAAAAATAAAATTATTTTTGTTCTAAAAAAATAATAAATAAGAATATAATTATAATAAAATTAAGATTACGTGGGTAATATTTTAATATGAAAAGTGAATATGATAATATGATTACCTTACCATTGACAATAAAAAGTTATCACAATCTTTTATTACTTATAAACTAAATAAAAATAATATAAGTAATAAAAAGTAGATTATTAGAGTAATCTCTAAAAGTTTGGTAGTCAAATACCACCTTATTCTTTTATCAATAAAATTTTGTATACCCATTTTTGGTACACAATTTGTGTACACAGATGAGGTGTTATTATGTGATTAGATGTTTCTTTATTATGTGATGACACATGTTTTAAAATCACCTAATTACATGATAACACATCACTGTGTACATAAATTGTGTACCAAAAATAGGTACACATAGTATTGCTCTTCTTTTATAATTCTTTTCTTTAACATTATTCTTGTTCAATTATTATTTAACTTCTCAAACTTAAACTAAAATTAATCTTTTTAAATAAGTTAAATCATATATAGTCTTTTATTTTCTACTCAGTCACACTCTCTTGTTACTTTTTATCTAATTCAGTTTAATTATAATAAAATTTGACATTCTTAATACTATTAAATTCGCTTATTAGATTTGAAATGATACTTTATATATAAGGATATATGACTAATTAAGATATTGAGCACTATTATCACTCAAATGTCTCATCAATGGTAGAAAATATTTATGAGTATTTCTTAGACTATTTTTAAGTCAATTTATTATGCAAAGTCTTCACAATGGCATGGTGTCCCACAAACTTTAAAGTTTTCAACAGCCAACAAAAATATTTAGGAGGCCCAAAGACTATTTCACAGCCAAGGTTGGATGAAATGTAAGTTTTTATCTATAAAGTTCTACAAAATCAAATTCTCATCCGGTATCTACTTTTGTTAGTGAATTTTATTTGATTTTTTGGCAATTATTCTACTTATTTGGTTTTTTTATTCTAATGACAATTCTTTTTTCTTTTACGATAATTTTTTCTTCTTTGACATGTTTAAACGACTAATTCAAATAAATTGAATTCAAGCTCGAGCTAGTCATTACAGATTCAAGTTGAGCTTAAGTTGACCATTATTCAGAGTCGACATAAATCCACCCTTCATGGCTTCCTGATCACTTCCATGGTAGTTCGACTATGAAGGTCAAGGTGTAATCAGCTATACAGACATGACAGTGGGTTGTGTCAACCACTCCAACACAGTGTATTATGCCTAGAGATAGGTCAACCTACTAACTTGTCAAGGCTCACAGCAAGACCTAGAGCTCCTTAGAACATGCCTTTGCGAGCCCTTATTGAGTTGACCTACAAAATTATACAATATTTTTTTCTAAATTTTTAATTATTTATTATTTTTTAACTAATCATATTGGATCAGCCAGTAGACTTTGCCTTAAATCCCCCAGCACAACGTGGATGGCCTACAAATCATATCCCCATGAGGTCAAACCAAAAAAGAAGGACCTAATCTAGGCAACGGATTGCCTTGAGCCCTTGCCATGTTGCAGAAGCAAAAGTTATTGTAGAGTTTGTTAAGTTTAATTTTACAAATCACATTGATTTAGTCAAAAAAAATTTTTCTATTGTTTCACTCATAAACATAAATTTGTAATTTCAATGGTAAACATTTTCATTAATAATAATGGATGTTAAAATACATCAAACTCGTAGATTGGGGTAGAATCAAAGTGGACTAACTCTGAACAAGACCTATACAATCTAGCTTACTCAAATCCAATTATAAAGATTGACTCATACTTAATTTATTTCATCTTAACTCGATTCAAGCTCTACCAACAGCTAATAACAAATCAATGTACAAAGTAACAACTAAACAGCAAGGGAAAATAGCCCTAATGGATGAATCCAGCCCCATTCATTTTTCAAAGTTTACTCTGAAGCTTTCCCTACTGTGATTGCTTGGCTGTGACTCCTTGGAGATATTCCTTCAAGCTGTGCGACTCAGGTATTATGTCATGAAGCTGAAGCCCGTCTGTAAAATTCAATAATGCCGACTTGTGACTCTTGATTCTTAACTTCATGCCCACTTTTTTGTAGGAAATAGAGGAAGGAGGAAGATCAGTAACGACGTCCAATCTGTTTTCAATGCGCAGGAGATGAAGATTGCTAAGTGCATTGAACACTTTCCTGAATCCTTCGTTTCCAACCTTGGGGCTGGCGAAGACAAAGGCCGTGACCATGCATGCTTTGTTCGAACCTGTGCGCTTATTGTATTGATTGGTAACTATATCAGTTGCGTTCAATGTTGCAAGAGCTGCACCGAGACTGTGACCTGCTACTGTTATACTGATTTCCTCTTTCCTGTACTCGGGCTTGTTCACCAGATTCTTAACAGCATTCAGCACCTACGCAAATATACCACAATAGAAATACATATCAAGAAAAAAGAAAATGAAAAAATCAGTAAATTATTTTGATTTAATTAAAACCGGTTAATTGAATATCTTAATGAAAACTTACATAACTTGAATGTGATACCGATATGGTTCTTGGGTTATGATTTAGGTAGACAAATGTTTATTTGACCTTAGCCTTGGTTTCCTTTTCAAAACCCAGATACAATAGTTTTATACATTAAAAGTTGTTATTCCGAAAGTTCCAGCAGAGGAAGACATGTTACTGTGAATTTTAAAAAATCTATGGTTTTCGAAAGCATGGCACATCAGAAATGTTTCATGAGAGGACGACAGGTCATTGTAATTTTATGATGTTTATGGATTCAGAAAGCATGAGACATCCGGTATTCCTGTAATCTTAAACTGTTTAAATTCAGTATTTCTATAATGTATATGTATATGTCCTGCGAACTGAAATGATTTTATTTTATTCATGCAAATTTATCTTATGTTCTTACCTGGTCTCTAGCACTCAATTTACTGGAGGAGGGTTCACTATCAGGCGATGTGTAGATTGAGAGAAACCCTTTGTGCACTTGTGGATCAAGGCACTGCCCAAAAATCTCAGAAGCTGACACTTGATCGAATTGAGCATTCTTGAACCACTCAGCCAGAGAAAGAGTTCCTCTCCAGCAAATCAAAATGTCTCTTCTTCCCATCACTTTCTTTCCTTCATCTGTGGCCACAGCAACATACCCAAACCACGCAGACTGGTCCTCCACCATCCAGTCGATCCAGGAAGCAACGTCTGAGTTTGCAAAAATATAGTCAGTCACAGTGTATAAATTCCCAGGTGTACCTGTTGCAATGGCAGCTTCAGAAAATAAGTCTTCCTTTGCATAAGCTGGACGTGTTTCATCTTCTGAGTTAACCGAGTCATAAATAACTTGAACTCTTTCACCATAGAGTTTTATATAGTTTCCCAGATTGCTGTTCAGAGGTTTCAACAGACCCTCCCAATTGTTCTTGCCACTAAGCTTCTTCCAGTTCGCCATCTCTCTTCTCTTCGTTTTGCTTTATCTTGCTGTGGGGAGACACTCATACTACTGCATGCCATTTATAGAACGAAGGGAGCCTGGAAGAGAATTAGGCAACCTTTTGGTCTCACGATTATATTATTTAGGAAATAAGCCATCTTTCGCAATTAAGAAAATTTGTAGTGTTTTTTCTTTTTTTAAATTTCCCTATCACATTTACGATCCAGATTCAAATTTCTTTTATTGAGTAAAATAAATTTCATATCTCTGTATCGAAAAACACTTAATTTTTAGTATTTTTAATTACTAATATCAAATTAATTATCTTGTTTAAAAAAAACAATTTCATTTGTGTTTTCACTTTTTGCCATAATTTTAATTAGAAATATTAAAAGTTCCATCCGTTTAATAGAAATATATATATTTTGTTACCCCATCATATGAACAATTTAGAATTAGGCCAAAGGACTATTTCCCACCCAAGGTATGCGCATTTTCCAAGTTTCCCTCTGTTAACTTTAAAAATCTCATTTACCCACCTGTGCACAGTTAAAACTAACGGTTTCAAAGGTAAAATCATCATTTTTTTATATTATAAAAAATAAACTTAAATTCAATTTACTTTTCCCCTCTAAACCCTAAAAACTAACAATTTTCCTCAACCCAAGTTTTAGAAAATAACATTTTCCCCCCTAGTTTCAATTTTTCAAATTCAATTTTTCGGTGTCGTTTCTTTCTCTCCGGTGACCTCCAGGAGACGACTCTTTCTCTCTAGCACGGTCTCCTTCAAGTGGCTCTCCTGGGAGTGGTCGTCTCAATGGAGATGAAGAGGATGATGCCAAAGAGGAAGAGTCGTCACCTGGAGGTCGTCGGAGAGGAAGAAACGACATCGAAAAATTGAATTTGAAAACTAGAAACCCTAGGGGGAAAAATGCTATTTTTTAAAACTTGAGTTGGGGTGAAATTATTAGTTTTTAGGGTTTAGGAGGGGAAATGATATAACTAATGGACTCAGTTAATTTTAATAGCCCATAGGTGAGTAAATAGGATTTTCAAAGTTAACGAGAGAAAACTTGCGAAATGCACATACGTTGGGTAGGAAATAGTGCTTTGGCCTTAGAATTAATAAGAGGTATTGAATAAAAATATGATAAAATTTTCTCTCCAGTATTGTGTCTTCTAAGAGGTCTTACTCCCTCATCTAGAGTAGTTTGCTCCTAACAATTGGTGCTCTTAAGTCAATCCAAAGAATACTAGCCCATAAACAATAATTAACCTCCAATTCACGATATAATATTTTTATTATAAATCCAGTAAAGCTCATTTAACCAAACTAATTATAAAGTTGCTTACATATCTATCATTAGATTTCTTTTCTTCTTTATCTATCACGACCTTAATCTAATGAAAAATTCCAAGAAAAAAAATCATCGAAATTGTCTAGAGATAAAGTTATGCAAGTTAGAATAGGGCCGGCTGAGGAAAGTGTGGAGAAGAATATTCCAACTCTTCTCCTTCCATAATTGGCTGAATTAAAACTTGTTCATCAAAGTTCACGGAAAACAAAACTTAGGCATGCAAAATCAATGATATTAAATTCGGAAGAAAGATTTCTACAAATTAAATGTTGGCAAATAAAAGAAATAAAAAACTTGTAATCAAGAATCTAAGGCTTGGTAAAAAAAAAATGCATTAGCTTATGCATTGTAATAGTAGTTTGAATAGACTTAATACCAGACAATGTTGAAATTTGTGAATTTAAATACGTAACCAAGGTGACACTCTTCCATGTAATTAATATAGTTGAAACTGTTATTTTAAGTGGAGGGACTTTTCCTCACACCTTGACATTAACATGTATCTTATTTCTCAACTGATGTAAAACTTGTGCATTTGAATAAACAACTATTAGAGTTTGTTGTTCTTCCATGGAATCAATACCCAACTATTTTAAGGGGTGAGGTTTTCCCTCACAATTAGAGGCTTGTGGAAAATGCACCACATAACGTAAGGTCATAGTTCTTTTTTTGTTGCTTATTGTTTTAATATTTATTTAATTTATTATTGGTCGAATCAATCAAAATTCAGAATGACCTCTTGACTGGTCAATGTTTAAAAACTTGTAACACTAAACAATAGAACACTACTGAAACTTTATTAATTTGAATAAGCAACCATCTAAGCTCTAGTGTAATCAATATCAAACTATTTTAAAGGCTGAGATTTTCCCATACAATTAGATATTTACATCTAATCCCTTTTTCAAGGGATATGAGACAACTCAATACATGTCACTGTTAAGACTCAAACCAAATTTATTTGGTAAGGAAAATATAACACATACAACTAAATCACAAATCTTTTTTATTGATTGTTGTTTAATGTTTATTTATTCTATTATCGGTCGTATAAATCAAGATTCAAAGTAACTTTTGGACTGGGTCAATGTCTAATCCGAGTTTGAATTCATCATTTTCACATTTAACTTATGAATGACAAACATGTATAAACCTCCAAGTTTGAAAATGAAAACATTGTAATGAAAAATCTAAGGCTTGATATGAAAAATGCATTTACTTGTGACTTGTAACATAAATTCTAATAGATTAATTGTAACATGGAACAAAAGACCAAAAGGTAAAAACAAGTCTATTAGACATGGAGAGGAGTCATTAACACGTGACTTTGAATAAGCATATAATAAGTTATGGGATACCAAATCGAAGAAAATAAATGGAATAATAGATATTCTACCTTCATTCAATTTCTTGTAGATAACTTGAAAATAAAGTACAAATATAAAAATATTTTAGAGATTTGTAGTTAAAGTGTCCATGTAATCAATACAAACAATAAACCAATAGGAGAATAAAAAAGAGTTCTTTGAAATTAGACAAACTTAAACATTTCAATTATCAAATCAAATCATATTAAAGATCTTGTACCTTATTTTATTTGATTATTAAATCAAATCATATTAAAGATCTTGTGTCTTGTCTTATTACATTCATTTTCTTTTATCTACATTTAAGCACAATATGGTAGAAATACTATAATCTCTTTAAATTTTAATTATCGTTATTTAATCTATATATCTACATTTGTAATAGTAACATATAATCTATACATCAGAGAACTGAGCTTTAGAGTGACCACGCTGACAATGCAAGTTCCAATTGAATTGAACAATGATCCAAGTTTAAGCATGAACAATTCAGATCAAATCTGTCCTTTGAAATAAGTACAACACTATATGTTTAAATTATGGATAATAACACCCTAAGGAATCGAATTATTATCTTTTTTATTTTCATTAAAGGAGCTAAATTTTGTAATTTTTCTTATAAATGAATTAAATTTTTAAGTATTTCATTGAAAGGATTAAAAGGAATTAACATTCATTATTTTCTATTAATAATGCCAAACTAATCCTTTTGTTTTTAAAATATAATAAATAATTCTAATTATATTTATCTGGTACCTTCAATAAAAAATATGAAAAGTTTAGTTTAATTATGAAAAAAATCTAAAATTTTAATTTTTCCAATAAAAAAAACCTTATTGTTTAATCATTTTAACAATTAAAAATTAAAAAAAGGGCATTTCGTGATAGTGGCGTAGTTTCAAATGATATCATCCTTTTAAATTAACATAAATTCGTTTGATGGTTTTAAGTTGGGCCGTCATCGTGGCCCAATAGGCCCAAGAGTCAGCCCAATATTCGGCCTGCCCTTACGCGATTCGAAGATGGAGTTTAAACGCAGCAGCATTTATGTTTCGCTCAAAAGCTTCCAACTTTCTCATGCGAAAACTAATCAAATCGAATAATCAATCTCAAACAAGACGATTCGCCAAAATTACAGTTGATTGAGCATCCGGGCATCTCAGTGATGCATTGAAGCATGAAAATGGCAGAGGTTGTTAAAAAATTCTTCATTGCATCCATGTTCATGTGGATTGCTCCTCTCGCGATCTTATTTTGCTTCAATCATAATTTAATTCCTGGTAAAATCATATCATCTAAATTATCTTGTTTTATATATGTTTTTTTTTTAAATGAATAATTTGGTGATTTAGAGCCCACTTTGAAAGCTCTGTTTTATTTTTTCTAATTTATTTACGACTTTGATTCTTCTTTGAGCTCTTGTTCTGAACATTTATGATAAAAATCATTGATTTTGTTCTGGGTATAGCTTAAAGTTTATTCTTTTATACGGGTAATTAGACTGATCAGCGTCCAAATTGATCAACTTATTTTGGAAGTCTGAGAAACCCTAATGCTAATTTGAGAATTGGGATTTCCATAACCTTTTAATTAAGATAATTAGTTGAGGTATTCGCATGTTTTAGAACTGTTGATAGTGATCACAAATCTTTAAATTGAATATTTTGGCCGTTTAATGCAATGCTTGTTAAGTACTTATTTGAAGGTGTAGTGGCAGTGAGTTTGAAATATTTGAGCAATGCTTTAGGAAGACTGTTAGCTGGTATAAAGCTGATAGGTGATTTGGTGATAATTGCTTGCACAAGGTTGATGCATCAGTTGCAGATTGTTGTTTTTTTTAATTTTGGATTTGTTTCTTTATGTGGAGACCTGGTGACGACAGATGTTGTTGCAGTGAAGATTGGGGATGGATGATTGGGACCTTACATCTATTTTGTTCCATAATTTTTAGTAATTGTTATGGTAATTTGTGACATTGTTGAAGAACTAATGGATAAACTTATCTCTTATAAATAAGCTTTCAAAACCATGGTTGTCTCTTCCAAACTGAAAAGCCTTGTCCCATTTATAGTGACTGGTTGATTTTTCTTTGCCATTCTAGATGTAAAATGTATAGTCCAATAAGACTAATAATATACTAACTTTGCTTACTAATTTATCTATACAAACTAATGTGTTTTAGTATGAGTGAGTTATTTTAATTTAGAGATAAAATGAATAATTATATTATCCAATTATGTTAATGCACAGAAGTTTATATGGATAAGTTAGTAAGAAAAATTAATAAATATAGTATTATCCGACCGGTATATATTTGCATCCTAGACATCTGTGGTTTTAATCTTCATCAAATTAAGAGATACTTTTTGGAACTAAGACATGGAAAGAAAGGCAGAAAAATGGAAAACTAAAAGAATGTGTTCGATACTGTTTACACTTGATTTATACTATCATAATTGTCCCTCTGTCTGTACGAGCCACGCTGAGTTTATCAATGTGCTGTAAGATCTGTCTTAAGAATTGTTGCTAAGTTTCCTCATATAATACTTGCTTGCTGATGCATCATTAGTTTATTCAGGTTTGGCCCATTTGTCTCCCTATGGAATGACATTGTTAAGTGGATTACTTGCTGTTTTATCAGTCAATATAGTTATTGCATTCTACATTTATTTGGCAATTAAGGAACCTTCAGACAAACACCAGCCAGATCCTGTATTTCTTGCCAAGGCCAAAGCTAGTGTCAGCCAGCCCACTGGTGAAGCTGAGATTTCTTCTGTGGTCTCTAAGAAAGAAAAGTAGGACAGCCAAAGCCTTTCTCATTTCACCTGTGGAAAGAGTGAAGCCGAACCATGATGGCAGAGCTTCTAATAGCAGAATAGCTTCAATCTACTTGTTTGTATATCTTATTTATGCTGCCATTTGCTATTTGTTAAGTTCAAGGTGTATGATTAGTGTAAACTCTGTTTTCAGATTAATTAAATATGCAATTTTTGTTAGCCAAGAATAAAGTTCTTGAGTTAGATTTTTAGTAGTGAGTTTCTGAATTCAAATAAACTCAGTCATTCAACGATTGCTTTATTTTTTCATTCATATCTCTGAAGATGGATCATATTTCTATTTCTGCTACAAAGTTGTACCGAAGTAGATTCCTTGGAAAACTTTTAGAAAGAATTAAGATTGAAAGTTCCAGCTTTGGATATGGAATGGATGGAATTCTAACGACAACAGTCTTAAACCAGGGAAGCACATGCGGGTGATAGTAGTGAGCTTGTCACAGAAGGCAACAATGGTTCTTCGACACTCAATCCGCAAATTTGATGGGGCTTTCTTTCAAGCCTTTCCAGTTGAAAGTGCCTCATTTTGATGATATGGGGTCCTAAAGCGTGAAAATTTGAAGTCGGAGTTAATTTTTGGACTATCCTGGTATGTCCCGAGAGCAGCTTTTACCAGCTCTTCCTTTCACATGGATGGTCCAACCTTGACTTGGTATTGTTAAATGCATGCCAAGGGCAACTTCGATCTTGACGTTCTTCAGCGATAGGATTGGCACGACTTCAAGAGGATAAGTGAAGTGAAATATGACAGTAGTTGATGCCCTTATGTTTTCTCATTTGGGACCTCAACAAGCAAGTTGCAACATATTTAGTTGCCCTTTTGCCAATTTTGCCGAATCCGACCATGATAAATTTTGTGGCCAGACATACCACCTCCTTCGCCTGTTGGTTCCCTTATAGAGAAGCACTTGACGGTAGCCCAAACACAGACTTCATGGGGGGATGCTGATGAGCTCCGGCGAGCTAAGGAGGACGATGTTGTGCTGGATGGGGAGGAAAATGTTAAGAATATGCAGCAACAAAGGCAGCCTAGATTAGGCAAGGATTATATTATTTAGGAAAATTATATGACGAAATAAGCAATAATTATATAATAATATTACGCAATTAGAAAGTACTCTTTTTGAATGAGCAATGTTATGTGCCCTTCTTAGGAAAATAGGATTTACTAGGATTATATGTGAAAATTAATAAATCCCCATCTTCTGATGTATTCTTTGAGAAATTCGCATCTTTTCTTATTGTTTAAACCTTTCAAAATTATCCCAAAAGTAATATTTTCCTATTTCAATTATACTTTTAATATCTTTGCAAGGTTTTGATTTCAAAGATTATGATTTATCTTGATTATTACTATAACTAATCTGATAACGTTCTGATTTATCTTGATTATTACTACTATAATTATTTAGATATTTCTCCTTTTATAAAACTTCTTTTTAACTCTAAATTCTTGGCTTAATTTAGCTTAATACTCTCTTCTTCTTGTTTCTTCTTCCTCCCATGGATGAAATCAAGCCCGACTGGACCAGTCTTCCACACCACATCCTCCTCTTTATCGCAAGCTTTCTCCCCACACCATTTGACGTCAGCCGTCTTTCTGCCGTCTCTCGTCTGTTCCGATACCTACTGCCTCCTCCTCGTCCTGTAATACTCAAATTTCCTCGGTCCATTTTGACAGACACTGACTTTCTCACAGGCACAGACCTCGTTTTCAATTACCCCATCAACCCTAAAGATAATATATACGTCTTCGTCGAGTCTGTGGTTTATGCCATCAAGCCCATTGACAAAGAAGCCTCTCCAACTCCAATATGGCTGGTCAAAGTCGAAGAGTCCAAACCAGGAAGAGTGCAAATCAAGGACCCCCTCACTAAACTTTGGTTTAAAAACCTGCCTAAAATTTTACCCAAGTCTTTAAACTTGCTCGATTATCAGGTTCAGGAAATAACTCGATCCTACTCTTTAGTGTCACTTGCTGTCCTGGGAAGTGGCGACGACCCTAATGGGATATACAAAAGACATGGCTCTTTTCATATAAAAGCGGTTTATACTTCTGATCTTGATGAGACCGATGATGGGTTTGCTGTCATGGCGAGGTTTACAGGACCAATGCTGAGTTTATGGAGAAACGTGGACAAGAAATGGAGTCATATAAACATGGGGCTGGCCGTTCCTCAGTATATTTGGGATTTTATTTATCATAATGAGAAATTCTATGCTGTGGCCACTACTGGTTTCACTCTGATGGTGGATTCTAAATCTCTGACTGTTACTACATTTTTGGACCCTCCTAAGAGTCTGAAACGTTCGTCCATTCTGTACTTTGTAGAGGCGTCTGGAGATTTGCTGTTGGTTGCCAGGAGTGACAAATTTAAGGATCAGGAGGATTTTTTAATGGTATTTAAGCTTGATGAGAAGAAAGCTGAGTGGGTCGAGATGGTGGATGGAGAGGAGTTGAAGGAGAAGATAATATTTCTGAGCGATGATGAGAGTTCATACTGTGTTTCTGCTAGAGAGCTGCCTGGATGCAAAGGAAATTCGGTTTATTTTGTAGAAAATAAGCTTGTTTATTTTAGTGCAAGTCTAGATGGCTATCCGATGAAGGATGCTTGGGGGGTTTTTAGCTTTGATGATGGAAAGATGGTGAATCTTAGAGATTTTCCAGGCTATTCTAACCCTTTCTGGCCTCCACCATCTTGGTTGCAGCTTGAAGCAGTGCCTCACAGGATGAATACTGGGGACTCTAAAACGCCAAACAAACATAATTTGTTCCTCTGTTATTAGGATTGTCAATTTTTTTCTTAGCCTTTCGGAGTCTTGGTTGGTTTGCTAGTTTTGAGGTGTTTTTAATCTTTGGAAATTTGTTTTAATTTTCAAATAAATCAAAACCATTTTATTAACAGATGATAGTATAATTGGTCAGACTGATTAATTCAATCTAATTTTAAAAAATGAATTATTGAAAACTCATATTCAAGTCATAATACTTATTTGAAACTTATTCAAATTAGCATACAATATCATCAAAGCAATACCCAAAACAATATAAGTCAAGTCTCCATCTATCATACTAACATTTAATTGAAATTAACTAGCAAGAACCGGCGTGCACAATGTGATCCCCCTACATAAATCAAGCTGCAAAAAGCAGTAAAATCCAGCCCTGAAATTCCTCAGTCGGTGCAGAAAAGTCCAATGAAAGAGCTTCGACAAATGGAAACGTCTCCATTTAAAAAGCATTCAAGCCACTGCATGCAGCTCTCCATATCTCTCTATAAATATCATCTCCATCTCTTCTCCTCTCAAACCACAAGAAAGAGAAAATTCACAAACAAAATATACAGACCATGGCCGAAATGTATTGTCAAGGTAATCACTTAATATTTATCTATCTTTGGTATTAGCTTTTGTTTTCCTTTTTTAAATTTTATGCCAACTTTTTGTTGGTGTTAATTTCAGGGAGAGGGAAGTTCTTATGGCCGGAGCTGGAGAGGCGAGATGGAGTAGAGGCAGCAAAGATAATTGAGAGACAAAATCCTAGGGTGCATGCAGTGATTCTCAGAGAAGGCACCATTGTGTCCATGGATTTACGTTGTGAGAGGGTTCGAGTGTGGGTTGATGACAATGGAATCGTCACGGAAGCTCCCAAAAGGGGCTAAAAATTTATATATATATATATATGTGTGTGTGCGCATGTATGTATATATGTAGCGCTCTCCTTTTCATTTTTTCTTGTTGTGTTATCTTGTTAAGTTTGTACTCCTGAAACTACCTCCGTTTTGCAAAATAAATATGTAACTCTCTCCTTCTTATTCTCTTGTTTGTTGATTAGAAGCAATGGAAGTTTAAAAAACTTGACAAGTCTTCCTGAAACTCACTCAGGATTCTTATGCTAACTTTGGCTGAAGCAGAAATACTAAAGCCCTTTCTAGCCAACTTTTGGCTAAGACTTGTTTGGATGCAGAGAAAATTATGATTATTCCTTTTCTGATCCAACCAACTTAGTGTGAATTAATAAACTATGTAAACTCATTTTAGATATATATTTAATGTATGTTATCATTTAATTATATGATTTTGAATTATAATTAAAATAATATTTAATCATATAATAATATATCTAAATATGTATCAATTTATATATTTAAAATGTATTGTTCTGATGATGTATACTGATTATGTATACGAACCCAGTAACTTCAGACACCATTATTGTTTTTTAGGCTAAATAACTATTTTCCACCCAAAGTTAGATGAAATGACATATTTTAACTTTTAAATTTGAAAAGTCAAATTTCTATCCTCCAATCAAAATCTACGGTTAATTTTAATGGGGAAAAGATATTTAGTTTTAAAAAGCTACTTGGAGATATATGGACATTTCCTTCATCTTATTTTAAAAATTATCATATTCGATTCATATATTAAAAATATATATATTTATAGTTCTAATAGTTTTCATATAATTTATTAATTTTTTTTAGAGGTATAATTATAATTTTTTAAATTATTGAAGAATTTTTTAAATTTAAATTTTTTCAAAAACACCCTTAACTTTTTAGAATTTCTAAAAAAGTCTAAAAATTTTATTATCACTCATAAAATTTTAAAAAATAATAATTTACCCCAAACATTCAATTATATATCATTGATACCTATAATTATATTAGTAATTTATTTATTTTAATTGAAATTAATATATATTAAAGGTATAAAAATTATTTAATAAACTTTTGTGGGCACAATAAAAAATCTTCTAGCTAAATAATATATGAGTAAAAAATTAATTTTTTTTAAATTTAAAAGATAAAAATTTGTCTTTATCCACCTATAGACTATTAAAAAAACGGTTTTAAAGACAAAATCATAATTTTATTTATAATATTAAAAATGAACTTAAATTTGATTTTATTTTTCTCTCTAAACCTTAAAAACTAACAATTTTTCCCAACCAAAATTTTGAAAAACAATATTTTTCTCTCTAGGGTTTCCAAACTTTCGGATTGAATTTTTTAGAAACAACTAACTATCTCCAGGTAACGTCTCTTCCTCCTCATGTCTCCTCTTTCTAACCATGCGACGTCTCCCTATCCTCGGCATCATCGTCAATAAGATGATGCGTCTTTGTTGAAACAAAGAGTTTTCGTCATTGATGAAGACATCGTCTTCATCTCAACGAAGATGCGTTATCTTCGTTGAGGACAATGTCACATGGCGTCAGAAGATGTGCGGTTAAAAGGAGGGGTTGTCAGAGAGAAAAAGTAGGTGCTTGGAGATCATCGGTCGTTGTTGAAAAAATTAGGTCTAAAAGTTTGAAAACCCTAAGGGAAAAATACAGTTTTTGAAAACTTGAGTTAGGAAAAATTAGTAATTTTTAAGGTTTGAGGGGAGAAATGATATAACTAATAGATTCAGTTAATTTTAACAGTCTATGGGTAGGTAAATAGGATTTTCAAAGTTAACCGAGGGGGAATTTGCAAAAAGGCATACTTTGGGTGGTCCTTTGGCCTTTATATATATAATGTTAACTTGCTGTCTTTGTAGAACTGTTAAAAAACTAAAGGTACACCTCTTCATCAAAACATTAGGTATCAAAATATCATATGTGAGACCCACTTATTATCATATGTGGCAAGCATCAAGTTGGATGGGGTGATTGATCTAAATTGTGCGATTTTATACCGATGTTTAGTTTGGTTTCAACAATCTCGTCACATTAAAGCTTATTTCATTGGCCATTTTTTTCTATTTTTTAATTATTTTTTTATGATAAATTTTTTTTAATGATTTTTATTTTTTTTACAATTTTATTTTTTTACTATTCTTTTCTTTCGAGACAATTTGAATATGCTAAACCCAATGGCAAGCTAATTGGATTAACTGGTCCTTATTTGAATCCAATTTGATTTAAACACCAAAGGGACGAAATGTTCATTCCCAACCTTAAAAGGAAAAGTAACCAAATCCGGAATAATAGCTTTCTGTCGTGGCAGCTGTACACGTGAGACGCACGTGACAACAACTCCTATTACCTTTTCCTCCGCCGTTAACAATCACAAGAAGCTCCAGGGAACTCAGTACGACTCCGAGCTGGAAAAAAACCCTAAATTCCGAAATCGCTCCAATTCGATTCGATTTTTCGGCAAAATAAAAATAATAATGGGGAAGAAGAAGAAGAGAGTATCATCGAAGGTTTGGTGCTATTACTGCGACAGAGAATTCGACGACGAGAAGATTCTTGTTCAGCATCAGAAGGCTAAGCACTTCAAGTGCCACGTCTGCCACAAGAAGCTCTCCACCGCCGGTGGAATGGCCATTCACGTCCTCCAGGTCCACAAAGAGTCCGTCACCAAGTAATCTCTCTTTCAATTTTGTCTCTTTTAGCTTAATTTCATTCGTCTCTAGCTCTCGGTTTTGGTTCTGATAGAAGCATGGGTAAAAGTTTGTCATGTGGTTGTTATATGTGTAAATTATTTAAGATTATGATGTAATTTTTGTGAAATTTGTGGGTGATTGATTGGCTTGATGGAAATACTGGTGAAATCGACTTCACCGTTTTCATAAGTTGTGAAAGCCTCGTAAAAAAAATTAAATTTGTTTGTATGTCTCTGTCTTTTGTTTATGTTTTCTTGTTATTTAATATGAAGTTTTGTAAAATTAATGGGAATGGCTTAACTGGGCTAGTTATTGTCAGAAATCTTCGGGAATATTTGTGGGGAATTGCTTGGCTTGCTGAAGTTTGAGCAAACTTAACTTCACTGATTTCAAATTCGTTAAAAGTTCTATTGGCATTAGGAATGTGGTTACAGATGGCCTTTAAAATTGTCAGAAACTTTTATGTTTCATAAAATTCTTGGGAAGGAAATTAGTGATACAGTGAACTGCATGATTGAGGTCTACATGTATTGAATGAAACGTTTGCATTAATTTTTATTATATTAAGGTTTGCTGGGGTTGATGTTCTCTTGTTTATTTTTGTTGCTGATGAGAGGGGGGGAAAAAAATGTGAACTTGAAACTTGTCTGGTTGGTCCCTGAAATGCTATCAGTTGTTCCGTTTGTCCTTTTAGATTTTATGTGGTTGTATCTAAGATGTTTGAATTCTAATGATTCCCTTGGAAATGTTAATTACTGTAACAGAGTTCCCAATGCAAAACCTGGAAGAGAGTCGACCGATATTGAAATATATGGAATGCAAGGAATTCCACCTGACATCTTAGCTGCTCACTATGGGGAAGAAGGTGAAGAGCTTTGTAAATGTGTTAGTTAATAAAGAATTTCTGCATAGCCATTGTGTATTTTTGTGTCATTGTAATTTGATTTGTTTGAAAAAATATTTATATTTCTTTCTTTCCCTCTGAGAAGTTCTATTATTCTAGGAGTTATGAACATGACCAATTTACAAATGATTCTTGCCATTTTTTATGTCTTTGTTTTGATCTCTGAGAGTTCTCTAAGTCTCATAAGAAAGGACAATGTAAATCCCTATGACATCAAAGGTTTTCTAGAGATTATGTTTAAAGAGAAGATAATTCTACTTATAGAAACTCTTCAATACCTAATGGGTGTAGCATCTTTCCCTAAAGATGACATAATTGAGTGTGCTAGGTATTCTTTTGATCTTGTTGCAGTTTAGAAGTTATCTAGAAGTAAAAAGTTCTCATCAATTGTTTTACCTGGTGATCCTCAATGGTGCTTGGTCTTTCTTGGGACTCAAGCGAATTTAAATGCTTTTGACTTTGTTTCTTTCCCTTTATATCAAACATACACATGCTCTCAAGACCTTTTCTTTTTCTAAAAAAAAATTATTAGTTAATTTTCGTAAAATCTATGTATATTTTTCCTGTATCCCCTTTATGTTAAAACTTCTTTGAGACTACAAACTAAGCAAGCTATTATTAGGAGTATTTGCCTTATTTTATATATCTACTTTAAATATATGTTATTTTTCTCCTGTTTCCTTGCAAAATATAATATATATTGAGTTTAATTCTATTTTATAATAAAAATTGATTGAGAAATACCAGCTCTGATGTTTTGAGTATCATTTTAGAGTGTTGCTAAAGTGTGGAGATGCTGCATGTGAAAGTTATTTGTTAAAGAAGCTTCTCTGTCTAACAAATATTGATATTCATGCAGAAGAAGAGACTCCATCCAAAGTACCTAAGGTGGATACTCCTTACACTCAACTGGTTGGAGTTGTGCCTGGACAAATGGGTGTCAGTTATCCTCCTCAATCAACGTTAGGGGCGATTCGGCCAATGTACGTACTATTTAATGTATATGCATTTTTCCTTTCCTATATTCTTGCTTACCACAGACAGCAGGTGGTGATAAAAGCTGATGACAGATGTCTCAAATGCTGTTAAGTGTTCTGCAAATGATATATTTTTTCCCTAGAATTAGGATTGGTGCATGTGTCTCATTTGTGTGTGAAGGTTACAGTTTGTACCCCCCAGGCTATAATCCGGGGAGTGGGTGTGGATGTTTGTGTGAAGGAGATGAATACTTAACCCTTTTTTTTTGGGAAGAGTGAGGTATTAACTGGAAGAATTTAGTCAGATTTGGTTTGAACGTTTTTAATTCAACTAAGTTTAACTCAGCTCTTACTAATGCTCTGCAAACGTAGGAACTATATTTCCTTATTCGATGTTAGAGCTCTTAGGAAAAGCAATAATGTGTTTGTTCATTATGTGTGCTACAGAGATAATGATTGTGCTCTTTTTCTTGCTTGTTGGGTTACATCTACAGTTCTGCAGTGCCAATGCCTCCTGGTGGTTGGCCGGTGCCTCATCGCCCACAGCCTTGGTATCCACAGCATCCAGCAGTTTCAATTCCTCCTGCTTCTGGAGGTTATGTCCAACAGCCTTTATTTCCCGTGCAAAATGTTAGGCCTCCTCTATCATCAAGTACAGCTACAGTTCAACCATCACAAGTAATTCCTCCTGGAATGCCCTCATCCACACCACCTGTTGCTGTATCTCAACCCTTGTTCCCTGTTGTTAATAACAGTGCACCTACTCATGGTTCACCATTTTCTACTCCAATTCCATCTACTACTATTCCAGTTAACTCTTCAGCAGAAATTAAGGGTTCAATTGATGCACATTCGGGTGCCAACTCAACTATGACCAGCAGCTACCATGTCCCAAGCATGCAGGGTAATTGTCTGTACATTAATTAGTGTTTTGAGTGTACATAATGGTACTGTTGTGTTGTGTAAATTTAGGATTCTTGTTATCAAATGCATTCTGAAACCAACTTCTTCAATTTTTCATATGCTTGGAATTGCAGTGCTATTTCGAAAATATACGACTTCCATCCCAATCTATTGTAATTGGTTGATTCTATCTGATTATTTTACATTTTATGCCATCTTTGCAGGTGGGGCATTAGCCAATTCACATTCTTATGCCTCTGGTCCCAACACTGGTGGTCCTTCAATTGGACCACCACCCATAATAGCAAATAAAGCTCCTGCTACTCAACCGGCTGTTAATGAGGTCTATCTAGTTTGGGATGATGAAGCAATGTCCATGGTTAGTTGTTCTAAAGATGCAGAATTTGGAATGGTTGTTTCTATGTTATTGCAGACTTGTTAATCCTGGTTATAATTTGAAATGTAATGATGTATACAGGAGGAGAGAAGAATGTCCTTAGCAAAGTATCAGGTGCATGATGAAACTAGCCAGGTAAGTGATAACTACCTCTTTAATCTATGGAATTGGTTTGTACATCTAACCATATGGATAGGCTTTATGTTTCGTGCTTTCAGATTACGCATTGTTACCTATTTATAGAGGTATTTCCTATATGATTTCCAGTTTTTCCAGATTCTTCCTTTCAAAAATAAACACAATTTTGTGAAGAAATATGAACTTTTAGTCAATTATGTTTTGATCCAACTATTGTATAATGGGCATGTTGGTTATTTTAAACTGCCATGCTCCAGTTTGCACGCAATACCTCCAACTGTTGTGGGCGACAAATGATTCAAGTAGGTATTTGCATTATTTTTGCTGGTACTTAGTGGTTATAATTTTGACAAGATTTCTGAAACTGAATTCAGGATTCTTCAATTTAACACTGTATTCAATAAGAACAAACAGCATATGTGCTTTTGCACTCTTATTTGGATCAATTTTGTTTTAATTCATTCTCCCTATGCTTGATTCTTAAAAGCGTGGGGGGTTTGGGTCGAACAAGATCATACCCCACAGAAAATTCCATTTGTAGATCGTTACAATTTAATTTTATGATCGAACAGTGAATTCAGACTTGGCCCAGGTCAGCTTCCTTCGCAGAGTATGGTATCTCTTGCATAGGACCAAGTTTTAAGATATCTGGTCATTCCGAGCAATTTCAGCCATGGATCCTCTCTGATCATCTAAAGTGTGCTTGTGTTTCAGATGAGCTCAATTGACGCTGCAATAGACAGAAGGATATCGGAAAGCAGGCTTGCTGGCAGAATGGCATTTTAGAGCAAGCGGACATGAGGCTGCAAAACCCCGCTCAGATTCGTGGATGAATAGCTTCCCGTGAGTCGATATAAAACTGCAACAATGAAGAGGAGCATTGGTAGATTTTAGTGTCCTCATTTATTCTTTTTGGGGTTTTACAAAGGCGCAGAATTTAATTTAGATATGTGTTGTATTTTTTTTTTTTAACATAAATTTTTATTGTTGCAAAAAAGTTAGGTAGAAAGAGCCATTTCTTTGAATTCACAAGAATTCTATTTTTTATTTTCCGATTTATTTCCCTTTGGATTCATCTTAATTCGCAAACCAGTTGGATCGTATTAATTTGTTAATCTTATTCTTTAAAATACTTTATCATTTTTATTTTCTTAGTTGAAGAAAAAAATTATGTTATATATACATTGTTTGATGCAGTGTTTTCATGTTTGGATCGAACTTGAATGATTAAAGGGTCAGTTCGGGCAATATTTGAATTATAATTTAATGATATGCATTCTTTATCAGACGGTTTTGAATTTCAGTAATTATAAAAAAATTTATAGATTAAATAAAACATTAATTTAATGTATAATAAAATGAAATTATGATTCAGTAGAATTGCGCATTCCCCTATTATTAGGTGATATCAAGATTTCCCGGATGCAAGATGATCTTCTAACATTTGATACAATTTATTTTTTTGTATAAATAATTTATGAACCCCACATATTGTACCATAACTTCAAAAGACTTATTTTCACCCAGGATTTGATGGAAGGGTAAATTCTTATCTCTTAATTTTTAAGAATTTAAAAATTTATTCATTTATTAAAATTTATTGTTAAAATTAAAGGTAAAATTGTTATTTAGTTAAAAATATTTAAAAAATTAAAAATTTATCATATTTCTTTATCGTAATTTAAAATTTTAATAATTTCTTTTTATTTAATATTTAAAAAGTGATTAATTTTTTTTAGGGTTTGATTTTTTATTTGATTTTTATGATGAGCTTCTCCCTCAACATCACCATCTCTCTCTCTCTCTCTCCCTCTCCCTCTAGACATTGTTTATTTTGTCTATTGTCGAGGAATAACAACGAAATCGAGTTGGGATGAGGAACAACACTCTTTCTCCCTTTCCTTCCAAACGTCGTCATTGTCTTTGAGGAACTATGGTTAAAGTTGGGTTTCGTTTGTCGTCTACCTTTGTCTGTCGTCTTACTTCATGTGTTGTCTATTGAGAATGCATGCATTTCTTTCACATGTATTCTTGCATGTTTTTGTATAAAATATTTTTATATAGAGCGAAAGAAATGCACACATTTCTTCATGCATGCATGCATACACTCACACTTTGCATTCATATTTATACTAGTACTTGTATTCGCACTAGCACTCGGTTTTCATGAAATCATGTTTTTGCTTTTTATTCCGATCTGACATAAGAATTTGTTTTACTCTAACTAATACAATAAATATTTATTGTCTATACAAAACAAATGTAATCAGAAACTCAAAAAATAAACAAAATTAAATCTCTTTCAAAAATCAATATTCAAAGTTTTAAACTTTTAATGATGATAGTTTTCATAATAAGTTTTTAACAAAAAATTCGATTTATTATGATATAAGTTATCAAACTATTTTGTATTCAATATAATAATATACAATTAGAGTGTACCGTTATCGACTATATAAAAAAACACAATTAAAGAAAAAATATGTTAAAAATAATATTATTATAATAAACATAAATTTACTTAAAATAAATGACTGTATTCCATGTTTGCCGAAAAAGTTTTGGAGGATCTTTTGTGACTATGTCCAAAAACTAATTTTAGATACATGTAATTTAAGCTAAAACCAAGCAAGCCCTTAAAACCCCTAAAACCCCAGCCTAATTTTACTCTGTTTTGCAATTTGTTACCCCAAAACCCTCCTTCCCTCACTCAATCCACATTCATCTTCATGCTAATTCAACTCATACAACAAGCTAAAACCCCTTTCAAATGAAAGCTTTCAGAGCTTTGAGAACACTTTCAACCTTCACAACAAAACGCCAGCGACAATGTTCTATCTTTCTCCACCGCCTCTACACCGCCCAGCCTCAGCAAACGCTCAATGAAACCGAAAGTGATTCAGTTTTTGACAGTTCCCATTATTCAATACCGAGCCTTGGTGAAACCCACGACTCCGAGAAGAAAGAACCCACCTGGGATGAAAAGTTCAGGGTGAGAGCTGATAAGGTAGTGTTTGGGAAAGATAGCCAAAGAGCGAAAGTTAGAATTTTTCAGGAAGATGAAGATGAGCGGAAGAATAGAGCTCTTGCCAGGGCTCTACTTGAGGCTGCTTTGGAGAAAGAGGAGGAAGATGAAGAGGTTAAAGAGGAGGATCAGATGTCGCTTACTGTTGGGATTATTGGTGCTCCTAACGCTGGAAAATCTGCTCTTGCTAATTTCATGGTTTGTGTTGTTCTTTTTGGTTGGTTGTTTTGAAGTCTTGTTATTTTTTTATTAGTGGGTTTGTTTTTTATTTTTATTTTTTTATTTGGTGAGGCACTGGTTATAAGGAGTTCTTAAGTGCTTGTAGTTTGAGTACCAAGTATGAAGTTACATGGGAGTATTGAACTTGAGTAGAGATGCTCCCTCTTTGTGCTCGAATAAACATGTTTTGATTTGATTTTGGAGTTGGCGCTTTTAAGAGTTTTTACTCGAACCTTTTTATGATCAGGATATATTTTTAGCAATGTCATATGTTGATATGTACTATGTTGTTCAATTCTGGAATGTCTGCACTTTCTAGTTACATTGTGTATTTTCTTATTTGTGTGTTTGCTGTTCTGGATTAGTGGTTTTCTGAATTTTTCCATTTGCTGAAGAGGGCTTGTGGAATTTTTTTTTTGGTTCTAGTATTTGGATGATTGGTTTTTGTAAGACAATTAGAAAATGTAACCTCACAGTAAAGAGAAAGAACACGCTCAATTTATCCAGGTTCACCCAAAATCATGTTACCTCTAGCAGAGCCAATGCTGTTTCAATATTTTCCCACCTCTTTTGTTATAATGAATGTATTTACTAAAGAATTGTTATGTATGCTACTACATTCATACAAGAGAATAATGTTTTTATATACTAGGATTGTCATTCTTAAACCAAACCCATTAGGATTCGTGTTACTAAAGCAAACTCTACTAGGATTTTTATTCTTTAAGGAAATCCTTAAACGGTTGGGATAAGCCCAAACCATTAATTAGTGTTTACTAGGTTACACCCTAACCACTAAATGAGCAAGGAATGGTGGAAGGTTCACCATTTATGGGCTTGGTGGCATTGCCTCCTACACCTCCATCCTCTCATTGGGGAGCGGGCTCCCACCCACTGACCTGGTAGTAGGAACCCCATGGTCGAAGTGATCGCCATAGTTTTTGGGAACTTAAAAGTTTGTGTTATAGTTCAAGTAAGATGTATGGAAATCTGTTTGATTGGAAATTTTGGTCTCCAGTACATAAGCTCCAGTGTGCTTGAACATACATGTTTTCTGTAGATGATCAGAATTAGTAATTTTAGAGTTTCAGTGGAGTTCTTTTAATAATCAACATATTCATTCGATGACAATGTGATGATATACTTTGTGTTGATTGTTTTTGTTATAGGTGGGGACAAAGGTTGCTGCTGTTTCAAGGAAGACAAATACAACCACTCATGAAGTGCTTGGAGTAATGATGAAGGGAAATGCCCAAATTGTAAGTTAGTTTGTTATAATAATTTATTTGGCTTACCTTTTATTTGAGTTGTGTAGCTTGTCTACTTTTTATTGGAACAGTCAATGGGAGGAGATACAGAGCTTCTATTGCATTGGTTGTAGTGATCTCTATTAATTTGATAAAAGAAAACTACTCAATCTTTTTACTTTCTCCATCTTAAAAGCATACAAACTTAAATCAGAACATTCTAATATTCGGTTTCTCTGTGCCATTTCCATGGTTCAAAATGAGATAATATGTGATGAAATTACATTTGCTCATAATTTTTCTATCTGCTTTCTGGGAAGATAATTTATTAATTACATGCATGTGCTACAGTGCTTTTTTGATACCCCGGGACTTATGTTAAAGAAAAGTGGGCTTCCTTACAAAGATATGAAGGTTCGCATAGAAAGTGCTTGGAGCTCAGTTAATTTATTTGAGGTGCTCATGGTTGTTTTTGATGTACATAGACATCTCACCAAGTGAGTGATCCTTTATGTTTAGTTTGATAGACTTAAGTTTCCTTGTAATTTTTCTTATTCCTTACTCTCTGGCTTGAGTAATATTGTTTTCCTTTAATTGTTTGGTATATTGTATGTGTTTTCTCTCACTTTGATCATTGATCACTTGAGCACTTTTATTTTCATCCATATAGGCCTGATTCAAGGGTTGTCAGATTAATTGACCGTATGGGTGCTGAAGCTCATCCAAATCAGAAGCGGATTTTATGCATGAATAAGGTTGATTTAGTTGCTAAGAAAAAAGACCTACTAAAAGTTGCTGAGCAATTTAAAGATCTTCCTGGGTATGAAAGGTAGGCTTTCTGTTGGAGATAAATGGTTCTGTTCCTGTTTTAAAATGTTGAGCAAGGATAAATTAGATTTTTCCTAGTCACTTATTTGTATCATTTATGATCCAGGATTTTCATGACCTCTGGATTGAAGGGTGCTGGAGTAAAAGATCTTTCCCAATATTTGATTGATCAGGCATGTCCATTATTTGTTATTCCACATTTATGATACATGTGTGCATGTGTTATGTGTGTTGACGATTTCTCTAATGTCGCAATGTAATATTTTGGATTTTGCAGTCACCTTCTCTATCTTAAGTGTTTATGCTATGAGAAATTTCTCTCTAAAAAGATTGTTTTTTTTTATGAGAAATGTTCCTACAAGAAAATGAATGTTTTAATAATTTGAATTTTTAAAGATTTATTCTTTCTCACTTTTATATAAAGTATGATGTGGGTTTTGGCAAACCTAAACTAACTTAATGATGCCATTTTTATTTTTATTTTTAAATTGATAGATGACGTTAATTGTCTGATGGTAATTGAAGTTTAACCATTTTGTTTGAAATAATGCTCCTGGCTCTGGTTCTTGAATGGCCTTTTTTTTTTTCGTTTTTTTGCTTAGGCAGTTCAAAGACCTTGGTCTGAAGATCCACTAACTATGAGTGAAGAAGTCATGAAGAACATTTCATTGGAAGTTGTACGGGAAAGGTTATTAGACCATGTACATCAGGTATAGCATATTCTCTGAATTTTTTTTTTTATGATTGTGAATTCCCCAACAAAGTACTCCTTCTGAAGGAGATGCGCAGCACTACTGGAGGTGGTGGATTTGATCTGAGCCTAAGGCTGGCTCGAGCTCAGATCGAATCTACAATGCTCAGTTTGAGCTTGTTCAAGCTGGTGCATAGTGTCATAGAGGGATTGTCGGCAGGAGGAACAATGTTGCTGGCTGGATAAATCATGTCAACAGATGGATCAATGGGTTGAGCTGAAGATCCAGCTGAAGATTGGTTCGAACGAGTTGAGCTGTGGATTCGAGCCAAGCCGGCTCGAATCCGGTGAACCCTTATCTGCTAGGGTGTGTTTCTCAAGCCACTAAATTGTAGGTTTGTATGATTTCAGGAAATCCCCTATGGTATTGAACATCGGTTGATAGATTGGAAGGACTTGCGCGATGGTTCTCTTCGGATTGAACAACACTTCATTACCAACAAGCTAAGCCAACGAAAGATTCTTGTTGGAAAGAATGGCTCTAAAATAGGGTAATTTGCTCATTCTCAATTTCATTTTGATTATTACTATTCTGATTTCCGGTAACAGTGTACCAGTTTCTCATAATGTGAATATTCTGATTGACATTGGAATGATAGATCCTTCATAAGTCCTCATTTTATCAACTATTATTCAAATGAACTTAATCCGAACATTATTGAAACTAACAAAATTGCTAGCTTCTTTTATGAGATATTTCTACATGATTAGAATTAGGCCATGGTTGTTCCTATAATGTTCGGATTAAGTTCATTTGAATAGATCCTTCATAAGTCCTCATTTTATCAACTATTATTCAAATGAACTTAATCCGAACATTATTGAAACTAACAAAATTGCTAGCTTCTTTTATGAGATATTTCTACATGATTAGAATCAGGCCATGGTTGTTCCTATCTTAAGCTGTAAATGTCTAGAATCTAAATGGCCATGTTTTCATTTTGTGGTTTGATATTGTTAGGAAACTCCTCGATTCACCCCAATCAACTCACACTGCCAGCACACACATACAGAATTGATTTTCAGGTGGTAATGTAGAACAATTCCCAAGATGAAGCGACCCTTTATTTTATTTTATATATAATCAAATGGATAATTACGATTATTCGAGATGTCGATGCTCTCCACTTCTTGGTATTCGAGAGGCTGGAACTCTTCCTAATTGTCTAGCTTTTGAAAAGCAAGAACAGTTCCAAACAAAACCCAATTTCTTCACTCCTCTCTCCTTCCTGAATCTATTGTCTATGTTTGCTTGTTTCATAACTGTTCATACATGTTTCATAACCCTTCAATCCGATTTCATAATTGTCCATACATGTTTCATAACTGCCCAATCTCTATTTCATAACTGCCAGTGCATTTTTCACTTATATATGTTTAAGGCGATATTCGAACGATAGTTTCCTCTCTCAAGTTCCCTTGCTATTTTGACATTCTCTTTTTCTTAATGCAGGAGAATTGGCATTGAAGCTAACGAAGAGCTACGGTCCATCTTCAAGAGACAAGTACATCTCATCCTCCGAGTTAAACTAAAATGACATGCTTGACAAATATAATCAGCCATCAAGAGATGCTCTATCTCCACCTGTACTATCTGGATGTGTATATATGCAGAGCCCCATCAGGTATACCTTACCTGTAATCTTTTCATTTCATCCCCTTATGAACAAAGCATCTAGAATAGGAGGCTTTGGCGGCAATGATTATCGGGGTAATAAATCATTGAAAAGCTCCATGTCTTCAGTGAAAATCCCTGTCGTCTCATTCTGGATAATGTTTAATTGTGCGAAATTTTGTTAAGATGGATTCCTTGCCTTTTTCTTAATCTGTATCCACTATGATATTTACATCATTTGTATTCTTGTTCCATTGTATTGGATGGTCTTATTCATAAGAAAAATTGTATTAATTTGTTACTAAAATAATTTTTTGAGGTTTAGAGCTCTCTACTGTACGCCTCCTTTCTTCCGGTGCCTGTACTAAGTGTGCGAAAAAGAGTAAGAAATTACCCAGATTCTTTCTTCCTCTCTTGCTCCATAATCCACTTGTAAATGTGTCCACGATTGGCAGAAAATATTATAAATCTGGTAGATTTATTAAAAAAAAGATTAGGATTATTAGAAAAAGTAAATGCATTATCAATGAGCATAATTACCTGTACAAATATTGATGTATCAAGTGATTGACTTTTCTAATGTTTGTATATATACCTCTCTTTGTACTTCATAGGGGATGTTTGGTTCACAGGAATGCAGTATTACTGTAGAAGAACATTCGGTTGGAAGGTAAAAAGATTATCACAGTGATTTATTTTTTATTATTAATATTATTTTATTTGTTTTATAAGATAATAAAATATTTTGATAATATTTTATTATCTAAATGATGTGATAGTTAATATAATACAAAAATATATATTTTTAATTAATATATCAAAGTAATATAAAAAAATATCTTAAATAATTGTATTTAAGAACGTTTTAGTAAAATAATATTTTTGTATTTTTTAGTCACTTTTAATTGAACACAACAATTATTTATATTTGTTAATTTCCCCAAACATGGTAATAATTTATCTGTAGTAATCTTATAAATAATTTATTTTCGTAGTAATATTTTATTTTTGATAATAAAATATTACTTAAACCAAGTATACAGTAGAAATCTATTTTTTATAACTGACATTATCTTGTTTGATTTGTTAGGAAATAAAAGTTTCTTGTAATTTTATATTATCAATAGTTATATAATTACTATTTTCATTTTAGATATTAAAAAATTATCAAAATAATTTTGGTTCTACTACAATTATACTCTTATTAAATTTTTAATATAACAATTAATATGAAGAATATATTTAAATAATTATACCCAATAATATATGAAATATTTAAATAAAATAATATTTTAATATTTATTTTATTACATCTAACTAAACATAATAATTAAATATCTTAGTAGTGTTTTTTATTACATCTAACTAAATATAATAATTATTTATATTTATTAAATATATTAATAATTTATACCTAATAATTTTCTATATAATTTTTTTTTATGGTAATAAAATATTATTTGAACCAAATGCTCTTTTAATGTATGAAATATTATTGTTATTAAAACTGGTCAATTAAGTCAATACAATTTGTATTTGGGTTTCACATAGGGGTAGATTCGAGCAAGCTTAGACTTGGTTTAATGTTTGGTTCAGACAAGCTTAAACTTGAGTTAAGATAGTTCTAATTTGAATTTGAGTTGAGTTAGTTTAAATAGATTGAGTTGTCGGAAAGTTGTTAATATATTCATTTTCTTCAATGAATTTACATCACTCCAATGACTTCTTATTGACAATACCGGTATATCATCTTTAGTGATTCAGTTTCTTATCTTTAACGACTCTTATTATTTCTCTTTAATAACTTATCTAACAATGTATCGCCAACTAAAGTTGAACTTTTTAAATTCGAATTAAACTTAAATCAATCCTTATTTTAACTTGGTTTGATTTAAATTCACCCTTACTTTCACATAAATGTTCATAATTAGGATCAATTTTCATAATTTGAGGGTAATATTTATTTGCTAACAATGTGATCTGTGCCATATAAAGTAACTTGGCAGAGTAATGCTGGAAGAAGAATTTTGAGTAATGCTACAAAGATTTGGCCTATATATTATGAACATATTTTTGACATGCACTGTTACTAGTCATTTTATCATTCTCATTTTATTTCCACATATAATTTGTATATAATATATGTTCATTAATTAGAAGTTTTCATTGATGATAATTTAAATATACTACCCTTGTTATTAATCATGTTTATCATATTATAAAAATCTTCAAAATGTCATATTAAGATGTCCATTGGAATGAATTCGATTATTCAAATTTATATTGAAAGACTAAAATAGAAGTGGGTATACTTGTTAATATTTTATGATATAAATAGATATCATATAATATAATAATATGATACAAATAAAAATAATATATATCATTAAAATATATCAAAAATTGATATGATATAATGATGAATAGTATGATATGGTATATATAATCAATATAAAACAAGTGGACTCAAAATTGGGGGAACGTTTGATGGTATTTAGGACATTTTTCATATTCCTCTCACGAGTAAAGATAAAGGTAAATGATCTTGATGAGAATATCCAAAACTTGTGTCCGAATCCACTTCAAATCCATTGTTTTTTAAAACCTCTAATTTTGAACCTTTTTATAGGCTATGGCAAAGAGGCCCTAAGGGGGAGAGAAGACTTAATGGCTTTTAGGAATATTATTGCACTGTGACTTAAGATAAATAATCTTACTGAGAATCTTCAGCCAAAATCGAATAAAGTCTGCATTTTTCCAAAATCCCCTATTCATCTCAAATGGCGGCGAGAGTCATGTACTTGAAGTGGATAAGATCAATAAGATGCAACATGTAATTAAATATTTAATTATCACATAAATCTCTTAAAATTATGTATATCTAATTTTAAATATTTAATTAAATAATAAATAATATATTAATATATAATTAAATAATAAATAAATAATATTTAATTAAATAATAATATATTATTTAAATATCTAATTAAATATTTAAAAATAAAAATATATCATTGTTATATAGACAAAAGACACGGCCCAAAAAGCAGAAAGTGATGGTACTAAAAACCACTGCTTGGCCCAGAAAAAGCTTTATTTATTTATTTTTTTAAAAGTGAAAAGGCTTTAGTTTCTACTGCACAAGGTGTGAAACAGCTGTATCTGATGGTGCATACTTTCCCAATGCCATAAGTCCTCGAACAAGGCTCTGTCCAAAATAAGGAGAAGGCACGCAAGGAGGAGAAGACAGCAACGATACTGGCTGTTGAGAAGACTTTTTTGCATTATTAGAAAGAGGCAGGAAGGGTTGAAGACGAAGCATTGCAGCAGTCAATGAGTTATACACAGGAAACAGCTTCAAACTGAACCTGGAGTCTCTCATCATGGCCAAAGAAAACTCCAATCCACTTGCTATCTCTGTCCCAATCCCCATCCTTAACGGGGAAAATTACCATATATGGAGCATTAAGGTGAAGACATATCTTTTATCCCAAGATTTATGGGAAATTGTTGATGATGGATTCTACGAGCCAGGCGACACTGTATCTCAGTCTGAGCAACAGCAGGAGCAGTTGAAAGAAAGTAAGCAGAAGGATAAAGCAGCGCTTTTCATCCTTCAACAAGCCGTGGATGATGACATTTTCGCCAAAATTTCCCTAGCTCAGACGGCAAACAAAGCATGGTGCGCTCTGAAAGAAGAGTTTCAAAGCATTAATCCACAGGTACAATGTCTCTTCTTTGTTACAGCTAATTGCCTCTTCTTCACAAGCTTATTATAAACCTTTCTTCAATTCAGATTACCAACTTAGCAGAAGGGAGAGGGCCTGGTAAGTAGTAGAATATCAAAATCCAACCAACCCAAAAAAAGGATGAATTTTTATCAATACATAAATGCATAGAAAACAGGTTAAATCAGAACCTTGAGACTCTCATCATGGCCGCAGGAATCTCCAGTCCACTTGCTATCCCTGTTCCAATCCCCATCTTTGAAGGGGAAAATTATGATATTTGGAGCATTAAGATGAAGACATATTTTTTGTCCCAAGAGTTATGGGACATTGTTAATGATGGAATTTACGACCCTACCTACACTGTATCTCAGTCTAAGCAACAACAAAAGCAGTTGAAAGAAAGTAGGCAGAAGGATAAAACAGCACTTTTCATCCTTCAACAAGCCGTGGATGATAACATTTTCACCAAAATTTCCCTAGCTCAGACGGCACAGGAAGCATGGTCCGAATTGAAAAAAGAGTTCCAAAGCGTTAATCCACAGGTACGCCCTGCCAAACCACAATGTCGCTTCTTCCTTACAGCTGATTGCCTCTTCTTCACAAGCTTATTATAGCATTTTCTTCATTGCAGACCACCAACATAGCAGAAGGGAGAGGGCCAGGTAAGTAGTAGAATGTTAATATTCCAACCAACCCAAAAAAAGTATGAATATTTTTCTAATTCTTTTTATTGCAGAGGATCACAAGAACTACCTGCCACTATATAAAGCTATACTCAAAGGTGATCTGAAATCTGTAGGAGAAGTTTGTGAAGATGATAAGAATGCGTTAGAAGCGAGGATCACGGTAAACTTGGACACAGCTCTTCATGTTGCTGTTGGGACAGGGCAGGCCAATCATATCGTTGAGTACCTTTTGAACAAGATGTCAATGGATCAAGTGTCACTGAAAAATAAAGAGGGCAACACTGTTCTTTCCATTGCTGCAATTGTTGGAAACGTCCCAGCAGCCACCATGATACATAATAAAGATGAAAACGCCATGAGATCGGGGAGAGATGTAGATAAATGTCTACTTTATATTTCAAATGATTCCAGAAGGATACCTTTGATTGAGGCCACTCTACATGGCCAAAAGAAGATGATCCAATTTTTATTGGGTATCAGCAACAATTATTTGGATTATGCTTCTGCACCAAGTTTTCACCGTACATCTGATGTTCTTTTTGTTAAAATGCTTATAAGTTCTGGATTTTATGGTGAGTTATGTCTTTCTTTTGCCATTAGCTTGAAAGTTTCATTTCACTTTATTGATACATATTTTCAGTACTTTCTTCAAATTGAGATTAATGATCCTGAATTCATGTACATCATTATGTCTCAGACTTGGCTTTATACTTGGTTAAAAAACGTCCAGCTTTAGCTACAACAACGTTTTATGGTGGTGAGTCTCTTTTGAGTGAAATAACCAAAAAGGCATCCGCATTTTCATGTGGAGAAACAAGAAAGCTACAGTTCTGGAAATTCCTCGTCCCTTCTAAGGGTGAGTATATATTTCTTTATATTGATAACATGATGTCAGGTAAACATTTGTACTTTAGTATTAAACTTTATAGTTTCGAGTCCTATTCCATAAAGTTGTCCTTTATGAAGGTAAAGTCTCATTATATGTACACTTTTGGATAAATTCATATATATATATATATATATATATATATATATATATATATCGTGAGACTTTAATAAGATGTTTTCTTCTTATTTACAGTATTTTACTCAATTGTATAGTTGTCATTGTTGAGTCTGCATACTCAATTTGCAGTTCCGATTGGTGCGAAGGAAAGAGAAGAGAATTTGATGCCTGACAAAGCTCTTGAACTTGTGAAGCACTTGTGCAAGGAAATTACAAAGGATTTAGACCGTGCTCCCTTCTTATTGAAACTTCCTCTTCTTAGAGCAGCAGAATTGGGGATTTACCAAGTCGTGGAAGAGATTATAAAGTTATATCCTGATGCAATCTGGTTTACAAATAGAAAGAATCATAATATAGTCCATTTGGCAATCATTAACCGTCAAGAAAAGGTATTCGAACTCATATTTCAAATGAGTGGTCGCAAAAATTGGTTATTGATGTCCCATGATGTTGAAAAGAACAACATCCTGCACTTAGCTGGAAAATTGGCACCTAGATTTAAACTTAATACTATTTCTAGTGCTGCTCTACAGATGCAACGCGAGATAAAATGGTTTAAGGTAAGGCCTTTTTTAGTATAAAATTTCCTTGGGTACTTTGCACAACAACCTTACTAATTCATGCATGTGTTTGATGACATTGATAAACTGTTATCCGTGGGTAGAGATAACAATTTTGGTTAGCAATTAGGGTTCCTAACCCTTTTCGACCCAGGAACCCCTTTTCGACCCTAATGGAGAGAAAATTGTCTGATAAAAATGGAAAAGAGGACAAGGATATTTATCTCGATAATCGGGAATAAGAATACATGTGTCTTCGCCCCTTCTTGCCCTTGCCTTCGTCTCTTTATATTAATATTTTTATTTAAAATATTAACATATCTTAATAGTTTTAGATTATTTATGTTTTTGTTATATATAGTAAGATGATCAACATATGTTATTTATGACAATTGAAATAATGGGTTAGTTTTAATTTTAATTAATTTTGTTATTTAATATTTTTATATTGTGTTTAAAGGGTATGAAAATAAGATTTTTCTTCGCAAGTACTAGGATAGGGGGAGGATGAAAACAAAATTTTTTCCTATAAGAAGGGGATGAAGAATCATTTTCATTCTTATAACGGGGGTGAGAATTGATATTTTCTATAATGATGGGGACATGAAATAGGGTATTTATCTCTACCTCTCCCCATTGTCATCCCTATTTGTCGGTAGTGGTGTTGGAGGGGGAAACCCTAAACCCTAGTATAAATACTGACACTTACGATTATCCAAGATTGTGGGTGCACTTGTAGATTAATTACTTTTAATGGGCCAACTAAAACATATATGATAACAATAAATTTTGGTATTGAATTCATTTCTCTTGGCTTATGCATATTATTGTTTCATTATATTAATGAAATTTTGGAATTTTTTTAGGAAGTGGAGAACAATTTGCCGCCCGACTACCAAGAGGAAACAAATTCTAAAGGACAAACTCCAGCAACAGTATTCACTGAGGAACATAAGGAACTAGTTCAAGAAGGTGAGAAATGGATGAAAGATGCAGCAACTTCATGTTCAGTAGCAGCAGCATTCATTGCTACAATAGTATTTGCAGCAGTAATCACAATCCCTGGTGATTACGCTGAAAATGGCCGCCCAAAACTATATGGACAGAAAGCCTTCAAGATCTTCGTTATTTCAAATGCATTATCTTTGTCCTCATCAATTTCCGTCATCATATTGTTCTTGTCCTTTTTCACTGCACGCTATCGTGAACAAGATTTTCTTTACGTCCTGCCCAATAGGTTAATGTGGTGTCTTTATATGCTGTTGCTCTCTCTGATGTCGTTGATAACAGCATTTTGCGCCTGTGCTTATCTGGTGTACTATGAGAGAAAGACATACGAGGTAACTGCTTTAGTGTTTGCATCGGCTTTACTGCCTCTCTCATTGTTGGTACGTACGCAATATCCCAAAATATTAGACCTGTTCATTTCCATATTTGCTCCGGTGTTTTTCAAAAAGCGAAGGACCGGTATCCTCTATTAGATAATGAGGTAAGTCAGAAAGAAAAAAAAAAAAAATGAAATAACTCTCTTGTAAAGTGGCTAGACAATAAATTCTTATAAGAGAGGAAAAAACTTTTTCTAGTTTTTAATGCTGATCATTTTGATATTGTTGTACTTCTTAGTGTAATCTTTTTCAAGTTGTGATATGAAAATTAGGAGATAAATTGCATACTGTTTGATTAATTTCATATCGAGTAATATTACATATACAAACAAATTGTATAAATTTATCTATACAAAATAAGGTGGTTACATTTGATTTTATGATTTTAAAATGAGAAAAAAAATAAATAATCATATCACAAAATCACAAATTATTATGTCAATTTGTATTATAAATTTGTATAATTTATTTGTTCATATAGTTTTATTCATTTTATGTCAAACTTTATGAAGCTTTTCTCATATATATTTCTATGTGCGTTTCTACATACATGTTGTGTCTTTCACAGTGTTGTTACTGTTGATGTTTGAGAAATTTTTAGCAATGTAATTTTGATGCAAAGATAAGGAAAACTGGGTAGAAACTGCTAGTAGATTTGGACTGAAAATCTTGCTGCAAAGCTTATGTACAGCTTCATTACATTTTTTTAAATATATTTTAATGGCAATAACTTATCTATCTTTTTAGCTAAATCACTACTCACTGCTTTAAGCATTACCATTAACACGTAATCTAATGCATCAAAGCACACCGACCCTTGCCAAACTTCCACCTAACACAACTTTCCTCTGTCTACTTGTATGCCATATCGCAACATAATTCCAAAAAGCAAGCATTATCACTGCCATATAAATGCTGACTAATCTTACATTGAGTCATTTTCCATGTCATAAAATTAATGATTTATCCACAATTAATCAACCATTTGTTTATGAACCCGTTAGCATCCTCTTGTAAGACATTATAATTATTTAACCGATAAAGAATTAATGAAAAAATTATATTAACCTTTTAATGATACGATTATCATGTAATCGAATAATTTTATCAATTAATATTTTATCAAGATTAAGATATAAAAATAGTATCTATCTCAAGTTACTTTTGATATAAATGTTTGGTTAGTTAAACAACGATCGCATTAACATTGGATTGGATACCAACCCATTTTTACTATGACAATGGATTTTAATATGTTTCTATAACCAAATGACACATTGAAATATTTACTCTCGTACTGAAGAGTAATAAATTCTTTTGTTGGTCTACTATAGTTGCACGTTACTTTTTAACATAAGAAACCACTTGTTAGAGTAAGTGCTCTAGAGCTAATCGAACTTAACACTTGTAATTGTGATTTTATATTAATTATCAATAAATGATTTATTATTATTTAATTCATATATCAATTAATTATATGATTGTATGAATAATATGTCTTTAGAATGGTATAACTCTGTTGAAAAAATCAGAAGACTGATTGTGAGTATCTTATGTACACATTAAACAACCATTTTAGAAATATTTGTAATCCCAATATTACAATGAACAAGGGCACATGTAATGATAATAAAATTATCATAGTGTTGAAATTTAAGGTTAGTGAGAGATTTGTATTGTTATTTGTTGTTATATATATTTTTTATTATAAGCATATTGACATATTTATTTGTCTATGGATGTACGCTCATATATATGGTTAAGGTATAATATTTATCTTAAGATAAAGTTTCTCTTAAGTATAACAATTGTATGTGTATGTTTCATGAGTATTAAATAAGGTTAAAACATACAAACATCATTAAAAGCAAAAAGATTTCTCTTAATTCTTTTGAAACATAAAGATTAAAGAGAAATCATAAAGAGGATTGATAAAAACATAATACATATTTGTGATCATTTTGTTGGGTGATATTTCTGCTATACTCTTAGATTTGATCTTTATTAATTTGATTATTAGTAATTGTGAACAAAGATGATCTTATGCTGATAAAGAACATAAGTAATATTTTGGTTCTTTATTGATGATCATATTAATTGAATTATTTATTAAAATGTAATTTATCTTTGAACTATTTTGTTTGCTAAAATAATGGCCATTTAAAGCTAGAATGTTGATTACCCAAAGGTGAAAATTATTTTCTTTTTCTTTTTCTTAAAATAAAATAAAAATAAAAAGAATTGATGTTACCCAAGTAGGAGAATGTTAAAAATTTCTTAACGTGGGCAAATAATAATTATGATTTTGATTTAATAAAACAAAGTAATTGAATAATTCAATGTCAGTTTACAGATGAGTTTAAGTGATCGATAAAAATAAATCAAATATACTTAAAGATTATGATTTGGGTAGACAACATAAGTTTGAGTCTCAAGGTTTATTGAACCTTGATGGGAGATCAATTAATCTATTGTAAATTGGCTTAGTCCCTACTCCAAAACCTGATGTAGAATACTTGCAGTATAACTTAACCTAATAAAAGTTGTTATTCAGGAAGGTTTATAAAGTAGAAAACCAAGTCACATTGAGAGGTAATCTTGACAGCTTTATGGATTCATATTGCATGGGGATCCAAACATTCCTATAATCTTAAATTTTAATTCAGTATTTTTTGACCTGTGTGTAGATCTTGTGGAATTATGATTAATTTATTTTATTAAGTTTATATAAAATAAATCTACCAATCATATCCTGATGCAATCTAGTGCATAATATATTCCATTTGGCAATCATGAACCGTCAAGGTAAGGTGTTGCAACTCATATATCAAATAAGTGATAGCAAACATTTGCTATTAATGTCCCAAGATGTTGTGAAGAACAACATCCTGCACTTAGCTGGAAAATTGGCACCCAGAAATAAACTTAATGCTCTTTCTAGTGCAGCTCTGCAGGTGCAATCCGAGTTAAAATGGTTTAAGGTAAGACTTCTTTTAATATATACTTTCCATGGGTACATTGCACAGCAACGTTACTAATTCATGTATGTGTGTGATGACATTGATTAACTGTATTTTTGTTGTTATAAACATATATAATAAGGACAAATTTTGGTATTGTATTCATTTCTCTTGGCTTATGTATGAAACTGTCGTTATATTTATGAAGTTTTGGATTTTTTAAGGAAGTGGAGAACATTGTACCGCCTGACTACAACGGGAAAACCAATCCTAAAGGCCAAACTCCAGCAATTGTATCCACCGAGGAACATAAGGAACTCGTTAAAGAAGGTAAGAAATGGATGAAAGATGCAACAACATCAGGTTCGGTAGCAGCAGCCTTTTTTGCTACAATTGCATTTGCAGCAGTAATCACTATCCCTGGAGATTACGCTGACAATGGCCACCCAAAACTCTAAGGACAGACAACCTTCAAGATCTTTTGCATTTCAAATGCATTATCTTTGTTCTCATCGATTTCTGTCATCATAATGTTCCTGTCCTTTTTCACTGCACGTAATGGCGAACAAGATTTTCTTCACGTCCTGCCCAATATGTTAATCTGGCGTCTTTCCATGTTGTTGCTTTCTTTTGGATCGTTGATAGTAGCGTTTTGTGCCTGTGCTGATCTGGTGTACTGTGACAGAAAGACATACTGGAAATTGCTTTGGTTTTTGCTTCAGCTTTACTGGCTCTCTCATTGTTTGCATATTCGCAATGTGCCAGATTACTTGACGTGCTCATTTCCGTATTAGCTCCAACGTTTCTCAGCAAGCGAAGAATCAGTGTCCTCTACTAGGTGATGAAGTAAGTCAGAAAAAATACTGAAATTACTCTCTAGGAAAGTGATTAGACACTAAATTCTATTAGAGTTAAGAAAAACAATTTCTAGCTTTTCATGGTCAGTTTGATATTGTTGTAGTTCTTGGTATAATCTTTCTCAAGTTGTGACATGAAAATAAGGAGTTCCGACAAAAAAAATTTGCATAATGTTTCATAAATTTCATCTGTGTCTTTCACAGTATTGTTATTATTGGTGTTTGAAAAGTGTTTAGCAACATAATTATAATGCAAGAACAGAGAAAGTGCTGAGAAAATGTCATTCGTGTTGGATTGAAAATCTTGCAGCAAAGCTTCTTTACATATTCATTCAAGCGTTTGAGTAGAATAAGCAACTAATCAGCTTAATTTAAGTATAACCATTAACTCAGAAACTAATACATCAAAGCATGCTAACTCCTGTCACACTCCCCCCTAACACAACTGACCTTACTACTTGTATGTCATATTGCTTTTAACTAGCTAATATCTGCCATTTGCTCCTTATGAGCTGCAGTGGGTTAGTTTTACTTCAAACTCTTCCTCAACTTGTTTGATATTGTGACATTTTATCTTACCCTGCTTAGTCCTACCATGGAACCTACTGCAAAATTATTATCTCTTGGGATTTGATACTTTATTTTCTTTCTCTTTTGTTGTTCTTTGATAATTGTAGCCCCTTGAATTTTAGTGAATCATTCTTTTTCATAAAATAAAATCTAAATCATGCCTCAAACCTTCTTTCTTACTATTTTGTGTCTATTTTCCAACTAATGGTTGGGTCTCGAGTCAGTTTGCTTCCCTAAGAGATGTGAATCTTTTCAACTCACTTACATGATAAAATATCATTATTTTATACCTTTTAAATTTTGTAGAAGCATGATTTTTGTAAAGTGAATTTAGATATTTCTAAATTATAAAGATCAAATCTAAACCCTCATCTCATAAATTTGTTTTTGACAAGTAAATGAGTATATTAACACCAAAGCAAAAGAAACAAACTCTCCCAAGAAAAGCCCAACAACAGTCTATGCTCACCCTTCCCAATAAAAAAGACAGCACAAAAAAGTAAGACCTACTTAGGCCTACACTCCAAAATAAAAACCTATCATTTTCCCTATTTAAATATCTATCAAAGTTTCTACAATGTTAGGGCTCAAGATTAAATATATACAACACTAAGAAATTTACTTTAACAGAAAAAGAAGTAAGTCTAACCATGAAAACTATACAATATAAAAAAACAACAATCCAATCAGAGTACATCTTGGATTTTTTATCCCAACAAATATTACTCATCCACCTACATTCTCTATTACAGAACAAAACCTGACCTTCATCCTCCTCATATGCTTTATTGAATCTTTATCTATTGCTTGCTGCAGAAGAAGGAAAATTCCAGGAGCTTGACCAATTAGCATGCCGTCTTCTGGAGGTAAACTGCAACCCAAAAAAAAGGGAGGCACCTGGAAACTTGAACATATCTGTTATCTTGAACATAATATCCATATGCAGATTTGTTGTTTGCACCAACAAAGTCTGTAACACCAGGAGAGAGGCATCATCTTGACCTTGAAAGGTATACCCATGTCAGCTTCGGCAACTCTTGTACCAAGACTGCTAGTCTGGACTGCTTGGAGCAAGCTGAAAAAACTGAAAGATTTGGAGACCTCTACAGGCTGATCCAGTCTGCTGCTTCTAGAAGCCTGCAGAAAAAATGCTCAATTGTGCCTTGTCACTGGAGCATGAAACAAAAAGGAAGGTTTCAGCCAGCAAAAAGAAGTAGTTGTGCCAACACTGGAAATTCTGGAAATACTGGAAGTGAAGCTGCTTGAAGAAACCTGCTGCAGTCTGGGTTGCGCAACACTTGAGACCAAACTGTGGCTTATCTCATGGCAAAAATCTGGACATACTGGAAAGCTGCAGAGAGACCAAACTCCATGCTTTATACTGCCTCTGAAAGGAATAATAGGAATGCTACAAAGTTGGGCAGAAAGACCATCCAAAAAACAACAAGGGCAATGCACCAAGGAAAAAACCTCAACGCTCCTTACAAACCATTCAGAATTCAGCAGGAATAAGCTTTCCTGACAAGTTAATCCATGTTGCCACAAAAACTTGCCGTAAGAGAAGGTTTGCCATATGATCTATGCAGAGCAGAAAATAGCAGCAGATAATTCAGATTTCCAGTCAAGCTCCCGATGTAAATCTCCCTGGTTAATGCACAATGGGTTGCAAGAAATGGGATCTTAGCATGAAATTGCAGAGCAAAAACTGGACTTAGTAATCTTCTGAAGCCAAACAGCTGGAGAGACAGAAGAGATTTCAGTAGACTGGATTGGACTTTTCCAGAAAGCTGCACCTCAACAACCCTATGAACTCCAAGAGCAGGAAGTGAAACACCAGCATGGAGCAGACCAGATCAATGTTGCAGGCAGGAATTTTCATATTGTGTCCAGTCAATTTTATAAACTAAAAGCAATTTCTGCAGCAGCTCAAATCTGTCCCAAGCATGCAGAAGGATGCAACAGGTCTGAAGGTCTCACAAAACAAATTAGGCTCAATGAATAATCTGAAAGTCTCATTCCAGCCTCTAGCCTTGGATATATTACTGTAGTAGGTTGCAGTTCTATAATCTGAGGGAATGTTAGGCAGAGAATAAAACCAACTAGAGAACCTACAAAAAAACACACAAGTTAGAAAAAACAACGGGGTGTCCTGCGGCCCATCCAAGTGCCTATCTCTCTTGTTTGAAAAGGAAATTCAGGAGGCTCTAGCTTTGGGTTGTTTCCGCATTATGGTAGTTTAGTTTCATGTTTGTGAACATGGCCCCTTTGTCTGTAACTGCTCTCCTATTATTCTCCACTATTCTTTCTTTGGTGAGCATATTTGTAGAGAAACCTCTATTGTTTCTTTCTTTCCATACGATATACACACTAGCTCCCAAGCACAAATTACAAATTAAATGGTTAAGGTCGTTTCCTTTCAAATTAGTCGTCAATTTTCTAATATAACTCTCCCAATCTTGAGTGCTGTATGTCGTAGAGGCCAAGAATGTTCTTCCAAATGAAGGAGCTAAACTCACATTAGAAGAAGAGATGGTCGAGGGTTTCATCCTCTCTATTGCAAAGGTTGCATGTGGTGTCTGTTGGGTATAACCCCATATCTTACAAGTTTGTCTTTGGTGTTGATTCTCTTCTTGATAGCAAGCAAAGGATCAAAGAGGTTCTGGGATATTGTTTTTGTGCCATACAAGCCCGTGCCATCCTATTTATCTTTTCTTGTGCGAAATTCCTCCCATGCTAATCTTATGGAAAGGTTGCCATTGGGCTGAGGGTCCCTTTTACCCAATCCTTGCCTCCAAGAGGGTTAAACCCGATGTTATCTTTAACCCCCACAAGATCTCTAGAATTGGTGACCGGCCAATTCCATTGCCCATTTTCAATAATGTCACCAACTTTTGTCTTTTTTGTAAGACCAGAGTCATCTATGATTCGGTCACCATATCTTCTATGGAAGGGCTTAACAGGTGTCAATTTTCATACCACAAGGAAGTATCAGTAACATCTCCAATAAGCATCTTTATTTTACATTTAATTTCTTCTTTGAGTTTTATTAGTTTCTTCCATAGCCAAGGGCTTTAACCTCCCATTTTGATCTCCCATAAGTTCTCCCTTCATAGCCGGTTCCTTTTGACCCAACTGGAGCTATTTGGTTGTACAAGATTCCACAAGTGTTTTGAGATTGCCTCCTTGTTCCATTCTTTACTAGACATTAACCCCAAACCCCCTTCATCTTTGAGTGCATACATCTCATCCCAAGCTACTTTGGCTTTATGATTATTTAAATTAACCCCTGACCACAAAAACGCTTTTAAAGTTGAGTCAGTCTCCTTGAAAATCTTGGAAGGAAGAAAGAAAAGAGAGAACCAATACACTTGAATGTTAAAGAGGATGACTTTCATAAGGGTAAGTCTACCCGTACAAGAAAGAGATTTGCTCCTTCACGAAGTAATCCTCCCAAGGATTTTGTTCATTAACGGTTTGCAATCATCACTTGAGAGTTTGGTGGAGCCTATGGTAACTAAAAGATATTTGAATGAAGGCTTTCCTTCTTCAAAGTTGAGAACCCTGCAGATGTTGGCATTTTCTTCACTACTCACTTCGGAAAGAAAGACCAACAATTTGAGCTCATCCCAATTTATGCTTCCACAAAATATGTATAATAAAGACCAACAATTTGTTTGAATTAGAAGCAATAGTACACATATTTTTTGAATTTGAAATTAATACAAAAATTAAACTTTAAAATATTTGGTTTATTTGCTTCTAAGAATAATTTTTTAATGCATTTTCTACATGCACATACCAAAATCCAAGAGGTTGAAATAATTAGATTTTTCCCTAAAACAATATCTGAACTAACATAGTCTCCAAGTTTGATATTCAGCTACAGCATAACGTCATTTAACTTGTACTTTATTTTTCATTATTTGCTTTGTATTCTTGTTATTGGATTCTTGGATTGTTATTTTAGTTGGACTTCCATTTTTTTTCATTATTTGTTTTATATTCTTGTTGTTGGATTTTTGGATTGTTGTTTTAGTTGGACTTCCACTTTACGATTTCAGTATTCTCTGTTATTGAGATTGAAGTTGAAAAGAGTAAGCTTATGATTGTGTATTGGATTGTTGCTCGAACCTCCTCCTTTTGGCATTTTCTTGTATTGGCATTGCGTTTGAAAAGAGAAAGCTTTGTTTTCTATTCCAAAACAATGAACTTCTTCTCTCTATTGGCTTTCGGCACTTTATTTTATTTCTCCTTTGTTGTTATCTAATAATTTCCATAAGAGTTTGTTGAATCTTAAGGGATGATTCTCACTCATAGAATAAAATCTTTAAGGACAATGATTTATGATCACACCTTAAATTTTTTTTCTTACTGTTTTGTCTCTGATTTCTGACTTACATGGTTGAGTCTAGGGTCAATTCACTTCCACAAGGTTTGAGGATAGGATTGAATTTGAACCAAACTTGTTTGAGCTTAAAAATAAGCTCAGTTCAAACAAACCCGAAATGAGTGCAGTTCAAGTGAACTCAAGCTTGAGTTCGAGCCTGAGAGTTAAATATTTTTTAGCTCTAGATCAAGTTTTAACAGTGTTAGACTCGCCAAGCTTATGAGTCTGAAAAATTTACACATATATCGATTAAAATGATATCATTTTGACTATTATATATTAAAACGATATTTTTTTATTATCAAACCGAGCTTAAAGCTTGATTCAAGTTTTAGCTCAATTTCCCTTAAGTGAGCCGAGCTTGAATAACATTAAAACAAGCTTGAGTTTGGATGATAACATATCGTTGTTATTTTACTTTTTAAAGTTTGTATGCATAACACTTACAACTGTACAAACATAAAAACTTTGAAACTAGGATTATCGAAATCGTAGACACGAGGAAAATATTTCATTTTGTCCAATTGCTTCATCATCCAATGCCATTTTTCCAACTCAGCAACATCGTGGAAGGCTACAAAATTCGAGAGAAGATTGAATAACATAGTGTTTTGAAAGAAAATATCTCAGAACCCTAATGCTCTATCTCAACTCCTACTTATTCTACCTTCCCTTTCTCACATCTAGGTGAAACGGTGTAGTTCAACAAAAACTCATCGTTTTAACTCAACTTTTTCTGTTTCTTTAGGTTGTTAGTGCTTCTACTCCGTTACTCAGTTGTCAACCCTCTTGTACAACTTCTTTCAGCTTATTGAAAAATAATTTAATTATTGATTAATTTTCCATTCTAATAGATTTCAACAATTTTTTTTTTTTTGTGATTGGGGTTGAAGTTGAAAAGAGGAAGATTATGATTATTTGTTGGATTACCGATTAGACTACCCCCTCCTTTGACATTTTCTTATATATTTTGGCATCGCATTCGTATAGGAAAGCTTTTGAGCCTTTGTTTTGAGTTTTAGTATTGCCATCCCATGGGGTACGATGCCCCTTGTACTCTGCATTTTTTCTTTATCTATAAAATAACATTTTCCAAATATATATATATATATATATATATATATATATATATATATATATATATATATATATATATCTGGAACTCTTTGAAGACAATAAGCACCCAAATGCTAAATGCAAGCCGAATGGTAATGGTTTCAAGTGCAAGGCAAGCAGTCTCTGGTCTACTTGCTGTTGGTGGTAGCAGTGCTACTAGATATCTTGCAAACAATAAATGCAGAAAGCTTGGACATAATACTTCCCATTTATTCTTTCTCAACTTTTCAATTTTCAATTTGCTGAGGTAGATTGTAACTTAAAATAAGAACGTAAGCTGATAATGTTGTCATTTGATTATGTTTACCATAAGCTTTCCTCACTGCAACTTTTAATTTGCAAATCAACAAATTTATATATTTATCAAACTAACTTGTTCAAATGTTGATTTTTATGTCTTTTCTTTCATAACAATTTATTTTGATTTATCTTTGTGTTAATCAGTAACATTGGGATTACACATTCAAGGATATCATAAAATAAAGTATAATGATGGTTACATGTAGAGTTGTTGATGGGGCATAGTGTATTTGACCTGACTTGTTTAAGTTCAGGCACGTAAAAATATTTCAGGCTTATGCTTTGGGTTTGCCTACTGGGGCCTCAAATTTTTTGTTTAGGCCCATCATTAAAATTTTCAGAGCTTTGGGCTTATTTTGAACCTGCTCTACAACTTTAAAAACTTGTCAAAAACACTTTTGCAATCTCAAATATGTTTAAAAACTTAACAAATACACTCCTGCTTAATCTTATAATAAATTTTCGGGCTCTATCAAGTCCCAAGCTCAAACAACTTTTGTTTAAGTTTAAACCCAATAACTTAATAGGCAATTTTTTCATCTAAGTTCGTCAAGACCCAAATTTGTTTGGCCTAAAACTAATTTTTTTGGGCCAAACAACTAGGTTTCAGGCTTTCCCAGCTCAATTGACAAACATAGTTAACATATAACGATGATCCATTACTTTACATGCTATAATAATTTATGTACTAACATAACGGATACTAACAAATACTAGCTACCGACATGTTATTATTTAAATAAGTGATTTTGAAATTAAAAAAAGAGAACAAACATCAGTATGCGCTAGTACATACTCGGCTCAAATTGGAGATATTTATCTCCATTTGTAAGTCCACACTTTCCCCCAAATTGTTTAATTTATGGATTGACCAGAGGATTTGATCAGTATTTGATGGGAATGAAGATGGGGATTGAGCTGATAACAACCGATGAAATGGGATCTAAAATGCATTTCGAATGTAGACAACCAAACAGACACTGACTATTTTGAGATTATTTAGAGTGGGTAACATGGAAATACAGATATACATAACCAAACAAACAGTAGGCTTATCCAGTTCAAACATTATTAATGTAAATCTAGTCATGAAATAGAGAAAATTTCCCTCGGGGATTCATGACATTACGAGCAACCCAATATATTTCACAAAGTAACAACCACACCTGACAACAATCCAGGAAGGAACACGTAAAAAGAGCTACCGCATCAAAATAAGCAGGGATCAGATAACTTCTTGCACTTGCTCAAGACTCTGACAGAATCTCCAAGAATGCTGGAATCACTGAACAACAGGATAAGATACAGAAGAAGAAAAAGTCTGAGAAACGTATTGATAAAACACACATCATCATAATTTTTGTTAATCAAAATCTTGTAAGTTTGCTTTTGGATGTCTACTTTGGATACCCAGCTCATCAGCCAATCTTCTCTTAGCACAGCAAGCACTGTGGCAATATGGGATGTCATAATTCATCGTCCTTAGGATTCAAGGTTCACATACTATTTTACCAATATTCTCTTACCGGAGGGATATGGGATATCACAAAGCTGTTAATGTATATTGCAGAAAAGTTTGTGAAATCAACGTCACACACACACACACACATATATATGTGCAGGAAAATCTGTGAAAGAGACAATGAATTGTAAAGTTTAAATGATCATATATATTTCCCTTGATACAGCATGTATTATAGTTAAAATTTTGCATCATCTACAGAAACAATCCACATGTAAAGTACCCCAAACATAGAATCCAAATATTATGAACAACATTTTTATAGCTTAATTTATGGTGGAGACCAATACTTGCAGCCCATTTAAATTTCATCCTTGAATCCATAAATTTATGAACTATTGGAAAAAAAAAAAAAACCTGTAACCGATAATTGTAATTTAATCTGTGCATATAATTTGAACAATTTTCCAAGCTTATAAAGTGAGAACGAGAAGGGAGATATTTACACATACCTGAACATTCATTATTCCCTTGATGATGAAGCAACGGCAGGGTCAGAAGTGAGGGAGTTCCACTGCATCCCGTCTGGCAGCGATGACAATCCTGGGCAATTGATGATCTCTAGCGTTTTAAGTGAGCTGAGATATGGAAACCATAGTGGTAAGCTTTGGAGATTGCCACATGCTTCAATGCGTATGTAACTCAAAGCCTGAAGAGTGGCAGCTGAGTTAATGAAGAACTCGAATAGCATACAATTGTTAAACACTAGCTTCTCCAATCTCTGCAGATGTGTTACATCAAGTGCCCCACCCGCGAAAGTACAATCATGCAAAATCAATGTCCGGAGTCTGGTGAAACGCAAACTTAGTTCAACGTAACAACCATGTAAGTGCAAATATTGAAGAGAAGTTAAAATTGCAATTCCACTGACATGTGCAGTTAGTTCCAGATGTCTAAGTCCGATCATGCGCTCCATATTACAAGGTAACTCAAGCCTTGAACAACCAACAAGTGGCAGGGTTTGCAGACTATAAAGCTTACAAATATTTTGAGAGAGCTCTGTTAGTTTTTCTTTCTTCATGGCTTCATGCATGGTAACTGCTTTCTTCATGGCTTCATGCATGGTAACTGCAGCAGTTACTTCTTCATGGGATAATGGTAACTGCTTCATGCAGTTACTTCTTCATGGTGTAATGGTCTGTAACTCCCATGCATAACTCCACAAGTTACGTAGCATTCTTGATGGTAGAATGCTTCTTAAGGCTATAAATAGGGTCCCTGGGTGAGCTTTTTCTACACAGAAAACATACACCATACTATGAGAAAAAGAGATCACCTGGAAGAAGAAAGTTTACAACAATTTCCAGAGGATTATTCTGCATCAAATCGTCAAGCAATGGCTGGAGGTTAGTGTTTAATATTCCGCAATTTAATTTGGTTTCTATCTTGCATACTCAGTATATATATGCTTAGATAGAGACCATATCCATGATTCTAACATTTGGTATCAGAGCTATTTTATGCCTCTGCCTTGCTTTGATGTGTTAAACATGCATAATTTTATGAAATCCCGAATTTCTTTAGAAAGAGAAAGTTGGCTGTTGGCATTTTTTGAATAAAATTTTTATTTAGATGAATTCTACATCAAAAACTGAAAATTTTGATATATGGAACGTCAAAATCAGAGTTTTGTAGGCTGATTAAGAGTGCAAAATGTATACGGGTCTGAAACCGGGTCTGTCGACCCGAATCTTGACCCGGCTAGAGGTCAGGGACGATCTTCAGATGACATGTCGTTTGCTTTTGGTTTCTACAGACGACATGTCATTTGCATTCATCTCCAGTGGATGACATGTCGTTCATCTACTTTATTAAAATGTAAAATTTTCCTTCAGTTTCGTGTCTTGATCCCAGGCCACAAGGCATCAGGTTCTGAGTAAGACACTTGCCGCTCAGCCAGTTTCATTTTCATTGAAAATTTGGGACATCGTGCATTGTTATATGTTTTACCTTTAGTTGCCATGAATAATAACTTTGTTAGGGTTAAGTTTGAATATTTTTGGCCTTAATAAAATATATTTTTTATAATATGTGATTGCCAAAATTATTATTATTAATTTTAATTGGATAATTTAAGTTTCATTTATCCAATTTTTAGTGTTTATTAAATAATTTAATATTATTTATATGATTAATTTTATGCATAATTTTAGTTTAATTGAAATTATACTTTAAATAATTTCTTAAGGATTATATGCATAAAATTAGATGTTATGTGATTAGTATAATATTTGATTGATCATAGAGTAGCCACAGTATATTTGATTATATCAAAGTTATACATTAAGTATCTTGAAGTCATATTTAGTTATATGACATCAATTGTAATTAATTATGTAAGTATGATAAATCTTATCCCACAGGAATTTTTATTATATTTATGTGATTAATTAGGATGAAATAACAAATTATTTTTCTTAATCTACCCACAGGAATTAAGAAAAGGAATATAATTTGGTAGTTTTATCATACGGTTTATATATTTGTAGATAAACCTATTTAAATTAAAAACTTAGCGCACAGGCAGTTTTTATGTTATATGGTTTATATATTTAAAACATGTTTATACATTGGTAGAACATGATATTAATTTTGATAGCTTCAAATTTAGTGACTTAAGCGTGTATGTTAATATTTATTTGCAGTTATTCAACCTGTGAATTTCTCTGATAATGTATGTGATGTTCCTATTTTGAGTGGTGACAATTATAAAATTTGGAAGGAGAGAATTCTTCTCCAATTAGAGTGTATGGACATTGATTATGCTATTAGGAAGGATGAACCACCTACAGCTACAGAAACTAGCACTCAGAATGAAATTGCCCTGTATGAACGTTGGGAGCGATCTAATCGCTTGAGTATGATGTTCATCAGGACACGCATATCTGCTAGTATTCGTGGTTCAATCCCTGAGTGTAATAATGTCAGGCAATTACTGAAGGCTATTGATGAACAGTTTGAGTCTTCAGATAAAGCACTTGCCAGCACTCTAATAACAAAGTTTACATCAATGAAGCTCACTAGTGTTAAAGGTGTGCGTGAGCACATCATGCAAATGAGGGATCTTGCGACTCAACTTAAGGCTCTTGAGATTGAGATGTCTGAATCTTTCCTGGTGCATTTCATTCTAAATTCTCTTCCACAACAATACGGACCTTTCAAAATCTCTTATAACACACATAAGGAAAAATGGTCAATCAATGAACTTCTGACCATGTGTGTACAAGAGGAAGGAAGGTTGTTGATTGAAATGAATGAAAGTGCACATATGGTTACACAAGGGAAGAAGAAGAAGAACCAAGCTAAGTATAAGGGAAAGAATAAAATATTCAATCAGCCCGAATTTAAGAAGGAATCCAAATGTTTTTTTCTGTAAAAAGAAAGGACATGTCAAAAAGGATTGCAATAAGTTTAAAGCTTGGCTTGAAAAGAAAGGTAATCTAATCTCACTTATATGTTATGAATCTAATATGGTTGATGTTTGTCATAACACTTGGTGGATTGATTCTGGTTCTACAATCCATATTTCAAATACCTTGCAGGGCTTTCTAAACCAAAGGAAGCCGATGGCCAGTGAACAATGCATCTATTCAGGAAATAAGATGCGTTCACATGTGGAAGCGGTCGGAACGTGCAGATTAGTTTTAGATTCTGGTTTTGTTTTGGATTTAGAACGAACCTTTTATATTCCAAGTTTCTCTAGAAACTTGATTTCTATTTCAAGACTTGTACCCTTTGGATTTTCTTTTACATTTAATGAAACTGCATTTAGTTTGATTTATAAATCTGCAGTTGTGGGAAATGGTACATTGTCTGATGGTTTGTTCCGAATTCATTTACAAAATAATGTTTCATTTAATTTGATGTATGTTCAAGATAATGTTGGTATTAAAAGAAGTGTTATGAATGAAAATTCTTCTACATTGTGGCATCGGAGATTGGGACATATCTCCATAGAAAGAATTAAAAGGTTAGTGAATGATGGAGTACTAGATACTCTAGATTTTATTGACTTTAATACTTGTGTGGATTGTATAAAGGGAAAACAAACCAACAAGTCAAAGAAAGGTGCCAAGAGGAGTTCAGACATATTAGAAATCATACATACAGATATTTGTTATCCTGATATGGATGCTTATGATCAAAAATACTTCATCTCATTCATTGATGATTATTCACGATACATGTATCTCTACATGCTCCATAACAAGAATGAAGCATTAGATGCCTTTAAGGTTTTCAAGGCAGAAGTAGAGAAACAATCTGGAAAACAAATTAAAATCGTGAGATCAGATAGAGGTGGAGAATATTATGGTAAATACACTCATGATGGACAAGCACCTAGTCCATTTGCAAGGTTTCTTGAAGAAAATGGGATTGTTGCCCAATACACTATGCCTGGTTCTTCGGACCAAAATGGTGTAGCAGAAAGAAGAAACCGAACTCTATTGGACATGGTGCGGAGTATGCTTAGCAGCTCCAATCTTCCTAAATCACTGTGGATAGAAGCTCTTAAAACGGCAGTGTATATATTGAACCGAGTTCCAACCAAGGCTGTTTCTAAAACACCATTTGAGTTATTTAAAGGTTGGAAACCGAGTTTGCGACATATACGCGTTTGGGGATGCCTGTCTGAAGTAAGAGTTTATAATCCACATGAGAAGAAATTAGACCCAAGAACTATAAGTGGTTATTTCATTGAATATGTCGAAAAGTCTAAGGGTTATAGATTTTATTGTCCATCACATAGCACTAGAATAGTGGAATCTCGAAATGCAAAATTTCTTGAAAATGACTTAATCAGTGGGAGCGATCAATCTCAGGATTTAATTTTTGAGAAAGATCATTCAGGTACTCAACCACCCATTTCGAGTAATAGATTGGTTGTTATTCACAACACCCCTCAAGTTCAAATGGATATTGAACAACCAATCAATGAAGTTCCACAAGTTGCTAATAATACTTTAGTAGATCAAACTGTTCAACAACCTTCAGATATTGTTGAACCACCAGTTGTACACTCTACTCCACAAGAGGATAGTGTTACAACATTAAGAAGATCAACTAGAATGAAGAAATCAGCTATTTCTAGTGATTATATAGTGTATTTACAAGAAATTGACCATAATTTAGGAGCCGAAGATGATCCTGTTACGTTTTCACAAGCAATGGATTGCAATAAATCTATTTTGTGGTACAATGCTATGAAAGATGAGATGGAATCTATGAAGAGTAATGGAGTCTGGGATCTTGTCAAGTTACCTAATGGGGCAAAGGCCATTGGGTGTAAATGGGTCTATAAAACAAAGAAAGACTCATTAGGTAACATCGAGAGATATAAAGCAAGACTCGTTGCTAAGGGTTTCACTTAAAAGGAGGGAATCGATTATACGGAGACCTTTTCTCCTGTATCTAAAAAAGATTCTTTCCGTATTATAATGGCATTAGTAGCCTATTTTGACTTAGAACTGCATCAAATCGATGTGAAAACGGCATTCCTCAATGGAGATTTAGAGGAAGAGGTATATATGAAACAACCTGAAGGATTCTCCTCTAGTGATGGTGAGCAATTGGTGTGCAAGCTTAGGAAGTCCATATATGGATTGAAACAAGCATCTCGTCAATGGTATTTGAAATTCCATGAGGTTATCTCTTCATTCGGTTTTGAAGAGAATATCATGGATCAATGTATATACCAGAAGGTCAGTGGGAGTAAAATTTGTTTCCTTGTTCTATATGTGGATGATATATTACTTGCAACTAATGATAAAGGATTGCTTTATGAGGTGAAACAATTTCTCTCTAAAAACTTTGATATGAAAGATATGGGTGAGGCGTCTTATGTCATTGGCATTAAGATTCATAGGAACAGACCTCAAGGCATACTAGGTCTATCTCAAGAAACCTATATCAACAAAGTTTTAGAGAGATTTCGAATGAAAGATTGTTCACCAAGTATAGCACCAATTGTGAAGGGTGATAAGTTCAATTTGAACCAATGCCCTAAAAATGAACTTGAAAAGGAATAAATGCAGAACATTCCCTATGCTTTAGCTGTTGGAAGCCTTATGTATACTTAGGTTTGCACAAGACCTGACATTGCATTTGCTGTTGGGATATTAGGAAGATATCAGAGTAACCCAGGTATAGACCACTGGAGAGCTGTAAAGAAAGTGATGCGGTACCTTCAAGGGACCAAAGAATACATGCTTATATATAAACGGACTAATAATTTAGAGGTAGGTGGTTACTCCGATTCGGATTTTGTTGGTTGTATTGATTCAAGAAAATCAACATCTGGATATATTTTCTTGTTTGCCGGCGGAGCCATATCTTGGAGGAGTGTCAAGCAGTCATTGATTGCTACATCTACCATGGAGGTTGAGTTCGTTTCTTGTTTTGAGGCTACATCACATGGTGTATGGTTGAAGAGTTTCATATCTAGGCTTAGGATTGTGGATTATATTTCTAAGCCGATAAAAATTTATTGTGACAATTCAGCTGCTGTTTTCTTGGCTAAAAATAATAAAAGTAGTAGTCGAAGTAAACATATCGACATTAAGTATTTAGCCATTAAGGAACGTGTAAAAGAAAATAAAGTGGTCATTGAACACGTCAGCACTGAATTGATGATTGCCGATCCTTTGACAAAAGGCATGCCACCAAAAAGTTTTAAGGATCATGTAGAGCGAATGGGAGTTGGTCTCATGTCGTAATTGTGATGGGAGTGAGTTTCATCATGTGATTTGATGTATATACATTTTCTATAATAAAATTATTCAGTTTTTCAATTGATTAAGTTTTCTCATTTTATGTGCACATTTTGGTTGAGAAAATAATCAAATTTGGACCCAGAATAAACATAAGGTTTATTCATTAAGATATAGAGGAATGAATACATCGTGATACATGAAAGATAATACTCGTTCTTAGAGGACTTATCGCCATGATTCATGTATTTTATTTCTTTACTTCAGTATGTGGATTGATGGGTTACAGACAAAGTGGGAGAATGTTAGTTTTTCTTTCTTCATGGCTTCATGCATGGTAACTGCAGCAGTTACTTCTTTATGGGATAATGGTAACTGCTTCATGCAGTTACTTCTTCATGGTGTAATGGTTTGTAACTCTCATGCATAACTCCACAAGTTACGTAGCATTCTTGATGGTAGAATGCTTCTTAAGGCTATAAATAGGGTCCTTGGGTGAGTTTTTTCTACACAGAAAACATACACCATTCTATGAGAAAAAGAGATCCCCTGGAAGACGAAAGTTTACAACAATTTCCAGAGGATTATTCTGCATCAAATCGTCAAGCAATGGCTGGAGGTTAGTGTTTAATATTCTGTAATTTAATTTGGTTTCTATCTTGCATACTCAGTATATATATGCTTAGATAGAACCTGGGAGGTTCCTAAATTCTAACAAGCTCCTCCAAAATTAAATTCCAAGATAAGTCAAGAAATCTCAAGCATTTCAATTTACTGATGGAACCTGGGAGGTTCCTAAATTGTAGACTTTTTAAGCATAAGAATCGCAAGTACTGGCAATTCAATAGGCAAGTATTAATCAAGGATTCATCAGAACGTGTAGCATCCAAAATTGGAAAAATGATGGTCTTTACCCGTCTTAAACCCCTCAATATTCCTGGAACTTCAGAGAAAATTTCAGAGTGATTTATAAATGAGACATGTCGAACAATTTTGGCCACTTTTGGGTAGAGTCTAAGATCTACAATTGAGCACTCTGTTTGTCCTTCCTCCACTATGAAATCATGTATAAGATCATGAATTTTAAACGTAAAATAAAAACCATGATCTTCCACATCTTGAAAGAAACATCTGAAAAATAGGACCTTACACTACAGTAACCCAACATCTTCCAACTCTTCCATTTCATTATGAGGTGTAAGAAAACAAGCTGTCAGCCAACATCGAATCAGATATTCACTATTAAAACGATAACCCTTAGGAAATAAGGCACAATATGCAAGACATTTTTGTAAGTGATAAGCCACGTCGTCGGTCAACAAGGCTTTTAAGCCAAATCCTAAATACCTAGATAATGTCAGCCAGTGAACCACTACATGCGGCATGCAAGCAGAGAGGTGAGATGCAAGCAGGGAAATGGGACATAGTGGAAGCAGTTATGAGAAGTAGTGGAGGCAATTTTGTTTACGTGTCTGTGTTGGTTTATTTGTTCATGGCTTGGCTTATTTAAGCAGCGAAGGATTCTGTTATTGGATCATCAAGAAATTGCATTTCAATTGTGGTATTTTCTTACCCAAAGAGAAACCATTCTTAACACTTACATTATCTAAAGTTAAGATCTATCATTGGTATTAAAGCAGGTTACTAATGGGGACTAACAAAGAACGTATTGAGTACTTGGGGTTTGGATTGGGTACCGTTCAGGAAGGACTATAGTGGATGGAAGAAGCTCTCAATCGAATTTCGAGTATGTTGATTATAAATTAGGAGAATCCTAACAATGGCAATCCTCACTGAGAAGGCAACGATGGAGGTCGACAGATCATCTCTTCCAAAACGGCTAAGTTGTAATTTCCATGATTTTCAGGGGATGACCCAACCGAATGGTTCAATTGTGTGGAGCAATTCTTTGAATACCAAGGCACCGTCGAAAACCAAAAGGTTCCTATGGCCACTTACCATCTTGAAAGAGAAGCCAACCAGTGGTGGCAGTGGCTATGAAGGACTTTACAAGAGGAGGGACAAGTGATTACATGGGAAATATTCCAAGAGTAATTATGGGCTCGTTTTGGACCATCAGACTGTGAAGACTTTGATGAAGCTCTCTCAAGAATCAGGCAGTTGGGAACATTGAGAGATTATCAATGTGAGTTTGAGAAGTTGGGCAATAAGGTACATGGATGGACGTAGAAGGCATTGGTAGGTACATTCATGGGTGGCTTAAAGGCTGAGATTTCTGATGGGATTCGGATGTTTAAACCGAAATCCCTTAAGGAGGTCGTTACCTTAGCACGGATGAGGGACGAGTAGCTTACATGGCAACAAAGGTTAATGCGCCCACCACCTACAAGAACTTTAGCTCTTCCACAACTAAGGTAGCTCTTGCTACCTTAGTTGTTCTAGTCAGGCGTTTATCATGGGAGGAGATACAGAGGAAAAGAGTGTAAGGTCTCTGTTTTAATTGTAATGAACGATTTACAGTTGGCCACAAATGTCAAAAACCTCAGCTATTACTCTTGGAGGGTTGCGCAGGTGCTGGTAATATGGTCTGTGAGGACGTCACTGATCAACAAACGGGGGAAGTTATTCAAGAGGAGATACGAGAGAGGTGCAGGAACCTGAACGTGAACCAAAAATCACCTTACATGCATTAACGGGATGGACTACTCCAAAAACAATGCATGTGACAGCAACGATAGGTTCTCTCGGAGTAGTGGTGTTGATCGACACTGGATCAACACACAACTTTATTAGTAATCGTCTAGCAAACATGCTCTAATTACCAATAGTACCAATAGAAACATTTACGGTTCGTGTTGCAAATGGCGAGAGATTGAAATGTCAAAGACGCTTTGATAAGGTAAGGGCACATTTACAAGGAACTGAATTTTATCTCACCCTCTTCTCGCTGCCGTTATCAGGTCTTGATCTAGTACTTGACGTTCAATGGCTGGAGATGTTGGGTTCTGTGGTTTGTAACTGGAAGCAATCAACTATGGAATTCATTTAGGATAATCAAGTCCGAAAGCTATAGAGGATAGGTGAGCAAGCCATTCGGGAGGCTACATTGAAAGAAATAAAAAAAGACTATCGAAAGGACCACGCATTATTTGCCGTAAGCTTTTTGCCAACTACAGAAGTTACATCACAAAGGGGGATACACAATGTGAAACAACAAGACTTGTTGCGGGTACTACACGAATACAGGGAAGTGTTCAAGGAACCTTCATGTGTACCACCGGTGCGAGAGGTAGAACATTGGATTACACTTAAAGAAGGCAGCAAGCCAATCAATGTACGACCCTACCGATATGTCCATTTTCAAAAGGAGGAGATCGAAAAGCAAGTTCAAGAAATGCTGAATTCCAGGCTCATTCGTCCTAGCACCAGTCCATTTTCTTCACTAGTCTTGCTTGTAAAGAAAAAAGATGAAAGTTGGCGATTTTGCACAAATTATAGCGCACTTAATATTACCACCATCAAAGACCGTTTCCCTATTATGGTGCCTCTTATTTTACAATGGTGGATGACATGCTCGATGAATTATATGGTGCCTCTTATTTTACAAAGTTGGATCTACGGGTCGGATATCATCAAGTAAGAGTAAAATCCTCTGATATTTATAAAACCGCTTTTCATACTCACAATGGTTATTATGAATATCTTGTAATGCCTTTTGGCCTTTGTAATGCACCTTCTACATTTCAGGCCATTATGAACTCTATATTTCAACCTTACCTTAGAAAATTCTTCTTGGTTTTCTTTGATGATATATTTGTATATAGTTCAACTTGGGATAAGCATATAGTGCACATTGAACAAACCTTAGAGATTTTAAGGCAGCATAAGTTTTTTGCTAAGACAAGCAAGTGTGTATTTGGCCAGCAAGAATTGGAATATCTGGGTCATATTATCATGCCTTAAGGAGTGAAAGTTGATGACAAAAAAATTGCAGCCATGCTTGCATGGCCCCGACCTACTAATATTTCTGAATTACGTGGTTTTTTAGGATTGACAAGATATTATAGGAAGTTCGTTCAGAGTTATGGAATCATCGCATGACCTCTTACCCAATTACAATGCCAACGCCAAGACCTGCTTTTGTTCAAAGGAAGAGTGGTTATTCCTTCCCAAGAGGTGCTACAAACCAAGCTTATACATGAGGGTCACGACACCAAAATTGGGAGGCACTCATGAGTGTTACGAATGTTCAAGCGGCTGGCTCAACAATTTTATTGGCCTAAAATGTACCAAGCAGTCCATGAATACGTCAAACGAAGTAAAGTCTACCAGAAAATGAAGTCTGAGACATTTTCCTCTATCGGACTCCTGTAACCCTTGCCTATTCCATGCCAAGTTTGGGACGATATCACTATCGACTTCATTGAAGACTTACTGACATCTCACGACAAGGATACAATTTTGGTAGTTGTCGACAGATTAAGTAAATTTGCCCATTTCTTAACTTTAACACATTCTTTTACAGCTAAAGGCGTGGCTGAAAAATTTGTTGAAAGGGTTGTCAAATTACATGGTCTTCCTAGATCAATCACTAGTGATCAAGACCCTGTTTTTATTAGCCACTTTTGGCGAGAATTCTTCCAGATGTCAGGTACTAAGTTGCAACTCAACTTTGCCTACCATCCACAAATCGACAGACAGACGAAAGTGGTCAATCGTTGTGTAGAGCAGTATCTCCGCTGCTTTGTTCATCAATGGCCACATAAATGGAGCTCCTACATTCTGTGGGTAGAGCTGTGGTACAATACGACATTCCATGCCTCTACGGGAATGACCCAATTCCAGACGTTATATGGTTGTCTGCCTCCCCCACTTCTCATTTACCATAGCGGCTTATCTTCTGTGCATGATGTAGATTAGAGTCTCATATCTAGAGCAGAGTTATTGCGCCAACTTAAAGCTAATCTGGAGATTTCTAGTAATCGCATAAAGCAGACAGCAGATCAGACAAAAAGAAATGTGACTTTCGAAGTAAGTGATCTAATGTTATTTAAGCTACATCCTTATCTCAGCATTTCGTTTTCAAACACGCTTAGTAGAAACATGCTAGTCGATTTTATGGTCTATACCCAATGTTCCAAAAACTTGGAAAGGTTGCATACAAACTTCAACTGCCGAAGGAACTCGCATTCATCTTATTTTCCATGTTTCCTTGTTAAAAAAATTCGTAGGAGACATGGCGGTGCTATTTACTGACTTGCCACTAGTAACCGATGAGGGCACCTTTATATTAGAACCGTAACAAATATTGGACACTCGTTGGGTTAAACAAGGAAACAAATTTGAAGAAGAACATTTAGTCTAATGGAAGCGTCTACCACCGAAGGAGGCCACTTGAGAGACAACTCATTCATTGCTAGAGCAGTTTCCATCTATGGACCTTAGGGACAAACGTCTATTGGAGGAAGGGAGTATTGATAAGCCATATCGTCGGTCAGCAAGGGCCTTTAAGCCAAATCCTAAATACTTGGATAACGTCAGCTAGTGAGCCACTACATGCGACATGCAAACAGGGAGGTGAGATGCAAGCACGACATAATTGCATGCGACATGCAAGCAGGGAAATAGGACGTAGTAGAAGCAGTTATGAGAAATAGTGGAGGCAGTTCTATTTACATGTCTGTTTTACGTGTTTATGTTGGTTTATTTATTCATGGTTTGGCTTATTTAAGTAGCCAAGGATTCTGTTATTGGATCATCAAGAAATTGCATTTCAACTGTGGTATTTTCTCACCTAAAGAGAAACCATTCTTAACACTTACATTATCTAAAGTTAAGATCTATTAGTTAGTCAGGTGACAGAAAAGCATAACTCAATTTCAACGCGGTTGACATATTACGTCTTTCTACTTCACTTTTCTGGTCTAAATAATTCTTTATAATTAGCAACCCATGACTCCAATCATCAGTTTGATAAAGTAGAGTTCCTAAGCTTCTTATTATTAAAGGAATGCCATTTGATTTTCCTACAATTTCTTCGCAGTATGTATTATCACTTCTCTCATCCCCATCTCCAAACGCCAATCTCAGAAACAGTGACATGTAATGCTCATGAGATAGGGCTCCTAAAACATATAGGGGAATAGTTCCTGTTATTACTACAACATTTTTACTTCATGCAGTAACTAAAATTTTACTCCCATCGGCAGCAAAAGCAGCAAAAAAATCTTTGACTTTTCTCCATTTATCATCATTTTCATTTCTTACATTATCTAAGACGAGTAAAATTTTCTTATCTTGAATAGTTGGTTCCAAACTGTCAAGCAACTCATCCACTGTGAAATCAATAGGTCTTCTATCAGCTGCAAACATATCAACATTTTTGAAGAAATAAGCATACTCTGTATTAGTTGCAGAGGTATAAACATATTTGAGCAACCTAATTACGTCAAAGTCTTGGGATAAATTTACCCATAGTTTTAGTTGAAAGTGTTCATTGATTGTTGTGTCATTATACACTAGTCTAGTTAGGGTACATTTTCCCACACCTGCAGTTCTGAGTATCAAAATTGTAGACAACTTTTCGACGTAACTTGGTTGCTTTAAAATGTCTATGATATTTCTCACATCATGGTCTCTCCCAATTGGAAAAATATCCTCAGAATAGATTTTCTTTATCTCCTCTAAAGAAAGACATCTAACGACAATAATGTCGTGATTTGTTATCACTTCTCTCATCCCCATCTCCAAACGCCAATCTCAGAAATAGTGACATGCAATGCTCATGAGACTAGGCTCCTAAAACATATGGGGGAATAGTTCCTGTTATTGCTGTAACATTTTCACTTCATGTAGCAACTAAAATTTTACTCTCATCGGTAGCAACAACAGCAAAAAAATCTTTGACTTTTCTCCATTTATCATCATTTTCATTTCTTACATTATCTAAGACGAGTAAAATTTTCTTATTTTGAATAGTTGGTTCTAAACTATCAAGCAACTCATCCACTGTGAAGTCAATAGGCCTTCTATCAGTTGCAGACGTATCAACATTTTTGAAAACATAAGCATACTCTGTATTAGTTGTAGAGGTATAAACATATTTGAACAACCTAATTACTTCAAAGTCTTGGGATAACTTTACCCACATTTTTAGTTGAAAGTGTTCATTGATTATTGTGTCATTATACACTAGTCTGGCTAGGGTACTTTTTTCCGCACTTGCAGTTTCGAGTATCAGAATTATGGACAACTTTTCAATGTCACTTGGTTGCTTTAAAATGTCTATGATATTTCTCACATCATGGTCTCTCCCAACTAGGAAAAAATCCTCAGAATGGATTTTCTTTATCATCTCCTCTAAAGAAAAATGCCTAGCGACAACAATGTCGTGATTTGTTATCACTTCTCTCGTCCCTATCTCCAAACGCTAATCACATAAATAGTGAAATGCAATGCTCATGAGACAAAGCTCCTAAAACATATGGGGGAACAGTTCCTGTTATTGCTATAACATTTTCACTTCGTGTAGTAACTAAAATTTTACTCCTATCGACAGCAACAACAGCAGAAAATTCTTTGTCTTTTCTCCATTTATCATCATTTTCATTTCTTACATTATCTAAGATGAGTAAAATTTTCTTATCTTGAATAGTTGGTTCCAAACCGTCAAACAACTCATCCACTGTGAAGTCAATAGGTCTTCTATCAGTTGCGGACGTATCAACATTTTTGAAAACATAAGCATACTCTATATTAGTTACAGAGGTATAAACATATTTGAGCAACTTAATTATGTCAAAGTCTTGCAATAACATTATCCACATTTTTAGTTGAAAGTGTTCATTGATTGTTCTTTCATTATACACTAGTCTGGCTAGGGTACGTTTTTCCACACTTGCAATTCTGAGTATCAGAATTATGGATAACTTTTCAACGTCACTCAGTTGCTTCACAATGTCTATGATATTTTTCACATCATGGTCTCTCCCAACTCGGAAAAAATCCTCAGAATGGATTTTCTTTATCATTTCCTCTAAAGAAAGACGCCTAGCGACAACAATGTCGTGATTTGTAATCACTTCTCTCGTCCCTATCTCCAAACGCCAATTTCAGAAATAGTGACATGCAATGCTCATGAGACAGGGCTCCTAAAACATACGGGGGAATAGTTCTTGTTATTGTTGTAACATTTTTACTTCGTGTAGTAACTAAAATTTTACTCCCATCGGCAGCAACAACAGCAAAAAAATCTTTGACTTTTCTCTATTTATCATCATTTTCATTTCTTACATTATCTAAGATGAGTAAAATTTTCTTATCTTGAATAGTTGGTTCCAAACCGTCAAGCAACTCATCCACTGTGAAATCAAAAGCCTTCTATCAGTTGTGGAGGTATCAACATTTTTGAAAACATAAGCATACTCTGTATTAGTTGCAGAGGTATAAACATATTTGAGCAACCTAATTACGTCAAAGTCTTGGGATAACTTTACCTACATTTTTATTTGAAAGTGTTCATTGATTGTTGTGTCATTATACACTAATCTGTCTAGGGTACTTTTTCCCACACTTACAGTTTCGTGTATCGGAATTATGGAGAACTTTTCCACGTCACTCGATTGCTTCAAAATGTCTATGATATTTCTTACATCATGGTCTCTCCCAACTAGGAAACTATCCTCAGAATGGATTTTCTTTATCATCTCCTTTAAAGAAAGATGCCTAGCGACAACAATGTCGTGATTCGTTATCACTTCTCTCGCCCCCATCTCTAAACGCTAATTTCAGAAACAGTGACATGCAATGCTCATGAGACAGGGCTCGTAAAACATATGGGGGAACAGTTTCTGTTATTACTATAACATTTTCACTTCGTGTAGTAACTAAAATTTTACTCCCATCGGCAGCAACAGCAGCAAAAAAATCTTTGACCTTTCTCTATTTATCATCGTTTTTATTTCTTACATTATCTAAGACGAGTGAAATTTTCTTATCTTGAATAGCTGGTTCTAAACCGTCAAGGAACTTATCCACTGTGAAGTCAATAGGCCTTTTATCAGCTGCAGACGTATCAACATTTTTGAAAACATAAGCATACTCTATATTAGTTGCAAAGGTATAAACATATTTGAGCAACCTAATTACGTCAATGTCTTGGGATAACTTTACCTACATTTTAGTTGAAAATGTTCATTGATTGTTGTGTCATTATACACTAGTCTGGCTAGGGTACTTTTTCCTACACCTGTTGTTCCGTGTATTGGAATTATGGATAACTTTTAGACGTAACTTGGTTGCTTCAAAATGTCTATGATATTTCTCACATCATGGTCTCTCCTAACTGGAAAAATATCCTCATAATAGATTTTCTTTATCATCTCCTCTAAGTAAAGACGCCTAGCGACAACAATGTCGTTATTTGTTATCACTTCTCTCGTCCCCATCTCCAAACACCAATTTTAGAAACAACGACATGCAATGCTCATGAGACAGTGCTCCTAAAACATATAGGGGAACAATTCATGTTATTGCTGTAACATTTTCACTTCGTATAGTAACTAAAATTTTACTCCCATCGACTACAACAGCAACAAAAAAATCTGAGTTTTCCTCATTTATCATCATTTTCATTTCTTACATTATCTAAGACGAGTAAAATTTTCTTATGTTGAATAGTGGTTCCAAACCGTCAATCAACTCATCCACTGTAAAGTCAATAGGCCTTTTATCAGTTGCAAACGTATCAACATTTTTGAAAACATAAGCATACTCTGTATTAATTGTAGAGGTATAAACATATTTGAGCAACCTAATTACGTCAAAGTCTTGGGATAACTTTACCTACATTTTTATTTGAAAATGTTCATTGATTGTTGTGTCATTATACACTAATCTGTCTAGGGTACTTTTTCCCATACTTGCAGTTTCGTGTATCGGAATTATGGAGAACTTTTCCATGTCACTCGATTGCTTCAAAATGTCTATGATATTTCTTACATCATGGTCTCTCCCAACTAGGAAACTATCCTCAGAATGGATTTTCTTTATCATCTCCTTTAAAGAAAGACGCCTAGCGACAACAATGTCGTGATTCGTTATCACTTCTCTCGCCCCCATATCTAAACGCTAATTTCAGAAACAATGACATGCAATGCTCATGAGATAGGGCTCATAAAACATATGGGGGAATAGTTCCTGTTATTACTATAACATTTTCACTTCGTGTAATAACTAAAATTTTACTCCCATCGGCAACAACAGCAGCAAAAAAATCTTTGACTTTTCTCTATTTATCATCATTTTTATTTCTTACATTATCTAAGACGAGTGAAATTTTCTTATCTTGAATAGCTGGTTTTAAACCGTCAAGGAACTTATCCACTGTGAAGTCAATAGGCCTTTTATATCAACATTTTTGAAAACATAAGCATACTCTATATTAGTTGCAGAGGTATAAACATATTTGAGCAACCTAATTACGTCAATGTCTTGGGATAACTTTACCCACATTTTTAGTTGAAAGTACTCATTGATCGTTGTGTCAATATACATTAGTCTCGCTAGGGTACTTTTCCCCACACCTGCAATTTCGAGTATCGAAATTATGGAAAACTTTTTGACATCACTTGGTTGTTTCAAAATGTCTATGATATTTCTCACATCATGGTCTCTCCTTATTGGGAAAATTTCCCCATAATGGATTTTCTTTATCATCTCCTCTAAGGAAAGACGCCTAGTGACAACAAAGTCGTGATTTGTCATCACTTCTCTCGTCCCCATATCCAACCGCCAATTTCAGAAGCAATGACATACAATGCTCATGAGACAGGCTCTTAAAACATATAGGGGAACAGTTCCTGTTATTGCTGTAACATTTTCACATCGTATAGTAACTAAAATTTTACTCCCATCGACTGCAACAACAACAAAAAAATCTTTGACTTTTCTCCATTTATCATCATTTTCACTTCTTACATTATCTAAGACAAATAAAATTTTCTTATCTTAAATAGTTAGTTCCAAACCGTCAAGCAACTCATCCACTGTGAAATCAATAGGCCTTCTGTCAGTTGTGAACGTATCAATATTTTTGAAAACATAAGCATACTTTGTATTAGTTGCAGAGGTATAAACATATTTGAGCAACCTAATTACGTCAAAGTTTTGGGATAACTTTACCCACATTTTTAGTTGAAAATGTTCATTGATTGTTGTGTCATTATACACTAGTCTGGGTAGGGTACTTTTTCCCACACCTGCAGTTCCGTGTATCAAAATTATGCATAACGTTTCGACGTAACTTGGTTGCTTCAAAATATCTATGATATTTCTCAAATCATGGTCTCTCCTTACTGGGAAAATATCCTCAGAATGGATTTTCTTTATCATCTCCTCTAAAGAAAGATGTCTCGTGACAATAATATCGTGATTTGTTATCACTTCTCTCGTCCCCATCTCCAAACGCCAATTTCAGAAACAGTGACATACAATACTCATGACATAGGGCTCCTAAAACATATGGGGGAACAGTTCCTTTTATTGCTGTAACATTTTCACATCGTGTAGAAACTAAAATTTTACTCTCATCGGCTGCAGTAGTAGTAAAAAAATCTTTGACTTTTCCCCATTTATCATCACTTTCATTTCTTACATTATCTAAGACGAGTAAAATTTTATTATCTTAAATAGTTGGTTCCAAACCGTCAATCTACTCATCCACTGTGAAGTTAATAAGTCTTCTATCAGTTGCAGACGTATCAACATTTTTGAAAACATAAGCATACTCTGTATTAGTTATAGAGATATAAACATATTTGAGCAACCTAATTACGTCAAAGTCTTGGGATAACTTTGCCCACATTTTTAGTTGAAAATGTTCATTGATTATTGTGTCATTATACACTAGACTGACTAGGGTAATTTTTCCCACACCTACAGTTCCGAGTATTGGAATTATGGACAATTTTTCGACGTCGATTGGTTGCTTCAAAATGTCTATGATATTTCTCACATCATGATTTCTCCCAACTGGGAAAATATCCTCAGAATATATTTTCTTTATCATCTCCCCTAAAGAAAGATGTCTAGCGACAACAATATCATGATTTGTTATCACTTCTCTTGTCCCCATCTCTAAACACCAATTTCAGAAACAGTGATATGAAATGCTAATGAGACAGGGCTTCTAAAACATATGGGGGAACAGTTCCTGTTATTGCTGTAACATTTTCACTTCGTATAATAACTAAAATTTTACTCCCATTGGCAGAAACAACAGTAAAAAAATCTTTAACTTTTCTCCATTTATCATCATTTTCATTTCTTACATTATTTAAGACGAGTAAAATTTTCTTATGTTGAATAGTTGGTTCCAAACTGTCAAGCAACTCATCCATTGTGAAGTCAATTAGGTTTCTATCAGTTGCGAACGTATAAACATTTTGAAAAAATAAGCATACTCTGTATTAGTTGTAGAGGTATAAACATATTTGAGCAACTTAATTACGTCAAAATCTTGGGATAAATATACCCACTTTTTTAGTTGAAAGTGTTCATTGATCGTTGTGTCATTATACACAAGTCTGGCTAGGGTACTTTTTCCCACACCTGCAGTTCCAAGTATCAGAATTATGGACAACTTTTCGACGTCACTTAGTTGCTTTAAAATATCTATGATATTTATCACATCATGGTCTCTCCCAATTGGGAAAATATCCTCAGAATGAATTTTTCTTATCATCTCCTCTGAAGAAAGATGTCTAGCGACAACAATGTCATGATTTGTTATCACTTCTCTTATCCCCGTCTCCAAACACCAATTTCAGAAATAGTGACATGCATTGCTCATGAGATAGGGCTCCTAAAACATATGGGGGAACGGTTCCTATTATTGCCGTAACATTTTCACTTCGTGTAGTAACTAAAATTTTACTCTCATCGACAGAACCAGCAGCAAAAAAATCTTTGACTTCTTTCCATTTATCATCATTTTCATTTCTTACATTATCTAAGACGAGTAAAATTTTCTTATCTTGAATAGTTGGTTCGAAACTGTCAAGCAACTCGTCCACTGTGAAGTCAATAGGCCTTCTATCAGTTGCAAACGTGTCAACATTTTTGAAAAAATAAGCATAATTTATATTAGTTGCAGAGGTATAAACATATTTGAGCAACCTAATTACGTTAAAGTTTTGGGATAAATTTACCCACATTTTTAGTTAAAAGTATTTATTGATCGTTGTGTCAATATACACTAGTCTCGTTAGGGTACTTTTCCCCACACCTGTAGGTCCGAGTATCAAAATTATGGACAACTTTTCGACATCACTTGGTTTCTTCAAAATGTCTATGATATTTCTCACATCATGGTCTCTCTTTACTGGGAAAATATCCCCATAATGGATTTTCTTTATCATCTTCTCTAAGGAAAGACGCCTAGCGACAACAATGTCGTGATTTGTTATCACTTCTGTCGTCCCTATCTCCAAATGCCAATTTCAGAAACAGTGACATACAATGCTCATGAGACAGGGCTCCTAAAACATATAGGTGAACGGTTCTTGTTATTGCTGTAACATTGTCACATGGTGTAGTAACTAAAATTTTAACCCCATCGGATGCAACAACAGCAAAAAAGTCTTCGACTTTTCACCAGTTATCATCATTTTCATTTCTTACATTATCTAAAATGAGTAAAATTTTATTATCTTGAATAGTTGGTTCCAAACCGTCAAGCAACTCATCCACTGTGAAATCAATAGGCCTTCTATCAGTTGCGGACGTATCAACATTTTTGAAACAATAAGCATACTTTGTATTAGTTGCAGAAGTATAAACATATTTGAGCAACCTCATTATGTCAAAGTCTTAAGATAACTTTACCTACATTTTTAGTTGAAAATGTTCATTGATTGTTGTGTCATTATACACTAGTCTAGCTATGGTACTTTTTCCCACATCTGCAGTTCCGTGTATCGAAATTATGGACAACTTTTCGACATTACTTGGTTGCTTCAAAATGTCTATGATATTTCTCACATCATGGTCTCTTCTTACTGGGAAAATATCCCCATAATAGATTTTCATTATTATCTCCTCTAAGGAAAGACGTCTAGCGACAACAAAGTCATGATTTGTTATCACTTCTCTCGTCCCCATCTCCAAACGCTAATTTTAGAAACAATGACATGCAATGCTCATGAGACAGGGCTCCTAAAACACATGGGGAACAATTCCTATTATTACTATAATATTTTCACTTCATGTAGTAACTAAAATTTTACTCCCATCGGCAGTAACAACAACAAAAAATTCTTTGACTTTTCTCTATTTATCATCATTTTCATTTCTTACATTATCTAAGATGAGTGAAATTTTCTTATCTTGAATAATTGGTTCCAAACCGTCAAGAAACTCATCCACTGTGAAGTCAATAGGCCTTTTATATCAACATTTTTGAAAACACAAGCATACTCTATATTAGTTGTAGAGGTATAAACATATTTGAGCAACCTAATTACGTCAATGTCTTCGGATAACTTTACCCGCATTTTTAGTTGAAAATGTTCATTGATTGTTGTGTCATTATACACTAGTCTGGCTAGGGTACTTTTTCCTACACCTGCTGTTCCGTGTATCAAAATTATGGAGAACTTTTCGACGTAACTTGGTTGCTTCAAAATGTCTATGATATTTCTCACATCATGGTCCCTCCTAACTGGGAAAATATCCTCATAATGGATTTTCTTTATCATCTCCTCTAAGGAAAGACGCCTAACGACAACAATGTCGTGATTTGTTATCACTTCTCTTGTCCCCATCTCCAAACGCCAATTTCAGAAACAGTGACATACAATGCTTATGAGACAGGGCTCCTAAAACATATAGGGGAACAATTCCTGTTATTGTTATAACATTTTCACATCGTATAGTAACTAAAATTTTACTACCATCGACTGCAACAGCAGCAAAAAAATCTTTGACTTTTCCCCGTTTATCATCATTTTTATTTCTTAGATTATCTAAGACGAGTAAAATTTTCTTATCTTAAATAGTTGGTTTCAAACCGTCAATCAACTCATCCACTGTGAAATCAATAGGTCTTCTATCAGTTGCGAACGTATCAACATTTTTGAAAAAATAAGCATACTCTGTATTAGTTGCAGAGGTATAAATATATTTGAGCAACCTAATTACATCAAAGTCTTGGGATAACTTTACCCACATTTTTAGTTTAAAATGTTCATTGATTGTTGTGTCATTATACACTAGTCTGGCTAGGGTACTTTTTCCTACACCTGTAGTTCTGTGTGTCTAAATTATAGACAACTTTTCGACATAACTTGGTTACTTCAAAATGTCTATGATATTTCTCACATCATGGTCTCTCCTAACTGGGAAACTATTCTCATAATGGATTTTCTTTATCATCTCCTCTAGGGAAAAACGCCTAGCTACAACAATGTCGTGATTTGTTATCACTTCTCTCGTCCCTATCTCCAAACGCCAATTTGAGAAATAGTGACATACAATGCTCATGAGACAGGGCTCCTAAAACATATAGGGGAACAGTTCCTGTTATTATTGTAACATTTTCACATCGCATAGTAACTATAATTTTACTCCAATCAGCTGCAACAGTAGCAAAAAAATCTTTGACTTTTCCCTATTTATCATCATTTTCATTTCTTACATTATCTAAGACGAGTAAAATTTTCTTATCTTGAATAATTGGTTTCAAACCGTCAATCAACTCATCCACTATAAAGTCAATAGGCCCTCTATCAGTTGCAGACGTATCAACATTTTTGAAAACATAAGCATACTCTATATTAGTTGCAGAGGTATAAACATATTTGAGCAACCTAATTACGTCAAAGTCTTGGGATAACTTTACCCACATTTTTAGTTGAAAATGTTCATTGATTGTTGTGTCATTATGCACTAGTCTGGCTAGGGTATTTTTTTCCACACCTACAGTTCTGGGTATCAAAATTATGGACAACTTTTCGACGTCGCTTGGTTACTTCAAAATGTCTATGATATTTCTCACATCATGGTCTCTCCCAACTGGGAAAATATCCTCAGAATAGATTTTTCTTATCATCTCCTCTAAAAAAAGATGCCTAGCGACAACAATGTCGTGATTTGTTATCACTTCTCGCGTCCCAATCTCCAAATGTCAATCTCAGAAACAGTGATATGCAATGTTTATGAGACCAGACTCCTAAAATATAAGGGGGAACAGTTTCTATTATTGCTGTAACATTTTCACTTCGTGTAGTAACTAAAATTTTACTCCCATCAGCAGCAAAAAAATCTTTGACTTTTCTCCATTTATCATCATTTTCATTTCTTACATTATCTAAGACGAGTAAAATTTTCTTATCTTGAATAGTTGGTTCGAAATCATCAAGCAACTCCTCCACTGTGAAGTCAATAGGCCTTCTATCAGTTACGAATGTATCAACATTTTTGAAAAAATAAGTATACTTTGTATTAGTTACAGAGGTATAAACATATTTGAGCAACCTAATTACGTCAATGTCTTGGGATAACTTTACCCACATTTTTAGTTGAAAATATTCATTGATTGTTGTGTCATTATGCACTAGTCTGGCAAGGGTATTTTTTTCCACACCTACAGTTCTGAGTATCAAAATTATGGATATCTTTTCGATGTCGCTTGGTTGCTTCAAAATGTCTATGATATTTCTCACATCATGGTCTCTCCCAACTGGGAAAATATCCTCATAATAGATTTTCCTTATCATTTCCTCTAAAGAAAGACGCCCAGTGACAACAATGTCGTGATTTGTTATCACTTCTCTCGTTCCAATCTCAGAAACAGTGACATGTAATGCTTTTGAGACTAAACTCCTAAAATATAAGGGGGAACAGTTCCTGTTATTACTGTAACATTTTCACTTCGTGTAGTAACTAAAATTTTACTCCCATCAGCAGCAAAAAAATCTTTGACTTTTCTACATTTATCATCATTTTCATTTCTTACATTATCTAAAACGAGTAAAATTTTCTTATCTTGAATAATTGGTTCCAAACCATCAAGGAACTCATCCACTGTGAAGTCAATAGGCCTTCTATCAGCTGCAGACGTATCAATATTTTTGAAAACATAAGCATACTCTGTATTAGTTGTAAAGATATAAACATATTTGAGCAACCTAATTACGTCAATGTCTTGGGATAACTTTACCCACATTTTTAGTTGAAAGTATTCATTGATCGTTGTATCATTATACACTAGTCTCGCTAGAGTACTTTTTTCCACACCTGCAGTTCTAAGTATCGAAATTATGGACAACTTTTCGACGTCACTTGGTTGCTTCAAAATATCTATGATATTTCTCATATCATGGTTTCTCCCAACTGGAAAAATATCCTCAGAATGGATTTTCCTTATCATCTCCTCTAAAGAAAGACACCTAGCGACAATAATGTCATGATTTGTTATCACTTCTCTTGTCCCCATCTCCAAATGCCAATCTCAGAAATAGTGACATACAATGCTCATGACACAGGGCTCCTAAAACATATGGGGGAACAGTTCATGTTATTACTGTAACATTTTCACTTCATGTAATAACTAAAGTTTTACTCCTATCGACAGCAACAACAGTAAAAAAATCTTTGACTTTTCTCCATTTATCACCATTTTCATTTCTTACATTATCTAAGACGAGTAAAATTTTTTTATCTTGAATAGTTGGTTCCAAACCGTCAAGCAACTCATCCACTGTGAATTTAATAGGCCTTCTATCAGTTGCGAACGTATCAACATTTTTGAAGCAATAAGCATACTCTGTATTAGTTGCAGAGGTATAAATATATTTGAGCAACCTAATTACGTCAAAATCTTGGGATGACTTTACTCACATTTTTAGTTGAAAGTGTTCATTGATTGTTGTGTCATTATACACTAGTCTGGCTAGTGTACTTTTTCCCACACCTGTAATTCTGAGTATCAGAATTATGGATAACTTTTCGACGTAACTTTGTTGCTTCAAAATGTCTATGATATTTCTCACATCATGGTTTCTCCCAATTGGGAAAATATCCTCAGAACTGATTTTCTTTATCATCTCCTCTAAAGAAAGACGCCTAGTGACAACAATATCATGATTTGTTATCACTTCTCTCGGCCCCCCATCTCCAAATGCCAATCTCAGAAATAGTGACATTCAATGCTCATGACATAAGGCTCCTAAAACATATGGGGGAACAGTTCATGTTATTGCTGTAACATTTTCACTTCGTGTAGTAACTAAAATTTTACTCCCATCGACAGCAACAACAGTAAAAAAATATTTGACTTTTCTCTATTTATCATTATTTTCATTTCTTACATTATCTGAGACGAGTGAAATTTTCTTATCTTGAGTTATTGGTTCCAAACTATCAAGCAACTCATCCACTGTGAAATCAATAGGCCTTCTATTAGTTGCGAACGTATCAACATTTTTGAAAAAATAAACATACTCTGTATTAGTTGTAAAGGTATAAACATATTTGAGCAATCTAATTACGTCAAAGTCTTAGGATAAATTTACCAACATTTTTAGTTGAAAGTGTTCATTGATTATTGTGTCATTATACACTAGTCTGGCTAGGGTACTTTTTTCCACACCTGTAGTTCCAAGTATCAAAATTATGGACAACTTTTTGATGTCACTTGGTTGCTTCAAAATGTATATGATATTTCTCACATCATGGTCTTTCTCAACTGGGAAAATATCCTCAGAATTGATTTTCTTTATCATCTCCTCTAAAGTAAGATGCCTAGCGACAACAATGTCGTGATTTGTTATCACTTCTCTCGTCCCCATCTCCAAACGCCGATCTCAGAAACAGTGACATGCAATGCTCATAATAAAATTTGCAACCATTTAATACTGCAAGGTACGCGTGCACATGCAACGTAAGGATTGATGATTCATGGCGTTGTCATTTTAAAGGTAGAACGATTTTTTGGTGATTCACAGTTTGCATATATTTGGCGGTTGGCGTGGCAGTAGGAAGGGAAGACACCTGTTGAAAATAGAAAAAATCGGACGCGTAAAAAATTTCTCGACGGTTGAAAACTCTATACTCAAAAGACGTGTTGCAGTTGGTATTAAATGCAGTATGATTATTTTGAAATCAATGGTGGGAATTTTTTGGCATAAATCGACGACAATGGATTAGTCTAGGGAAAATAAGCAAATAAACATACGACATGTGAAGGGGCTTTATGTCATTTCACTCCAACTTGAAAAAGATTTTTCTATCTCATCAACAAACAATCAACATGTGTCCAACCAACGTCAAAATTCAAATTTGAACAAAACTAAGGCAACGCCTTTTGGCCTTCATTCTTTCATTTGACATTCCATGTGCATTATTGTTTCGACTGCCTTGTTTGATTTTACTTGAGTGTGATCACCGGTAAACTTTTAACTGTGACGACAAAGACGACCATGATAACACATTGTTCGATGTAACCAAGGGTGAACGAAGTAGTTTAGTACCAACGAAGACAAGAAAGTACAACTTGTTTGGTTGGGTATAACTTACTTGATCACTAACAATTCTAATGACGAACGTAGTGGTTTTTCATGGTGAGTTAAGAAAGGACGACGATGAAATCTGCTCCAAGAGAGGCCTTTAGAAAATATTTCGTGCCCTCGAGGTTTATTCTTTTGGCTACCTTGTTTATCGATGTTATTGAGTGCATTGTTTGCGTGACGTAAAACATAATATGTTTGTAACAGTTTTTGGTTTATTAGGGTATTTAGGTACTATAATAGTTTGTGTTATGTTATGGTTATGCATTATATGTATATTTTAGGGCAACAAAAAAAAAATTAACGTGGGGGTTTTGCATATGCACTGTTTACTTATTATTTAGGGTTTACTTATATTTTTGTGAGTTTTCAGTTCTATGTATTGAGTGTTATGAAGTTGATGTTTGTAATAGTTTTTAGTCTTTTAGGGTATTGTAATAGTCTGTATTATGTTAGGGTTATGCATTATATGTATATTTTAGTGCAAAAAGAAAAAATTAATGTGGGGGGTTTTGCATGTGTACTGTTTACATATTATTTAGGGTTGGCTTGTATTTTGGTGAGCATTCAGTTCTATGAATGAGTATTAACTACTTTTGTTTGGCTTCTGTATGAGTATTTTTGGTAGCGTTCAATTTTGTGTATGAGTTATATGTTAGGGCATGATCAGTTTTTGTGTATAAGTATTATGTCTCAGTTTCTATTTCATAATGTAGCATACTGTCATGAAGGCTCAAGTGAATGCCTATTTGCTTACTGTTTAGAGTAATTTTACACTAATGATATTCTTTTGTAATATTGCATACATGTTCAGTATCTCATAATAGTGCATACTGCCATGTTTCTATTAAAGGGGAGTTGTTGTTGTGTCATTGGGTAAGTTGCATCATTGTTACATAAGCTAGGAAACCCGTGAGTGTAGTGCTACTGACACGAAAGAAAAGGTTTCCTTAAACCTTAATTCTCTTTGGTATAACAAGGCTTTGTAACAGTGTTGCAAGTTGCAACAATAATTCAACAACAATGTCATATTGTCATGAATGCTCAAATGAGTGCCCATTTGCTTACTGTTCAGAGTAATTTTACACTAATGATATTATTCTGTAATATTGCATACGTGTTTAGTATCTCATAATAGTGCATACTGTCATGTTTCTGTTAAAGGGGAGTTGTTACTGTGTCATTGGGTAAGTTACATCATTATTACATAAGCTGGGAAATCCAAAAGTATAATACTACTGACGCAAAAAAGAAGGTTTCCTTAAACCTTAATTCTCTTTGGCATAACAAGACTTTGTAACAGTGTTGCAAGTTGCAACAATAATTCAACAACAATGTCATATTGTCATGAATGCTTAAGTGAATGCCCATTTGCTTACTGTTCTGAGTAATTTTACACTAATGATATTTTTCTGTAATATTACATACATGCTTAGTATCTCCTAATATTGCATACTATCATGTTTCTATTAAAGGGGAGTTGTTGTTGTGTCATTAGATAAGTTGCATCATTGTTACATAAGTTGAGAAACTCGAGAGAGTGTAGTGCTACTGACACGAAAGAGAAGGTTTCTTTAAACCTTAATTCTCTCTGGTGTAACAAGACTTTGTAACAATGTTGCAAGTTGCAATAATAATTCAACAACAATGTCATACTGTCATGAATGCTCAAGCGAATGCCCATTTGCTTACTATTCAGAGTAATTTTACACTAATGATATTTTTCTGTAATATTGCATACATGTTTAGTATCTCCTAATATTGCATACTGTCATGTTTCTGTTAAAGGGGAGTTGTTATTGTGTCATTGGGTAAGTTGCATCATTGTTACATAAGCTAGAAAACCTGAGAGTGCAGTGCTATTAACGCGAAAGAAAAGGTTTCCTTAAACCTTAATTCTCTTTCGTGTAACAAGGCTTTGTAATAGTATTGTAAGTTACAACAATAATTCAACAACAATGTCATATTGTCATGAATGCTTAAGTGAATGCCCATTTACTTATTGTTCAGAGTAATTTTACACTAATGATATTCTTTTGTAATATTGCATACATGCTTAGTATCTTCTAATATTGCATACTGCCATGTTTTTGTTAAAGGAGAGTTGTTGTTGTGTCATTGGATAAGTTGCATCATTATTACATAAGCTAGAAAACCCGAGAGTGTAGTGCTATTGGCGCAAAAGAAAAGGTTTCCTTAAACCTTAATTCTCTTTGGTGTAGCAAGGCTTTGTAACAGTGTTGCAAGTTACAACAATAATTCAACAACAATGTCATACAGTCATGAATGCTCAAGTGAGTGCCCATTTGCTTACTGTTTAGAGTAATTTTACACTAATGATATTGTTCTATAATATTGCATACATGTTTAGTATATTCTAATATTACATACTGCCATGTTTCTGTTAAAGGGGAGTTATTATTGTGTCATTGGGTAAGTTGAATCATTATTATATAAGCTTGAAAACCCAAGAGTGTAGTGTTATTGTTCTAACTATTAAGCAAAATCAATCTACCTTCATTCTTAAATTAAATATTATTGTTTTAACTAATTTTGTATTATAGGATGAGTTCTATAATGTTGTTCACTCTTAAATTTGAAGCTTGTGGCATATCATATGAAATAAGAAATGTTGATCTAGAGGAGTATAGCTTAATTGTGTCCATCAAGGATGTGAAACACTGTATTGCAAATGAAAATAAAGAGGTGCAACTTTATTCGAGTGAGCAGATAAAAGTAGAAGCTAGCTCAACTAATGGAGAAGGCAAATACATCATTGACAGTGATGAAGACATGATGTATGTCTTTGTAGAATATTATAAAGTAGGTCAATAGATTATTCAAATGTATGTTGAATTTATTCCAATACAGAGTAGAATTTTTCCACCTGTACCACTTCCAAATAGTCAACCCAACACCCAACCATCTGAACCTAACACACAAACATCAGAGCCCACCTGCACACCATTACACCTAAAAAGTCAACCTAACACCTAACCAACAAAACCTAACTCACCTAACACCTTCATAGCACTTGTAACAATAAGGTTGTCTGAAAGTTCTTATGAGGATGAAGTATTTAGCCAACATGATGATGACTTACATTGGAGTGATGCATCGCATAAAGATGAGATTGTTAGTCCTGCTGAAGTTAAAATCAGATATGAATCTATTGAGGATGATGAGGAGACATGAGGACGTTTTCCTTGTGCACAATTCACACAAGTATTAAAGTCAGTAAATTCTAGAGTATCTAGTACCTTATTATTCACTAACTTTTTAATTCTTTCTATAGAGATATGACCCAATTTCCAATACCACAACATAGAGGAATTTTCATTCATAACATTTTTTTTAATACCAACATTATTTTGAACATATATCAAATTAAATGAAACATTGTTTTGTAAGTGAATTCAAAACAAACCATCAGACAATGTACCATTTCCCACAACTACAGATTTGTAAAACAAACTAAATGAAATTTCATGAAATGAAAAGGAAAATCCAAAAGGCACAAGTCTTGAAACTGAAATCAAGTTTCTAGAGACACTTGGAATATAAAATGTTCGTTTCAAATCTAACACAAAACCACTATCTAAAATTAATCTACATGTTTCGACTGCTTCCATATGTGAACACATCTTGTTTCCTAAATAGATGTACAGTTCACTGGCCATCAACTTTCTTTAGTTTAAAAAGCCCAGCAAGGTATTTGAAACATTAATATGTGTTTCTATCTATGCACAAACATAAATACGCAACATAGAAACAAATATAAAATTAACAGAATATAAAATCTACTAACCTCCAGCCATTGTTTGATGATTTGTTGTAGAATGAACCACTAAAATCTTTGAATGTTATGTCTTCTAGGTGATTTGATTTTACAATATATGGTATATGTGTGCTTTTTCAAATCATTGACCTACGGACCTTGAAGATGACTTAAATACATCTTACCATAAAGAATGAAAAACTGAAGCATTTGTGGATGAGTTATGACATAGGAGTTACAAACCATTAAGGCATGAGAGTTACAGACCATCAATATTCATAACAGTTTCTTCATTTACTGCTTGAAGCAATTACCGAGAAGAAGAAACTAACAATCAACTGTTATGAAGATGCGACATTATGGTTTGGCAGGGTATACTTATGGATTAATGTTGTGGAACTCTTTTTTTAATTTAGACCATGCTTCGTTTGCGTCTGAGCTAGCGAAATTTTGGTGAAAATGTTATGATCCACTACATGGTGAAAATGCTATCATCCACGGCTTGTTGAAGGATGAAAAGTGTTGTTTTATCCTTCTGCATACTTTCTTTCAATTGCTTTTGTTGTTGCTTAGACTGAGATACAGTGTAGGTAGATTCGTAGAATCCATCATTAACAATGTCTCATAAATCTTGGGACAAAAAATATGTCTTCATCTTAATGCTCCAATTATCATAATTTTCCTCTTCAAAGATAGGGATTGGAACAGGGATAACAAGTGGATTGGAGATTCCTGCGGCCATGATGACAGACTCAAGGTTCTGATTTAACCTATTTCCTATGTATATATGTATTGATAAAAATTCATACTTTTTTTGGGTTGGTTGGATTTACCAGGCCCTCTCCCTTCTGCTAAGTTGGTAATCTACATTGAAGAAAGGTTTATAATAAGCTTGTGAAGAAAAGGCAATTAGTTGTAACAAATAAGAGACATTGTACCTGTGGATCAATGCTTTGGCACTCTTCTTTCAAAGCGCACCATGTTTTGTTCGCCATCTGAGCTAAGGAAATTTTGACGAAAATGTCATCATCCATGACTGGTTGAAGGACAAAAAGCGTTGCTTTATCCTTCTGCTTACTTTCTTTCAACTGTTTCTACTGTTACTCAAACTGAGATACAGTGTTAGCTGGGTTGTAGAATTGATCATTAACAATTTCCCATAAATTTTGGGATAAAAGATATGTCTTCATCTTAATGCTCTATATATGGTAATTTTCCCCATTAAAGATGAGGATTGGGACAGAGATAGCAAGTGGATTGGAGTTTCCTTCCACCATGACGAGAGACTCAAGGTTCAGATTGAACATGTTTCCTATGTGTATACATAATCGATAAACAATAATCAAAAGCTTAACTTATAAGTGAAAAGTCTGTTATTTATAGCCATCATATTTCACTTATTGATGATAAAATAAAATAAATTAAATAATGGGGTTCAAAGCTCTTAAAACTTGTTTTGGATAATAAGAGAATGATGGAAGGTATATTTAAAATAGGTAATATTTTAACAATGGATTAAACTATAAGATTAGATGTTATATATCATATCGAAATCATATTTCACATGCCTTCTTGAATAATAATGGTCAGATTCAATGCATTTTAATGATAACTGTAAATCTAAAAGGAAATAAATATAACACTTTTAAGTAAATCTCGTATCGACACATTATTTGGGATTTTAAAATGAACTTTATTAAATACTCTACTTCTAAAAGTTTTAGGTTGAAATGAATAAGTAAAATCATAATAGACTTTATGTAAAGTGAATAACATGTTGACATTGAATTGGACTATTATACCGAAATGTTATAATAACATTAACATGTGATTAGATGATGTGATTATTTACTTTTTATTACACTTTAAAATCACCTAAAGACATTGTCATTTTTATTTACATGGATAAATTAGTATTAGTAGGAATCATAGTTTTGTTCTTCTTGTTAAAATATGACTAGTTTTAGTTGATATTTGATTGGAATAGCATTTAAATTTTGAGTAAAATAAGAATTTTGATTTGGTATCTAAGAATCATTTTTAATTATAACAAGGGCAAAAGACTATGTACACCCAAGGTTGGATGAAATGACAAATTTTTGCTTTTCAAGTTTCAAAAAGTCAAATTCTCAGATGTTATCAATTTTTATTAATAAATTCCATTTAATTGTCTTTAAAATAATTGTTTTTATCTTTTTATTAAAATTACAAAATTACCATTAATACTTAATATAAATATCAAATTATTAATGTATTTTTATCAGTTTAAAAATTTATCAATTAAACTCTTAAATATATCAAAACTCTTAACTGTTGAGAGGCATATTGAAATTTAACAAATTTTAAAATCACTCCAAACCTTTTTTAAACTTCTAAAAAGTCTCCTAAAATTTTATTAATACCTCTAATATTTTCAAAAATCACTATTCACCCTTAAACATACATCATTTTAGATATGAAAAATACAACAAAAATTAATGCAAAATGACTTTTTTACAATTATACATAATAGAATTCACTTACAAAAATAAATGACAGGTGAGAATCCAATTTTTAAAATTTAAATAGTAAAAATTTATAGTATTTGGTGTATAAGTTATATTATTTTCGTTCTGATTTCACACAAACATATGCGCATATCATATGTAGGAGAAAATCACGAAAACAAATTCATGGAGATCCACAATACCTTCTGCGACTTTTTTAAATTTTTCATTATTTTAGAGTTCTTGGTCAACTATTGTCACATGAATCCATTTGGTTTTTTATCATGCTTCGATTTGTAATCTAAAAGATAATTGACTTCAATAAGGGAACACCAAGTCTTTTTGTTTTCTGGGTTCTTGGTCCACTAGTTTCATATGTATGTATATTTATATTAATTGTGCTTTGATTTTGTAGTCTCCTATATTTTTAAAAAATTATAAAATAATGTGCTAACCATTAACAAGAAAAGAGAAAGTCTTTCTTTATTATTTCTTAATCTACCAAACTCACATGTCAATGCAGCTATCAGTCAAGTCACGACTAACACTAGGTATTGATTGATATAATAGTGAACATGATATAAATCTTTGAAAAACATTTTCTAGAAAAACAAGTAAAAGCCACTGTCAGGTTTTGCGATAATAGTTCTGCAGTAGCTTCCATGGCAGGATTAAGCATAGTGAGATCAAGTTTCACTATATCAACAAGTTGAAGAAGAGTTAGAAGTAACACTATTTCATTGATAATATCTCATTTGAATAGCTGATTAACTACTTAAAATTGGGAACTAATTTAATCTATTCATGAGTATTAGGCAACCGACATTACTACTACTAGACATTACTAATACTATATGTTTTGCTCAATTAATGAAATTACATATCATCAAAGTGAGGAAATCAACCTCTGAGTCTTGAAAATAAGAAAGAATCCAACATTTCTCAGTAATTTTTTAATTTTTTAAATTTATTTATTTCTCTTTATATAAATTTATTCAACTTTTTTTATTTTTAATTTTATTTATAAATTTCTTAATCTCAATTTTTTCATTATATTTTTAATTTAATTTTCTCTTATCAACTCTCTTTCAAAAACTATCTAAAGTATTATAAATAAAATATTCGAGATACTCTCTTTGTTTTAATAATTAAAAAATAATATATGTTTAAAAATTTTAATTAATTTTTTTAAATATTGTTTAAATGGGTCACGCTGACCCGATTAAGGCTCGGCCCGGCTTGGCCCTATATATATAGGGTCGGGCCTTGGGCCTTCACAAATTAATGAGTAGGCCTAAACAGAAGGCTCATTATTGTATGGGTCTAGGGCCCGACCCGACCTATTATCCTAATAAGCCTACTAATTAATTTCACTATATCAAATTGGGTTTACACAGTTTTATTATTCTATTATTAACTAATTTAATCTACTCTTGATTATTAGACAATCGACGTCATTAATACTATAAGGGTGTTTGGTTGAGAGAGATTAAATATTACTCTTATAATATATTTTATATTATTGTTAGGAAATTTTATTTAGTTTTCTTTAAAGTGATTGTTTTATTTTTTAGGAATTTTACTTGATTTTTTAAAAAATAATTGTTTTATCTTTTTATTAAAATTACGAAACTAATATTAACACTTAATAAAAATGTTATATTACCAATATATTCTTACCGGTGTAAAATTTTATCAACTACACCTCTAAATCTTAACACTCTAATCAGCACATATTAAAGATTTTAACAACACCCTTAAACTTTTTTCTAATTTTCAATAGCTCCCCTAACAAATTTCAAACATAAGTCATTTTGAATAGATAAAATAGAATAAAAAAATCTATGCAAAATAATTATTATATAAATTTAATTAATAGAGTTCAACAATATAATTAAATAATAAGTAAAAATATAATATTTTAAAATTTTAAAAATAAAAATTTATCGATTCAACACATCGTGAAGTTTTTGGTGTTCTATTTTTTATGTAGTTTATGTTAACAGGTGTGAACATGTCGGAGAAAACCACAAAAACATATTTATGGGGAGCACCAAGTCCTTTTTTTTTTTTTTAACCCATTTTATAAGTTCTTGGTCCACCGGTGTCACTTGTTATGTATTTATTTTAAGGCCAAACGACTATTTCCCACCCAAGGTTTAGCGTTTTCTCAAAAGTCCCCCCTTTAACTATGGAAACACCAAACACCCACCCATGGCCGGTTAGATTTAACCAAACCCTAACGGCTGAAAATTTTATCTCCTTTTGCCCCCCTAAACTTTAAAAACTAAAATTTTCCCCTCGCTTAAGTTTTAAAAAATGGCAGTTTCACCCTAGGGTTTGGTTTTGAAATCTCCGGCGACCTCTCCGGCTCCGTTGCCGACGGCCGCTCTCTCCGGAAGCAACCTCTTCTTCCGGCGATCTCTTTTCTCCCATTTGGAGGTCCGATCGGCGCCCGGAGACGCCGTGGGAGACGAAGACTTTGTCGGGAAGACGAAGTTCTTCGTCTTCCCAGACGAAGCCGACGCCGTCGTCCTCCTCTGGGAAGACGGTCGTCTTCCCAGAGGTCTTCTTCTGGGAAGACGATCGTCTTCCCAGACGAAGATGACGGCGTCGGCTTCGTCTTCCCGACGAAGTCTTCGTCTCCCACGGCGTCTCCGGACGTCGATCGGACCTCTAAATGGGAGGAAAGAGATCGTCGGAAGGAGAGGTTGCTTCGGGAGGGAGCGACCGTCGGCAACGGAGCCGGAGAGGTCGCCGGAGATTTCAAAACCAAACCCTAGGGTGAAACTGCCATTTTTTAAAACTTAAGGTGAGGGAAAATGTTAGTTTTTAAAGTTTAGGGGGACAAAATTAGATTCTATTTTAGTTTATTTTTAATATTATAGCCAAAATGACGATTTTACCCCTACCACCGTTAGGGTTTAGTTAAATCTAACCGGCCATGGGTGGGTGTTTGGTGTTTCCATAGTTAAAGGGGGGACTTTTGAGAAAACGCTAAACCTTGGGTGGGAAATAGTCGTTTGGCCTTATTTTAATTGTGCTTGGATTTTGTATTCTATTATATTTTCAAAAAAAATATATAAAATAATGTCCCATCCATTAATAACTAATGAGAAAGTCTTTCTTTGTTAATTCTTAATATGCTAAAGTGACAGCCAATACTCAATAAAACAAACAGTCAGACTAATAGTTGGCACTGATTGTCATAGCAGTGCACCTAATAAACGTCATATCATTTATCATATTATAATTCGATCACATCTAACCGTCCTCAAAGCGGTGTCAACTCTCAAATCATGTAACAAAATGATTCAAAATGATTTCTTGGAACAATACGATATTCAACAAAACTTTAAATATCAATAAAATTTAAATGAAAAATAAAAAATCATCACCTAAAATAATTTGACACAATTTACGTTATTCATGAAACTCAATAAATCGTGCAATAACATAATAGTAAATCAAATTTTCCAAATTTTAATTTAGTTTTGATTAATCTTAAATACATACAACAACAAACATAATTAGCCAAAACTAATTACAAGTATATTTTTTATGAAAAATATGTTAAACATTGGGTTTTTAGGCGTCAATAACCTATAGTGTAGTAGAATTAAAAATTTTAAAATCAAATAATCTTGAAAAACCTTAATTAAGATATCTATTTTATACGTAAGATTCATAAATATATAAAACACTCATAAAATAATTTAGGATTATACTTGTATTGATGATTTTTTCAAACTTCATGTGTCTTGAGACAGAATATTATCCAACCTTTATGATGCAATGTCTATTAGATAATGAGGTTGTACCACCTGACTACAAAGAGAAAACAAATTCTAAAGGACAGACTCCAGCAACAGTATTCACTGAGGAACATAAGGAACTCGTTAAAGAAGGTGAGAAATGGATAAAAGATGCAGCAACGTCATGTTCGGTAGCAGCAGCATTCATTGCTACGATAGTATTTGCAGCCGTAATCACTATCCCTGGTGATTACGCTGACAATGGCCTCCCACAACTATATGGACAGGCAGCCTTCAAGATCTTCAGTGTTTCAAATGCTCTCTCTTTGTTCTTATCGATTTCTGTCATCATAATGTTTTTGTCTTTCTTCACTGCACGCTATCGCGAACAAGATTTTCTTCGCGTCCTGCCCAATATGTTACTTTGGTGTCTTTCCATGTTGTTGCTCTCTCTAGGATCGCTGATAGTAGCGTTTTGCGCCTGTGCTTATTTGGTGTATTATGACAGAAAGACATACTGGATAATTGCTTTGGTTTTTGCATCAGCTTTGCTGCCTCTCTCATTGTTTGCATATTTTCAGTATGCCAGATTACATGACGTGCTCATTTCCATGTTAGCTCCAGCGTTTCTCAGCAAGCGAAGAACCAGCGTCCTCTATTAGATAATGAGGTTGTTGGATGAATTAGACAGAATATAATGACACAATTTCATACATAAGCCAAGAGAAATGGATTTAATACCAAAATTTATCCTTATTATATTTGTTTAAATCTATCATCTATGTACTCGTGTCTAGAGTTTAGGGTTTTCCTCCTACGGCAATATCGCCAACAAATAACAGCAAAAGTACAGTTAATCGATGTCATCAAACGCATGGATGAATTAGTAAGGTTGTTGTGCAATGTACCCATGGAAAGTTTATACTAAAAAGAGTCTTACCTTAAACCATTTTAACTCACATTGCATCTGTTGAGCTGCACTAGAAATAGCGTTAAGTTTATTTCTGGGTGCCAATTTTCCAGCAAAGTGCAGGATGTTGTTCTTTTCAACGTCTTGGGACATCAATAACAAATGTTTGCGATCACTCATTTGATATATGAGTTGGAATACCTTTTCTTGACGGTTCATGATTGCCAAATGGAATATATTATGATTCTTTTTATTTGTAAACCAGATTGCATCAGGATATGACTTTATAATCTCTTCCATGACTTCGTAATTCCCCAATTCTGCTGCTCTAAGAAGAGGAGGTTTCAATAAGAAGGGAGCAAGGTTTAAATCCTTTGTAATTCCCTTGCACAAGTGCTTGACAAGTTCAAGTGCTTTGTCATGCATCAACTCTGTCTCTTCTCTTTCCTTCATGCAAATCGGAACTGCAAATTGAGCAGACTCAACAATGACAACCATACAGTTGAGTAAACAAGAAGAAAACATCTTATTAAAGTTTCACAATATATATATATATGTATGAATTCATCCAAAAGTGTACATACAATGAGATTTTACCTTCATATGTTGCTTGAAACTATAGTGTTTATAAGAATAGCTAAATGCAATACAAATGTTCACTCGTGATCGTGTGATCAGTGTTATTTTAACATTATACCATGAAGAAATATATACTCACCATTAGAAGGGGCGAGGAATTTCCAAAGCTTTAGCTTTCTTGATTCTCCAGGTGAAAATGCAGATGCCTTTTTGGTTATTTCACTCAAAAGAGACTCGCCACCATAAAACGTTTCTGTAGCTAAAGCTGGATCTTTTTTAACCAAGTTTAAAGCCAAGTCTGAGACATAATGATGTACATGAATTCAGGATCCTTAATCTCAATTTGAAGAAAAGTACTGAAAATATGTATCAATAAAGTGAAATGAAACTTTCTAATAGCAAAAGAAAGACATAACTCACCATAAAATCCAGAACTTATAAGCATTTTAACGAAAAAAACACCAGGTGTACGGTGAAAACTTGCAGCAGAAGCATAACCCAAATAATTATTGCTGATACTCTCGCTGATCCGCCATAAATATTCGATCATCTTCTTTTGGCCATGTACAGTGGCCTCAATCAAAGGTATCCTTCTAGAATCGTTTGAACTATAAAATAGACTTTTTTCTTTATCTGTCTCTAATATCATGGTGGCTGCTCGGACATTGCCAACAATTGCAGCAATGGAAAGAACAGTGTTGCCCTCTTTATTTCTCAGTGACACTTGATCCATTGACATATTCGTCAATAGATACTCAACGATATGATTGGCCTGGCCTGTCCCAACAGCAACATGAAGAGCTGTGTCCAAGTTTACTGTGATCCCCGCTTCTAATGCATGCTTATCCTGTACACAAAGTTCTCGTACATATTTCAGATCACCTTCGAGTATAGCTTTATATAGTGGCAGGTATTTCTTCCAATCGTCTGCAATAAAAAGAAATAGAAAAACATTCATACTATCATCCACGGCTTTTTGGGTTGGTTGGAATATTATTTATTTTTATATTCTACGACTAACCTGGCCGTCTCCCTTCTGCTAAATTGGTAATCTGCAATGAAGAAAAGGCCATAATAAGCTTGTGAAGAAGAGGCAATCAGCTGTTATAAAGATGCGACATTGTGGTTTGGTAGGGCGTACCTGTGGATTAATGATTTGGAACTCTTTTTTTAAGTCGGACCATGCTTCGTTTGCCGTCTGAGCTAGGGAAATTTTGGTGAAAATCCTTTCATCCACGGCTTGTTGAAGGATGAAAAGTGCTGTTTTATCCTTCTGCCTACTTTCTTTCAACTGCTTTTGCTGTTGCTTAGACTGAGATACAGTGTAGGTAGGGTCGTAGAATCCATCATTAACAATGTCCCACAAATCTTGGGACAAAAAATATGTCTTCATCTTAATGCTCCAAATATCGTAATTTTCCCCTTCAAAGATGGGGATTGGAACTGGGATAGCAAATGGATTGGAGATTCCTGCGGCCATGATGAGAGACTCAAGGTTCTGATTTAACCTGTTTCCTATTTATATATGTATTGACAAAAATTCATACATTTTTCGGGTTTGTTGGATTTTAATATTCTACTACTTACCAGGCCCTCTCCCTTCTGCTAAGTTGGTAATCTGCATTGAAGAAAGGTTTATAATAAGCTTGTGAAGAAGAGGAAATTAGCTGTAACAAAGAAGAGACATCGTACCTGTGGATCAATGCTTTGGAACTCTTCATTCAGAGTGCACCATGCTTTGTTTGCCGTCTGAGCTAGGGAAATTTTGACGAAAATGTCATCATCCACGGCTTGTTGAAGGACAAAAAGCGCTGCTTTATCCTTCTGCTTGCTTCCTTTCAACTGCTTCTGCTGTTGCTCAAACTGAGATACTGTGTCGGCCGGCTCGTAGAATCCATCATTAACAATTTCCCATAAATCTTGGGACAAAAGATATGTCTTCATCTTAATGCTCCATATATGGTAATTTTCCCCATTAAAAATGGGGATTGGGACAGAAATAGCAAGTGGATTGGAGTTTCCTTCCGCCATGACGAGAGACTCAAGCTCCAGATTGAACCTGTTTCCTATGTGTATACGTAATCAGTAAACAATAATCAAAAGCTTAACTTATAAGTGAATAAAGCATGGGTGAGAAGTCCGTTATTTATAGGCATCATATTTCACTTATTGATGATAAAATAAAATAAATTAAATAATCTGTGGGGTTCAAAGCTCTTAAAACTTGTTTTGGATAATAAGAGTGATAGAAAGTAAATTTAAAATAGATAATATTTTAACGATGGATTAGATTATAAGATTAGAAGTTATATATCATATCAAAATCATATTTTATGTGTTTTTTTGAATAACAGTGGTTAGATTTAATGTATTTTAATGAGAACGATAAATCTAAAACAAAATAAATATAATACTTTTAAACAAATCTCATATCGACATATCATTTGAGATTTTAAAACAAAATTTATTAAATAGTCTACAACTAAAAGTTTTGGGTTAAAATGAATAAGTAAAATGATAATAGACTTTATATAAAGTTAATGATACGTTGACATTGAATTAGACTATTATATCGAAATGTTATAATGACGTTAATATGTGATTAAGTTATGCGATTATTTACTTTTTATTACATTTTAGAATAACCTAAAGGCGTTGTCATTTCTATTTACATGGATAAATTAGTATTAGTAGGAATCATAGTTTTGTTATTCTTGTTAAAATATGACTAGTTTTAGTTGATATTTGAGTTGAATAGCATTCAAATTTTGAGTGGAATAAGAATTTTGATTTGGTATCTAAGAATCATTTTTAATTATAATAAGGGCAAAAGACTATTTCCACCCAGGGTTGGACGGAATGACAAATTCCCGCTTTTCAAGTTTTAGAAAGTCAAATTCTCGTATGTTATCTATTTTTATTAATAAATTCTATTTGGTTTTCTTTAAAATAATTGTTTTATTTTTTTATTAAAATTACGAAACTACCATTAACACTTAATATAAATATCAAATTATTAATATATTTTTATCAATTTAAAAATTTATCAATTAAACTCCTAAATATGTCAAAAGTCTAACTGCTAAGAGACATATTGAAATTTAACAAATTTTAAAAGCATTCCAAACTTTTTTTAATTTCTCAAAAGTCCCCCAAAATTTTTATTAATACCCCCCAATATTTTTAAAAATCACAATTCACCCTTAAACATACATCATTTTAGATATGGAAAACACAACAAAAATTACTGTAAAATAACTTTTGTACAATTTTACATAATAGAATTCACTTACAAAAATGAATTACGGATGAGAATTCAATTTTTTTTAATTTAAATAGTGAAAATTTATCTTACTAACAAATTGATTTAGTATTTGGTGTATTAGTTACATTGTTTTTGTTCTGATTTCACATAAACATATGCGCATATGTAGGAGAAAATCACGAAAACAAATACATGGAGATCCGCAATACCTTCTGCGACTTTTTAAAATTTTTCATTATTTTAGAGTTCTTGGTCAACGATTGTCACATGAATCCATTTGGTTTTTTATCATGCTTCGATTTGTAATCTAAAAGATAATTGACTTCAATAAGGGAACACCAAGTCTTTTTGTTTTCTGGGTTCTTGGTCCACTAGTTTCATATGTATGTATATTTATATTAATTGTGCTTTGATTTTGTAGTCTCCTATATTTTTAAAAAATTATAAAATAATGTGCTAACCATTAACAAGAAAAGAGAAAGTCTTTCTTTATTATTTCTTAATCTACCAAACTCACATGTCAATGCAGCTATCAGTCAAGTCACGACTAACACTAGGTATTGATTGATATAATAGTGAACATGATATAAATCTTTGAAAAACATTTTCTAGAAAAACAAGTAGAAGCCAGAGTCATGAATTGCGATAATAGTTTTGCAGTAGCTTCCATGGCAGGATGAAGCCCATTGAGATCAAGTTTCACTATATCAACAAGTTGAAGAAGAGTTCGAAGCAACAATATTTCATTGGTAATATATCATTTGAATAGCTGATTAACTACTTAAAATTGGGTTTGCACCATTTTATTATTAACTAATTTAATCTATTCATGAGTATTAGGCAACCGGCATTACTAATACTATATGTTTTGCTCAATTAATGAAATTACATATCATCAAAGTGAGGAAATCAACCTCTGAGTCCTGAAAATAAGAAAGAATCCAACATTTCTCAGTAATTAACATAATAATGAAATTATACATCATCTAAGGGAATTTGATTGGAATATGATTCAAATTTTGAGTAGAATAAGAATTTAGATTCAAACTTAGGTATAATTAAATATCAAAATTCATCTTTATCTATAATAAGGTCAAAAAACTATTTCCCACCCAATGTTTAATAAATTCTCACCCTTCAAGCTTTGAAAAGTCAAGTTTGTATTCGTCTTTCACTTTTGTTAATGAATTTTATTTGGTTTTCTTTAAAATAATTGTTTTATTTTTTAGAAACTTTATTTGATTTTCTTAAAAATGATTATTCTATCTTTTTATTGAAATAACAAAATTAATATTAACACTTAATAAAAATATTATATTACCAATATATTCTGACTAATTTAAATTTTTATTAATTACACTTTTAAATATTAACACCCCAATCAATTGTTGAGGGGCATATTAAAACTTTTAATAACACCCTTGAACTTTTTTCAAATTTTTGAAAGCTCCCCTAACAAATTTCAAACATAAGTTATTTTGAATAGATAAAATAAAATTATAAAAATTATAAAAAATTATTATCTTATTAATTTAGTTAACAGAATTCAACAACATAATTAAATAATGGGTGAAAATATAATATTTTAAAATTTTAAAGATAAGAATTTATTAATCCAACAAATCGTCAAGTTTTTGGTGTTCGATTTTTTATGTTGTTTATGCTCTGATTTCACGCAAACAAGTGTGAACGTGTTCGAGAAAATCACAAAAACACATTCATGGAGAACACCAAGTCTTTTTTATCAAGTTCTTGGTCCACTGGTGTCACTTGTTATGTATTTATTTTAATTGTGCTTTGATTTTGTATTCTATTATATTTTCAAAAAAAAAATATTACAAAATAATGTCCTGTCCATTAATAAGTAATGAGAAAGTCTTTCTTTATTAATTCTTGATCTGCTAAAGTGACATGTCAATACTCCATACAACTAACAGTCAGATTAACAGTTGGTGTTGATTGGCATGATAGTGCAAATGATAAACGTCTTATCATTTATTACGTCATAACTCTACCACATTTAACCACCAAGTTGACGTCTAGTGAGATCGAGATTGTGTTTGTTTTGTCATCCATAACACTAGATGAACCAGTTGTGGCTGGATCTCGTTGACTTGATCCACTTTGAATGTTTGACTCTCGTCACGATGTGAGATCCATAGGAGAATATGATTGTTGGGAGTTTGTGTTGTCACATGTCTATCCGTGGCCACTTGCATAAACGCTCAAGACCAATCACCGCCCTGCACAAGTGCGTCCAAATCCACAATCTACACATCTTCGATCTAGAATTAATCTTTCCTCTTTTCTAGTTCAATCGACTCCACCTTGTTGCTGCTCATGCAATTTCGTTTTTGTATTTTTTTTTTAAAGTTATAAGAGGTTAACATGGCAAATGAGATTAAATCTCCCACGTTCACTTATTACTACGTATATAAATAAATGTTATTAATTTATTCATATATCTAATATGAGAAATTGTTAATATATATTTAAATAATTTTAAATTAAAAATATAATAATATTTAATCACATAATAACACATTATTATTAATATTTAAATTGATATTTATTATAAATACACGACCATTCATACTTTAGACTGAACATAATAAATAGTGTTGAGAAATTGAGGCAAAATAGCACTAAGATAACCAGAACCAGATGTCTCTCGATAAGTGAGCTAGTGAACATGGCCATTACAATACCTGGCATCTTCTTCCCATTGGAACCCACATAAAAGTTGAAACAAGCTACAAAAGCCGAAGGAGGCAATGCAGATAGAATAGTCATGATCCGTGAGTATTAATATTCATCAACTGAAAGGAGATTAAAAATTGTGAAAATGACAACTTAATGTTTGAAAAGAAGGCTTTTTTTAACAGTTTAACTTGTCTGAAGTAAGTCCGTCCTGTACTGTGATCAAATCGGGAAGCACAACTGCACCGGATTTTTTCCAATCCTGAGCATCAGGTGTCTTGAACCTATCTAACAGTATTGCATGCATCCCCACACTCTTTGCAGGGACATAGTCTTTGCGAAAGCTGTCTCCAATGTGCAGAACTTCATCAGGAGCAATATTTCCAGCTTTTTCGAGGGCGATCTCATAGATTCTTGGATTGGGTTTCTCAACGCCTTCAAGACCAGAAAATACACCAAAGTCCCACTCAGTTCCCTGAATTGTAAATTGCAGGAAGTTTTTAGGATCTCTAGTGCTCAGGATCAAATATATTTTGAAAAAGATAATCTCTTTACCTGGCTCAAACCCAAGGCTGGAAGGATAACATCCTGATATCGGTACTCTGCATTGCTAATAATCCCAACTTTAAGACCCTTTCCACGCGCCCATCTTAAAAATGGTTGAGAGTCTGGGAAGACTGTATAAGGTGCAGATGAACCAAAGGATGCATATATGCGTCTAAATATCTTCTCAAATGTCTCCTCGTCATACTCGTATCCTGCCTGTTAGTGCAACAATTCATGTCATATAAATAAGTACAATCATAAAACTTATAGATAAGTAGTGTGTTCTTGAAAATTTTACAATTGAAGCATGCAAAGTGTATTCAGGATAGGGGCTCTGCTATCATCAATTTAAAGATAACAATCCCCTTCCCATCAGAACAAATAAAAAAAGTGCCTTCAAACTGTGATTCAATATGCAATAAAAAAGCCAAGCTAATCTGGCCAATGGCTCAATCATATATCTCACCCTGACAAAGGAATCTCTGACACAAGTTTTCCACCAGACAATGTTGGGCATTTTTGCTGCATAACCGAAACATGGATACTTTGCAGCCATCTCTTTATATGCCAGTTTAAAGCCCTCATGAACACGCTTGTAGTCAGGACAAGGGAGTCCAACAGCTTTGGCTGCCATACAATAGTAGTCACCAAGCTCCCCTTTGTAAGCCAACAGTGTACCAGTGACATCCACAGTGATACAGCTTAATCTTGACAACAATGACATTGTAGCAAAAATTCTGCAGTAGGTTTGAACAAACACACACTACTTGTATGGAGATAATTTTATTTTCAGGATCCCTCTCAATCGTGGATCAACTTCAGAGAATCCAAGAAGTTTGCATCTGCATAATTTTCCAGTGTTGGTTAATTATAGCCAAAAAAAAAGAGAGATGACTATCAAGCAACAAAGTTTATGGCATAAACCATCAATTTTAGTTTAGTTTTCCCTGTAGTGGCCAATGCTTAATTTGCCAAAAAATGTGACCAAGGTCATTGAAAAATCCTTCACCATTTTAACATCTTGATTACTAAATAGGGGAAAAATAGAAGCTTAAACTATAATAACAAAGTCACAAGTTCTATGATTTCATCTTTCATCAGGACCAACTTGGCATGTACTGTTGAAAAAAGTTAACATGAACAACAAAGCCAGGCAACAAAATCGGCAAACAAGGAAGAACCAAAATTAAAACATTTTAACAATCAAGTTTTCACTCACCATTATAAAAGTTTTCCATAAAAGGGAATCACTAATAGCCCTACATAGCTCTGATCATGATAAGAGCACCACCCAGTTAGTCAGATGCGATATGAAGAAACAGTAGACTGATAATCAGAAGACACACAAAGTAAATGTTAAAGAAGAATTATCAAAACCTTCGGCATATGAAAGAAACCACACTTGAATATAACAGCTACCAAGTTTATATTGTTCTTCCACCAAAATCTTAGAGTTGCTAGAACCTTATTTTTTTATTAATGACACAATGACATGAACGCAATTCAAATTGCCATTCTTTTCCAGTTATACAGGTCGTTGTAATACCCTTACAAAATCTTACATCGATAAAACATGAAAGAGATGTCGGGTATATGTGTGTATCCCATATCAATTGGGAATGATAAGGCAAGACTGCTTAAATAACTTGCAAATTCCTAAACTGTCAAAAGTCTTGACTCAAGACGCAAACAATATCTTGATAGTGAGTCGGATTATAAAGCGATGGTCTATTAGATTAGGATGTTACAAATGATAGGGCTGAATGTAACACCCCCAGCAAATCCGCTTAACCACGGAAGAGAGGGGCACAGTTCCCCTCTGGCTACTAAGATTATTCAACAAATTGGTCAAAACCTCCAATAATTGCTATTGATCACCTTAATACTAGCCCTTTTAATTTAAAAAAAAGGAAACATAATCACCATAAAGACACATTACAGAAATCCACAACACATAGCAAACCGCAACAAAAAAAGATCACAAAAAACAAATCAAAATCAAAACTTTGGACTCCATAAAGGCACAGTGATTTCTCATAAGCAATATCTGGACATTGCATAAAAATGCAGATAACCCAATTCACCTCCAAACTAGTTCAGAAAATCATTTCTTCATCCGATATCAAAGATAAATAATAGAGTCTATTCACAAAATAAACAACAGCAGGTATCAAAATATCAACTTTCTAAACAAAATCAAAACCTCATATTCATATATTACACACCGCCCCAAAAAAAAAACAGAAAAACACAACAAAATATAGTCAATAAAGCAACGTGAAAAGAACAAGATGGTAAGGCAAACTGAAATTCAAATAAAAAACCCACTAAGAGAAAAGGAAAGTAAGACATACCCAGAAGCTGAAATGCAGAAAAATCTTCAGTGTATTCCTGTCTTGTCCCAATGGAATAAGTTTACAAAAGCTACAGTTTCAGTTGCGCTGCTGTTTCATGAGTTCAATGAATTTAGGTGAAAACTGCCTGAAATGGTATTTAAGTATATGTTAACTTGCCTTGTTAGAAATCTTTGTTCAGTTTTACCTAATGTACCCTTCATTTTTGTCTAATTCAATTTTTTTCTATTTCAAGTTTCAGTTCCCCCCTCATCCTCTCGTTTTCGTATTCTTTTAGCCCTACCCTGTTGTGATCCTGCTTGAATTGCTTCTCACTTGCCAAATGAGTCACAAATGTTTTTTACAATAGGGTCCAGGGTAGATTCTAGTCAAGGTAGCTCAAACTTGAATTTATATTTAGTTCGAATAAGACAAACTTGATAAAACTCCAATTTGATAGCTTGATTCAAATCTAATGATTCATCAATGTTTTTACATTGGAACTCTTAGTGATTTTTCTTTTACTCCAACAATTTTTCTTCTTCTTGTCAATATTACTGGTCAACATTCTAATTTACTTAAGTTTGATGTTCTCGATATGATTTAAACTCTTGTTGTCCTAATTAATCGAACTGGTTTCGGTTTGAATTCATACCTAAATTTAGACTTGGTAGTTTGTATTATTAGATTATGTTTGTATTATGTTAATTCAAGTTTCGTGTTAGAGACATCTAACTTCAATCTAACTCAAATTAAAATTATATCAAAATTTTTTAACTTTAACCCAACTTTTTAATATTTGAATTAACTCAATTCGACCCAAAATTATTTATTGTTTTTACTCTTCAAAGTGTTTTATTATTTTAATTTTTTACTAAATTACCCTAACCTATCATTAATAAAACACACAATATAACATTTTGTTTTATTGACAAATCATCAAAAAATTTACATATAAAGACTTTTAAAATACATCAACAATTTGAGTAACCAAATCAAATTTTTATGACTTAATAACAAAATAAAATATTTAAATAAAACTAAAAAATAATGTGTAATTATAATTAAATAAAGATACAACTCTATGTAATTTGTAAAGATTTCAAATTTTTACTATAATGATACAATATATAATTATAATATAAGTTAGTCATTTGAAAAACATGTCTATAATCTGGCTAACCAAATCAAATTCTTACTATTTAATAATAAAATAAAATATTTAAATAAAAATAAACAATGCATGAATAGTTATAATTATACAAAGATACAACTATATACAATCTATTAACGTAATATTTCTGTAAAATATTTGTATCGATTCGGATTATATTAAGTTACTTTCATGTGAATCCTAATACTATACGATATTTTTCCTATCGTGTCGTGTTAGGTTAATATGTTATATCGAAAATTGTTAGTTCTACCTAAATTAGGCCATAATTCTCCTCTAATTATATTTTTTTAAACATTTGTATTATTGACAAACATAATTGACAAATAGACAAGTCGAACTAGGTTGATACAAATGCGAATAAAATATATGCAAGTCAAAACAGATTGAATATACAGGTAATAATCTCTAAAACTTGTACCGACCCATGCGGGTACGAGTCGACCTATGAATTACCCGTTAATATTAATTTCTCACTATATCTCTTTTGTTTTTGTTGTTTTAATGTATTCATTTTGTAATTTTTAATATTTTTCTCTTTAAGTTAATAAATATTATGTGAGGAAACAAAAATTTAAATCAGATTATAAAAATGTTTTCCAATAGAATTGAAGAATTTTAGGATTGAACACGGAATGAATATTTATAATAAAATGGTTAATACTAATATTTTTTAAATTTATTTTCAACACAATAAATTTTTTAATTTTACAATGGATTTGAGTTTATTTTATGTCAAAAAATAAAAAATATGTGAAATTTGTGTTGAATGTGTTGTAAATTTGATGTTAAAAATAAATAAAAAATAAACAATAGGTGAACTATGAGCATATCCAACTCACTCACAAAAATTCATTACCCATGCGTACGATCTAAAATGGGTGTAGATTTAAAAGTGTAAAACTCATATCCGTTTTTACACAGATTACCCTCATATATTGTGGATAATCCGCTCGTTTTGCCAAGTCTAATCGAACACGTATAGAGAAAAAAAATTTCGATTCTTTATCCAAGATAAAATAATTAATTCAATTCAAATATTTTTTTTTTCAAAATGCTCCTCATTTGCAATTTTTTTAGAATTTTAAAAAATTCTTAGTGTTGTGATGATATTTCATATATATTTGACAATTTTAACTTTCAATAAGATAAAAAAAATATAAAAGAAACTGCTAATAACCTTATTAATATTGAAAAAGGTAAATAATATAATACCCAAAAGCTGCATTACTACATTCTACATTGTTTCAATAATCAATATAACCAGGATTAATTACATAAATTTGGCTTCAATGTGTGTTGAAGATGTAAAATTAAAGATAAGGGTGCAAATGAAAGGAACTCCAATTCAAAGGGATGATAAGTAATTATCAGAAGTTGATGATACTTAAAAAAAAAAGGAAGTTGTGAGAATCTTAACCCAAGAAACAAGGTCCCAAAACCAGGGACTGTGGCCTGTGGTATTGTGATTTGCAAAGATTTAGGTACACACTATATAGATTTACTTATTTGATATTTCAAAACTCATTTTAATTCTGTAAATATCATTTCATTATCACCCATACCGTGAGCTCTTCCACTCTTTTGGTGGAGATAGGGATACATCATTGATAGTTCTTTCTCCTCTTTAATGACGGTGAATTCAAACATAGTTAAGAAAGAATAAGAGTTAGTTTGAGTTTGATTCGAATTTAAAATGACCAACTTTAGATCGAGCTTTGCTTAATTAACAATAAGTTTACTAGATAAACCATTAGAAAAATGTTAAAGAAAAAGAAGGTTCGTCAAAGACAAATAAAATAAATCATTAAAGAAAATAGAAAATCACTAAAAAAATATGAATTTTTTGACGATTCAAACTTACCCGAATTATCTTGAATCTCATCGAGGCCTAAATATGACATTTATAATACTTGTAAAATAATTTAGAACTCAATGTTGAATATTAATGATTGTGACAGTTCAGCTGGAAAAGAGAAAAAGAAAAGTAAGTCATCCCACAAGTTGTATATCCAATGCATACTCTAGGGCAACAAAATTGATAGGACATTGATTTATGGCAAAATTTGTAGACAAAAAAAACTTTATCTTTAAACATGTTGAAACATAGAAACTTTAATTTTGATGAAAGTAAATAAATCTATTTATGCCCCTGGTTTCATAGCATAAACCTGTTCTTGGGGTGTGCACATGAATCTTTTATGGTCAAACTTACTTTCACCAAGAAGCTTCGTTGCAAGTCATGACCATTGGATTCAGACGAATAAGTGAAAGCCAAAAGTGGTTGTTGGGAACGTGTTTTGGTCCACCCACGTGGTTTCCTTATTCTGACACGTGGATTAATCCAATAAAGTTTAATAAAATATTATAATAATTAAAAATAAAAGAAATACAAACATATAATATGATAAGGTAACTTATAAAAACATGTGTTGGTCTATTAAGAGCTTGCTAAGACATGACTTAAAAGACTTTAGGTTGTGTCATAAGTCTTAGCATACTTGCACCAACGATACAAACGAGCAAACTTTGGCTAAACATGGCCCATGTGCATAGATGACTGCATTAGAATTCAGTCCGATATAATCTATTATCATGTCTGACTCTATGACATGTCCAACATGGGCCTGCCCACTGGGAAAGCATGCCCTGTAGAGGAACAACCCGCAAAAAAATTTAAAAAATTTAAGAACCGAATAAATACATAATATGATTCGCTGATTTGCTAGAGCCCCAAGGCACGACATAACCGCTGGGCATTACAGGTCATACCAAATTCAGCCCAACAAGGCCGACATTCAATTCAGCCATCCATAAAAAAAGATTGGAGAAAACAACAACAATTCTCAGTTCCTGGAAATTACAATAAAAACTACTGTAACGTATATAATTCAATCCCTACTTGTAATGAGACAGAAAAGACAACCCAATTATTGAGCTAATATTCGAGGTCCAAACATTAAAATTTTGCACTTTTTGATATAAGAAAGTTAGCACTGTTACCAATTCATAATGGGTCATTCTGGCTACAAAATAAGAAGCAAGCAATCCTGATGATTGATTAGATCAACTATTTGAGTGCTCTTGAGTAGTCAGGCAGTTGATGCGATTTTCACACACAACACCAATCAAGAATCGTCATAAGATTAAGAATACATTCGAATCAAGTTTACTCAAGTTCGATTGCCAACACAACTTAGTCAATCTCGAATCATAAGTATGCAATATTATCAAGCTCGCATTCAAACTATAAGGGTGTTTGGCTCGATAGACTGGCAAGCAACTCGAATATGCAAATATAACAACATCACTTTGACCAACTAGTGTTGCTATATATAACGACTTCATTTTGCTATATAACTTAAAGTTTAAATGACATAATTTTACTCTAACTATATACAATAGAGTCAAAATGACATTATTTTACTCGTATCTACAATATCAAGTCCATGCAAGTCATGCTCGAGCATCATCTATCATATCGAGCTTGAGCTCATATCCTTAAACTAGCTGAGCTAGCTCAACTTCTCTTATGCCGAGCAAACCCAAGCTTGACCTTGGCTCAACTTGAATCCACCTCTACACAAGAGATGCTCTAGAAAATGTTTAATTTTGATCAAGTTCTGCAACTTTGAATAGCATTCTGAGTCAAATGGAAGATCTGAATTCATCCTGCTTTTTAACAAGAGGAATGTACGCAAGCAAGAATAAATGACATTTTTGCAAAAAAGTCATATCCAGTAAAGAATACAATCCACCAAACAAACATATAACATGATAGTCTTAAACTCAGTTCCAAATTGAAATAAGGTACTTGTGGAGTTAAGAGGCCTCGGTAGAAGGTTGAGTCACACCAAACTTCACTAGCAACTTGTTTAGGGACTCTGGTGAGAAGATTTGGTACTTCACTTTTCCAGAAGGTGTAAGGAAGACCTCAGCCAATTCAAGCTTTTCTGATGTAAGACTTGTGCTATCCATTGTCTTCGTAAGAACCTTCAGGGCAAGCTGAACTGCCTCTTCTCTTGTGATATCATCCTTGTAGTCCTGCTTAAGGATTGATTGCGCTGCCTGGTTGTTTGCCCCAATTGCTGCAGCCTTCCAACCGCTGTAGTTTCCACTTGGATCACTCATATAAAGCTGGAAACCATAGTTTTTATCCCAGCCTGCGAACAGAAATGAAACACCAAATGGACGAAGCCCACCAAACTGTGTGTAGCCTTGCTTTGTATCACAGAGAGATTGAACAAGCTGTTCCACGGGCATTGGCTCTTGGTAAGCATAGGTATACCGCTGAGCTTGCACTCTAGCAGTGTTGATGAGGATGTTAGCATCGGACATTATCCCCGCCACAGCACAAGCTACATGGTCATCAATCTTGTACATCTTCTCTGAAGATGTTGAGGTCTGAAGGAGTTTGGATGTAACCTTCTTTTCACCAACCAAAATAACACCATCCTTGGACAATATTCCAATAGCCGATCCTGCATTCCCAATGGCCTCCATTGCATACTCAACTTGGTAAAGGCGACCTTCTGGGGAGAAGATTGTTGTGCGGCTATCATACCTTCGAGACATTTTATGTCACACTAAAGAAGAAAGAAATCAGTCAACGGAAACCAAGAAACAAAGCCTCACGTTTATACTACCAAGAAACAACCTAACTCTCTTTCCTAGTATTTTTATTTCTTTCTCTTTTAAGTTTGTCAACAGTTCTAATCTTTTTCAAGGCAGTCATGCACAGACTCCATACACATGCAGCAAAGATGAGAAAGTTTATCAGACTAACATGGTACAACAGGAAACCAAGGTATGATGAAAGGATCTTAGGTCTTACACAGAGGATTCATATGACAAACTACAATTTATTTGTTCAAAAAAGAACCATATTCCAGTATGTAAAAAAGAATTGAGAAAATGGACATTGCTAAGAACTAATTGCGAAACAGGAATAATTTACAAGCACAGAAACAACTTCAAAGCTAAACACTAATGACCAATTGAGTAAATAAATCATTTCCACATTAGGGAAAACCTATAAGACATCCCAGAACGCATCTCAGGAAAGCAACTCTATTGGCTAAACTCATCAAAGCATACAGTGAACATAACCAGCAAGCATTCACCAATCTTATCCAAAATTTGGTATTTAAGCAAAGAAGAAATAATCACTAAAATATAGACTTAAATCAAGCAAAGCCCTAGCTCGATATCACCAAAAATACCCTCTATCAACGGATTTTGAAAAGCCACTATCACGCAAGAAACCAAAAACATATATATATATATATATATATAGTTTATGCTATACGAAGAGCAGAACTTCTAAATCCTTTCTGAACAATCACATTTCATTAAAATTCCAAACTTTATTTCCCAATATATTTACGAACTTTATTCATGACATAGCAACATGTTCAGGTTTCATAACGAACAAAACAACACATTACATTACATCAAACGCTAAATCAAAGAAACCCCACTTCTCAAAACAAGTATTTTTCTCCAGAAAAACCAAACAATCAAACTCAACGGCTTCTGTTTCCCTCATTTTCCCAGCAACCAAACAGATCGTTAATAAAAAATTTCACACGCAGCACCAAATCGAACCCAAAACAAATAATATTAGCATATGAAATAGAGGAGAAACGAAGTAAACGTTAGAAAATGGAAAGACCTAGCTTGCCTGAGAATCAAGAAATCTGAGACACGACTTTTGTGTAGTTTCAGTTCTTTTGCCTTTAAAACGATGAGAAAAACCTTTAACACCCTAAAGGTTTACTAATTAACAAAAACCCTCTGACTTTATAAAATCAGAAAGCACCCCAAATAGATGAATAAAATTACACACACTAACTATAAGTACTAATTTATAATATAGTGGTTCGGTAATAATTTAATTAATGATTCAATTCAAACTAAATTTTAACTCAGATATTGGAATTGGCTAAAACTAAGATCATTTATAAATACAAGTTAACTTTTTAGTTTAAACTTAATTTATTTGATATAAATTTAAAAATAAATTTGAACAATTTAAATTGAATTAACTTTAAATAACGGTGAGGGGAGGGTGATAGCTTTTTTTTAATCAATTATTCTAGAGGGCGTAAATTACCGTATATCTTAGGGTGGTTAGGGTGATTATTCCATAACATAAAGTAGCCCTTGTCCTCTCCCTCGCAAGCCGGGTTCTGGAACACTCAAACCGCCGCTGCACCTTTACTTCCTCCGTCAACTCGCGACACTGCCAACGGCCAAGAAGGCCTCGGAGCTCTAGCTCTGACGCCGCCGTCAGCTCCAGTTCTAAAAGGTTTTTTTTTTTTCATTTTTCTTTTCCGTTTCGAATTTTTATAGTATTGAAAAGAACATTGATTGTGATGAAGATTCATAATTCTGAAAACTAGACAAATTAGAAGCGCTTGACACTGATTTCAGTTGCTCGTGTTTTTGCTTCAGCAGGGATTGAGATCTGTAATGTTGAAAATCTGGAATTTTAAAATTGGAATTAAACTTATGTGTTACTTTATGGAATCCTTTCAAATTTTGATTTTTTGGCAATGCTTTCAGTGCTGAAATGGACCGGTGAATTATTTAATAAATGTTAAAGATAGTATTCAAAACAATTTCGTATAATTAATCATTTAATATGAAATTCAAAATATGTTAATATAAAAATGATACATAATAAAAATAAACAATAAATCAAACATGGTGTGGCCTAGTGGTTCTTTCCTACTTAAGCAAAAATCGAGTCTTAACCTTTGAAAAATAAAAAATTGCATTTAACATCATGTTGATGTTAGAATTGGGAGGATTCAAGTGGTTGGACTCGGTTGACCCTCATCCAAAAGCTAACCCTGGCCAGTTTTCAAAACCTTGCTTTTTAGCTCATATTATTGCGTTGAAATATTGAGTTGTGACTTATCTTTATTTATTGGCCAAACGACTATTTCCCACCCAAGGTATGCTGCAATCTTAAGTTTTCACCCTTTAATTATGGAAACACCAAACACCAAACACCCACCCATGACTGGTTAAATTTAACAAAACCCTAATGGTGGTAAGGGTAAAATCGTCATTTTCTCTATAATATTAAAAATAAACTAAAATAGAATCTACTTTTGCCCCCCTAAACTTTAAAAACTAAAATATCCCCCTAGCCTAAGTTTTAAAAAAATCGCAGTTTCACCCTAGGGTTTCATTTTGAAATCTTCGGCTCCATTGCCGACGACCTCTCCCTCCCGAAGCATCCTCTCCTTCCAGCGATCTCTTTCCTCCCATTGGGACGCCCGATCGGCGTATGAGAAGCCGTGGAAGACGAAGAACTTCGTTGGGGAAGACGAACCCAGTCGTCATCGTCTGGGAAGACGAACTCAGTCGTCATCGTCTGGGAAGACGATCGTCTTCCCAGACGAAGACAAGACGACTCATCGTCGTCTGGGAAGACGATTGTCTTCCCAGACGACGAAGACGATTGTCTTCCCAGACGACGAAGACGATTGTCTTCCCAGACGACGAAGACGAGATTGATTGATCTCGTTTTCGTCGTCTGGGAAGACGATTTATCTTCCCAGACGACGTCTCTCTGCGCCGGATGAGTTGGGATGGAGTTAAGGGGGGCCGTCGGTGGAAAAGAAACTGTCGGGAGGGGAAGATGGCTGGTGATGGCACCGGAGAAAGTGAAAGGGTTTGGAAATAAACCCTAGGGGGGAAATGCGATCTTTTCAAACTTAGCTTAGGAAAAAAATATTAGTTTTTAAACTTTTAGGGGGGAAAATGAGATTAAATTTATCACCATTAGGGTTTTGTTAAATTTAACCGGTCATGGGTGGGTATTTGGTATTTCCATAGTTAAAGGGTGGAAACTTGAGATTGCAGCATACCTTGGGCGGGAAATAGTCGTTTGGCCTTATTTATTTACTGTCTTTTAGCTTTTCTTGAGCAGCTCTAGTCAAAAAGTTTGAGGGAAATGTTTTTATCAGATGGTTAAGAAAGGTGATGAAGGGAAGAAATATGAGGATGATGTAAGGGATATGGAAACTGAATTTTAGTCTAATGTGGAGGATTTTGTCAAAGATAATGAGAAGAAAAGAAAGAAGAAACAAGAGATTGGTGGAGGTGATGATGGTATTCAGTTAAGTGCTGGTGAAAATGGTGTTGATGAGGATAAGAAGAAAAAGAAGAAGAAGAAGAAGAAAAATGAGAAGGAATACGAGGATAGCATTGATGATGTTGAATTAAGCAGTAGTCGAATTCAGGGTGTTAAAGAAAGTGATGTGAAGGATAAATAGAGGAGAATGAGGACATGCTGGAGAGTGGTGACAATGATGCTGGATTTGATGATAATCCGAATATTGTTGTAATGGGTAGGTATGTGCATAAGGTCAAGAACAGGAAGAAGAATAGCAAGAAGATGGATGAATGTGTTAATGACTTTGAATCAGGCACTACTCAAAGTGAGGCTGTAATTGAGGGGGATGTTGATAGGAGTGTTATGGAAAAAGCAAAGGATAAGAAGAAGAAAAAATTTGAAGAAATTTTTGCATGGCAGACAAATCAAGAAGAACAGGATTTTGCTGAAACTATGAAAGGGGAAAAAAATTATCAAAGGAAGAAAGAACAACATAAGAGGGACAAGGAGGGTGATGATGTCTTTGTAACAGACAAGGTGACCAATAGAGACGACAAAAGCGGAAGGGAGCAATTTGATGGAAATATTATGGAGAAAATTGAGCTTTTAGGAAGAAGAAGAGGAGAAAAAGTAAGAAACACATCGATGCAGTGGGTGATGTGAGCACTGAAGTTAGAAATGAAGTTGAAAATAATGATGCAAAGAGTAGAAATATAGATGGGTCTGTTTGTTATTGAAGAGGGTAGCAACAAAGAAAAGAAGAAGAAGGCCAAGTCAGTGGAATATCATTCAAAGGGAGGCAGCAAAAAAGTGCCAAGAACAGAAAAAGGTGTATCATCTGAAAATTCTACACAGAGAGAGAGCTCTAAGAAAGTAATTTTTTCTGATCAGGTGGAGGTTTTTCCTTTATCTGATGCCAAAAGTTCTGATGATGGCTTGGTGTATGCTAAGCGAAACTCTCCAGAAGAAGATCAAATTATTAAAAAGGCTGTTCTTAATTACAAGTCTCATAGATTCGGTGAGGAAGGTCTAAATATGGTTTTGTATTGTAGATATCACCCAGAAGTTAAACACTGTTGGAAGGATATTGGAGCAGCCTTACTGTGGAGGCCTTCTGATAGTGTTTATTGTCGAGCTCATATTATATTTGAAAGAGATCAAAACCATAAATGGGCCCCTGAAGAGTTAGAAATTATAAGAAAGTATCATGAAAAACGTGGCTCTGATTGGAAAAAGTTGGCTGAGGTGCTTGGCAAGCATAGGCATCATGTGAAAGATGCATGGTGGAGGATAAGATATCCTAATATGAGGAAAGAATGATGGTCTCAAGAGGAGTACCAGAAATTATTTGACCTGGTGAATATGGATTTGCTTATGAGGACTTCGGAAGAAAAGAAATCAAAGCATGGAATGCTGCGAGATAATATCCATTGGGAGGCAATCAGTCAGAAACTGGAAACCAGAACAAATTCTATGTGCTGCCTGAAATGGTATAATCAGCTAACTTCACCATTGGCTGCTGAAAGGGAAATGGCGTGATACTGATGACTACCACATGGCGATCGCTCTCTCCAACTTGGATGCTACTTGTATGGAGGATGTTGACTGGGACAATCTTCTCAATGGCAGGTCTGGAGTTATTTGTCGAAAGCAACGGAACCAAATGGTCAAACACTTGGGTCTAGGTAGAAACAAATCATTCGCTGAACAGGTTGAAATCCTTTCAACAAGATATTGCCCAGATGCAGTTGAAGCTAGGGAGGCCTGTAATAGCAAACCAGCAGTTGACTGATCAAGATTTTTTCTTTTTTTAAAGTAACCGGGAACCCCATCTGTCGAATGATGAAGATACTGATTGGCTAATAGTATTGCCTTACCCATAATCAAGACGGAGACATGCTGCAGGATTTCCTTGCAGAGGACATACAAGTTTATAGGCTTTGTACTTGTATTATTACCTTCTGGTAAGGGTGGCTTGGAGTCAAGTCAAGTCTAAATAAGAGTTGGCTCAAGATTATTTCGAATCTAGAAAGTTTAATTTAAGTGAATTTGAGCTAATGATGAGTTGTCAAACTAGTTGCTAGAGAAGAAAGGAAAACACCGGAGAAGATGGGTATTTCATCATTATCAATGAAAAGCCGTTGGAGAAGATACATTTTTCAGCGACTTAATTAAATTGAGCTGAATCAACTCAAACTTGAGTTGGGATTACCCTATCTAGAGTTTGAGCTCATTTGAGCCAAGTTAAGTTCGGATTCAACCCTACTTTTGAAGGTGTATTAATGATTGTTCTTTGTTATTGCTTAGTCCTTCAATTATATGCTTCATGATTTGGATTATATGAGGTGTGTTTACGCACTAATGTAATACCACCTGTAAAGATGATTTGGATTGTATGAGGTAACATTACCGCAATAAGTTTTGGCACTATTAGAATAGCACCTGAAAGAGATAATTTGGATTAATTGAGGTAAGGTTACTGGCAATGTCTAACACAGCACTTGAGCACCAGATCTCACAGTGGTATATGAAAGAGAATTTGCATTATATGTGGTACCCATCAAGGTCAGCACCAGTGCCTAAGGTCACTATGTCCAACTTATTTTATCACCGAACATTGGACTTCTAGTAGCGGTAAAAACTAAGTTCCGCCTCTCATTCCTTTCTCTATTTTTTTTTTATTTAACAAGTCTTTTTTTTCTTTTTTGGAACATCCCTTTAAGATCACAGCGGCTATACGATGAAATCCCATATCTAATTATCGGTTCCACCATTTATCTCTTTTCACAACCATTAACTTTATCTCTTGATTTTGGCCGTTAATCTATCGGGAAAGAACACTTTTTCACTTACAACTTCTCAATTTTAGAGTTAGATTTGAATTTTATTCACAATTTGGATGAAACAAGCTGAGTTTAAAGTCAAGAGTTGGGGATTGAGTCCATTTTCATGAATAATCTAAATTTGAAACTTAGTTCAAATCTAATCCAAAATCAATTTGCTTCCAAATTGACTTCAAGCTTTGATTATACAAACTAAGCCAAGGTTGATTAAAGAAATTTAGTGAATCGGTTTCAAACTAACTCTTTTAAAATCAAGTTGATTTAGATCAATTTTAACTTTACTTATTTTTTGATTCAAAAATACTGATATCACCTATATATATATATATATAAAATCACATGGTTAAAATATAGTTTTATTTTTAATTTAAAATTATTATATTACACAATAATATACATTATATATGTACATATTTTTGTATTTAAAATAAATACATATAATTTTATTATTAATTTTGATACCTAAATTTAGTAAAATCTCATATGCATTAATAACATATTAATATTTATAATCGTGTTTATATTTCCTATGTGAATTATTATCTAACGTCGTTTTAAATGATTGATGTTAAGAATACTATTAAAACTTGACATTTCTATTAAAAACTTACAATTAATTTGTTATTAAAAAAAAAAGATTTCACAATATTATTGAATGGGACCTTTTTTCTTTGGTTACAATATAATTATATATATAATAAATTAATATCAAGATCTTTTAATTTAATTAGAAAATCATTTTTGTATCGATAAATAGCATTAATTTTTTTTATTATTAATAAATAATTTGAAGTATATTTGGTTTAGAGGCAAATTGCTGCGAGTTCACTTAATCCCTCTGCACGCTCCCTCCGCCTTCGACAAACCGCCCTCCGCCGCCAGCGACTCCGAACCCGTCATTAACACTTCTTCGTATCCTGGTTGGCCTCTTCCTTTCTTGATTTTGATTGTTGTCCATAGTTCTTTAGCTGCCTCACGTTTTCAGTTAATGTCTAAATGCTCTTGAAATTAGAATTTTTTTTTTTTTGAATTTATGGTTTTTGAAGTTTCTTATGAAATGGGTTACGCAAAAAATTTAAACTTGGATTTATTTTTGTACTTTGCAGTGTTGGTCTTTCATTTTATTATAATCTCTGGTTGAAGGGACCTGAATTTTATTTTTTATTTTCAAATTTGAACTAGCGTTCATGCATTTAAAAGTTTCAGTTCAGTTATTGTGTTAATCACAGCGATGTCTAGTAAGTTTAGTTGGAGCATACTGGATATATTAAACTGAGCAATTGTGTTGATCTCAATGGGTTGGGTAACTTTAGTTTTGAGTATGGTAGGTATATTGAACTGATGTGTTGTGTATTGAGAGCATTGGCCATGTTACTGGTAGCATTGTGCAGCCCCGTTTGTATGAAATTAAGGTAAAGAAACATATAAGTTGATTGGACACATCTTCCATTAATTGCCAGTGTTAATCAGGGAAAGATGAAACTGAGGAGAAAACAGAATTCTAAAACCTTGGAGTCCTATACTAAGCTTTCTTTATTTTGCTTTATGTATGTCCTGATGTTGAAGCTGATTCTTGTTATATATTTTTATTTAATGCAATAGAAAAAAGGGTGTGTGTTGATTAAGAGAAAGATTGATGGAGATTGATAGAGCTGATGGCCGCTCACCAAACCAATTGAGGCCATTGAGTTGCTCTCGCAACACCCTCCACCGTGCTCATGGCTCTGCCAGTTGGTCTCAGGGTAAATGCTTCTAAGAAAAGCGCTTTTTTGATAAATAATTAATATTCATGTATTTAAGTTTTTTGGGGTTGATTCTAGGAGAAACAAAAGTTCTTGCTGCTGTTTATGGACCAAAAGCTGGAACAAAAAAGAATGAAAATCCTGAGAAGCCCTGCTTTGAAGTTATTTGGAAGCCTAAAAGTGGACAAATTGGTTAGCTCTTTTACTTTCCTTTATTTATTTATTTTGCGTGAAAATCATTCACCTTGATCAGTTAAGCACTTGTTCGTATGCTTGAAAATTAATTAATTTTGCTGTTGAGAATTGGTCTAATTGTAGGCAGAGATCTCACATGATGGTAGGATTTTTATATTGTCTCATAAAACTTAGGGAGATCAATCATAATCTTCCTTTTCGAATAGTTCATTACGGTCTCTATGATATAAAGTATAAACATTAAATACTGATGTTTTTTCCATCTAATTTTCCCAAATTTGCCAAATATTTAAGGGAACCTGGAGAAAGAATACGAAATGATACTCAAGCGAACTATACAAAGCATATGCATTTTGACTGTCAATCCAAATACCACAACCTCAATTATAATTCAGGTAAGGTTTTTTATTTTAATACTGCCACTAATTAATACTGTAGTTCTCTTCGAGTGATCCTGTTGCTTTAAATCTAATTCTTGATTCTGAGTGTGGTTCCTAGTTTGACTGACTAGGGTTCCTATGTCATTAGTGTTACTTATATTACATTTTCTACTTTATAGATTATGCAATCTGAACATTGAATATTTTTAATGGTGTATCTTTGCAGGTTGTCCATGATGATGGTGCTGTATCCTTTGACTACATATTTCAATGTTGTGTTTTGTTAGTGTCCAGACTGATATAATTGGGAATTATTATATTTCTATGGGATGAATTTACCTTGTCTTTATTTTTTAATATCAAGTTGATGACTGTTTCTTGACTGTATTTCTATAGCTTCTACCTTGTGCTATAAATGCAGCGTGTGCTGCTCTTGTAGATGCTGGAATTCCTATGAAGCATCTTGCTGGTAGTTTGTCACTACAACTGACTGTCCTCTCTCATATTTTTAAAACTTGAACACAGACAGTGATATTTTTTACTGGATTATGCAGTGGCAATATGTTGCTGCTTAGCAGAAAGTGGATATGTGATTCTGGACCCCACAAAGTTGGAAGAGCAGGTTAGTTTAATTTTCTTGCCTAAATTCACAACATTTTTTTGCTGATTTAAGTAAGGTTGCAGGAATTATCTGGCTAAAATGCAGTTTAATTATAACTGCTTCTTTTTACATTAGTCATTTTGCTCAGATCAAAGGCACTCTACATTTAGATAGTACACAAAGGATATTGATCTTGTAGTCTTATAATTACAGGTCGGTGTTATAGTGCCTTGAAGTGTGGTAAGAAGTATAGCCATTCTTTGCAGCATATGTGAAGCCATATACTTGCTGAAAAATAGACTAGTTGGGTGCTTATTAAACAAATGTAAATTCCTATTCCTAACATTCATATCTTATGTAACTGTAGAAAATGAAGGCATTTGCTTATTTAGTGTTTCCAAACTCAATACTCTCGGTCCTTCCAGAAGGATCGTCATTGGTGGAAGGTGAACCCATGGAGCATGGGATCATTACATCTGTAACACACGGTGCAATGTCAGGTATGTCAATTCCTGCTTGTCTATGTTTCATCTGTTAACATTTTTTAGTATCCACTGCCAAGGGGAAATATTGTGTTGCTAGATCTTTTTTCTATCTGATTTCTTGTGTAAATCTGATCTCTAGTGGATGACTATTTTCACTGCCTTGAAAGAGGCCGGGCAGCAAGTGCAAAGTTGTCTGATTTTCTGAGGAGGAGCTTGCAATCAAAATTCCCAAGTGACTCATCCAATGCTGCGTGATTTCATAATGATTGATTGAGAACATTATTCACAAAAATCTTCAAGTTAAGCGATCCATCCTTTGCCACCTGTTGTCTACTGGTAGAATGACTATTGTATTATAAGATTATATGCCTGAATGAAGACATTTGATGTAACTTCAAATGGTAACAAAACCTTTTGTAATGGTAGGGAATTCTGATACCCCAACATAGCTGGCTTATTGTACCTGGAAGCACTTCACACTATTTTGCAGAGATCTGATTTTTGGCCATTTTAGCCTATTTCATTATTAGGGTTTTTCTTTTCTCTTTACATAATTGATAATACATGACCTGAAAAGCGTGTTTTTATAAATTCAATAATTTTGTACATACAAATGATGAACACTAATGTGTATAAATAAATTAATACATTATTATACAACTAAGTGGGGATTTTGAATAAGAGATAAACATATTGTTCTTTCTCTGTTGATTTCACACATTCTCCACTTTGTTCACTCTTTAAGATTTTCTTCAGTTGGGGGGAGTAATATTGTCACGATTTAGACCTTTTACTAACACATAGTAATATCTATAGCCATAACATTCACCACTGGATCAGCATCATTTTAGTATGATCAATGTTAACATTTTGATGCCTTCTCCTTTCTTAAAGCATCCCATATAGAATTTAGAGTGGCTACACTCTGCAGCTCATTGAAACTTCAACAGTAGTTCACTTAACAATCTTTAAACATGTAATAGCAGCATCGGAAGCCAGAAGCAACTGCTTGGTAAAGCTATTCATATTATACACATGGTGCAGTCAGTTATAAGTTGTCACTTGATCTAGACCAGAGAATCCAGACATACCTGACGTAGGAACGCAGTACTTATTCAGTATATAAAAAATGAGGAAAAATATACATATGTAATACCAGCTGAACAAGTGCAAGACCAAGATGAACTCAGCTGAACAAGTGCAAGACCAAGATGAACTAACTTAAAGACTCTAAGAAGCTCCCAGATTTCATTTCTAACCAGATCCTGCAGACAGCTATGTTTTTCTGTAGAAACTTCGATGGTTTTTTATTATTTGACAATGCCTTCACCTAATTTTACAGTTCCAAGCCACCTACAAATTTTTGCTCATCTGAAAATGGAAGCTGTGAAAAGTTGGTGCTTCACAAGTAGTCCTTAATAAGCTATACCATTTTATTAAAGGCAAAATAAAAAGAACTAATAATATAGTAATGTGTTTAATTCAGTAAATGCAAACATATGGATAAAAATTACAATATAATTTTTCACCTTCCACTACCTTGGTAAGATGATCCCAACAAATTTAAAGTTCTACTTGAATTAATAATACAGTTTAGCAATATATTACCTTCGCATATTGGTGAAATTCAGTTTGATGAGACTGTTCTTCCTAGTTTTGTAGTAAGACTTGTTCTCTAATAGGTGCCTACACAAATCAACAATATGTGTCAACTCCTCTCAAAGCCATAACCTCAGCCAAAAGCTGTTCAAAACCTAAAAACAACATTCATCGTCTCCTCCCTCACTCCCACTGCCTCCTTATAGTCTTCTAGTTATCTTAATCTTCAATTATTAATTCAATTAAATTATTATCTTAATCTTCAAATAATATCCTAATCCTAATCTTAACTTATTCAATTACTATCCTAATCCTAACATTCACATACAGATTTACCCAAACCATATATTAGCAGGTGATCTTTTCAAAATGTCTATCTCAATACTCAATTACAGTTACTAAGAGTTATAAATAAGAGATGGTTATGTTGGCTGTAACCCCAGTTGTTTCAACTGATCAAACCGAAGCAGATTGGTTTCAAAGAAGTCGAAAGCAGGGGCTCAGAACTGTTTTTAGCCAAAGACTCACCTTAAATTTATTTAGTTGCATCACAATGTACTAGTAACTAGGGTGAGGAATGGTCAGTGAGATAACAGATCTAAACAACCTGCTTCACTCATCAAGCAATTGATCAAGAATTATAGTGTATGCATGAAAGGGATTTTGTGCTAAATTTCTAATAGTAGAACTCCAGAATGATGCAACTGAAAGTGATACAACTAGATACTGAGAAATAATCCTTCAACTAGATCAAGTAAAACATGCCAACAAGTCATACACCAGCCAATCTTGTTTGTAATGCTTTTCCCTATTAACCTTACCAGCTCAGTTTTTTCTATGTATAGAGATAATGATTTATTAACACATTCACTGTAAAAATTCATCTATACAAATATGTGTCAATGTTTGATTTCTAACACCACAATTCTTGATCAGCTTTTGTTATGTTACAGAAATCAGCAACTCCAAGGAATTGCTGTGATTCAATGGTTATATATGTTCTCCAGTCTCCATCTTTTCAAAATCCAAACTCAAGCACAATGTCAATGAAACAAATGACAATTGTAAAGAAATTGTCAAGTCACTGATACACTAGAAAGAAACAAATGCTACACAAGCAAAAATCAAATCTTAAGAAGAAACAGACTACAATTTTAAACTAATATCATTTATTCCCACTCAAGATAATCGTTCAAAATTTCTAGAACTAGTACTCCTTTTTTTTTACACATCAGAAATAGTACTTTCTGTAACTCAAGATCCATGAAAGAATGTCATTTCTATCTCAATGATCCAAATAATACAAAAAGTTCATTCCCACATCATTATCAATCCAAAATAAATATTTTATAGAGAAAATCTTATACAAAAATACAAACAGTATAATCCCAAGTAAACACAGAATACGCCAATAGACTAACCTGTTCTATTCTGTCCAATTAGCAATAATCCGATCCAACAGAGCCAACACTTTCTCCAAACCCTCAATTTCACCATTCTCAACACACAATAAAGCTTCATCCAATTCTTTAGCCTCCTTAATTCTAGCCTCTCTCAATAAACTCCTGAAAACCCTTTTCCTCAAACCACTTCTCACCACCAAATTCATCCCCAAAATGCCCCTCAAAACCCTCAAACCCTCCACAACCAACCCACTTCTACACAACCCATCAACCAAAACCTGATACACCACCCTCTCCACCTTACATGGAGAGCCAGGCCTCAGCATCCAGTTGTACACTTTCAAAGCATCTTTTGGCCTACCCCTTCTGAGATATGAAGAAACAAGAAGTGTGGCGATCAATGTGAGATGTGAATGTGCTTGAGGGGTGTGTTTGAGTTTGGTTAAAAGTGCCATGGGGAGGACCAAGTCTGGCTGGGAAGTGAGAGAATGAGTTAAGATGGAAAAAGAGAGAGACTTGGGAGGTGGGTTTGCTTGTAAAGCTGTGAATGTGAGATTAATGGCTGTGTTAATGTTGTTTGTGAGGCATAAGCGTGGGATTAAGAGGTTGATTTTGGCGAGTTCTTGTTGTGTTAATTGAGGTGTTAAAGTTTCAGTTTTGGATTCTGGGTTCACTGAATCATCTTCAATTGTTGAAGATGAAGAAAAAGACTGAAATTCTAAGAGCTTCGAGGTAGAAGAAAGGATTTGGAAGGGCTTTGTTCCAAACGATCTGATTTTTACGCTCAGCATAGTGATGTTGTGAAGTTAATCAGTTTGGAGTCGCTAAGCCGCCATAGACAGGCATGGAGTCTCTCACACGTATAAGAAATTTGAAATTGCAACAAACCCTGGTAGATTTAAGAAATTTACCTAACATCTCTTTTTTTTTTTTGGCCAAATATCATAAAGAAAAAATGACATTTTCCCACAAAAGCTTTGGCCTAGGAACGCTTTTACACCCTGATAACATAAATAATACTTTCTCACCTAATATCAAACTTTGTTATAAAAAACTAAGTTAGTAAAGCTAAAATAATAATTTCAATATTTATATATTTAAAAAAATAAAAAATAACTCTTGTATGAATTTCACTTAAATATTTAAAACATGACAGATTAACTCTTTTATAAGTTTTAAAGCTTGTAATTTCTATAATCTAATGAAAATCCTAGTTGTTAATGTCACTTCTTCATTACCACAATCTCGTTGTTGTTGTGAGTTTTGACCCCCACTACCCTCTCTCTCTCTCGTCACAATTTTAGCCATCATTGATGACTCTTTCATTCAATTAAATTGTCAACGACTTAATCGAGAGGAATTGTCAACAAAAATTGTAACAACTCTCTCTAGCTATATATCCTCTCTGAAACATGCATCCATAGAGATGTGTTAGCGTGAAACTTTCCCACCACATACAACAGACATTAAATGCATGGTCACATACTCCCCCACACACACAAAAAAGTGTACTCAATAATTCAAACAACACTAATAATATAAATAATTCATATACAATCCACAAACTTACATACAAAATTATAAAAAGAACACAATAAATGAAAAACATTTAATAAATAAGTGATTTTTCGATATTTTACACATAACATCAAATATAATCATAAATCATATGTGTTTTATTCTCAATCCTATCGTGGTATTTTCAAATACTTTCTCAGCATCGCAAATTCCCATCTACATATTTCGATAGATAATATCTAATCTTCAATAACGATGTCATCTCAAAACACTAATGTCAAAAGATATACATAAACATTTTAGACGTTTGGTGAAAACATGACCTAACATATGATCTAGGTAATTTTTTCATTATTAGAATAGGTCTTTATGTATTGCTACGAGAGTCCAGCACAAAAAAAATATAAATAATTTGTGCTAAACTATTATTATATACAAGGAGTAAACTATACTATCCAATCTCATGATATGTGCTAAATTAGTGATATGCACAAAGAGTAGTGTCAGAGAGGTAAGGGTTAACTGGCCCTTAATTTTGATAAATTTTTAGTTTTCTATATATATAAAATAAGAATATAATCTATAAATTTTGCTTGACATCCTTGGATTTTGTATTCCTTAATTGACCATCTTATATTTTGTTTTTATTCAACGCTCACACCTCTAAATTTTATTTTTGGTTCTGTGACTGCATTACATTGGAGTTTAATTGACATAATTTTAAATTGTTTTATGTCATATTATTACTTCAGAAGCATTGGATTGACGGGGACAAGATCAACAGTTTTGTGTTGTACGTGCGGACTCGAGCAATCCTTAATGGTGATGACACAAATCATTGGAAGCGAACTACCGAAGAGGAGAGAAGGTATATACTTTATCATACATTAGCTCTGATTATACTATTTATTTTACATATATTCCTCCTTTGATACTGTACACTAGATCAAATAAATTTAATTTAAAGCTCAAACTAAATATTATAGTTTCAATTCGAGCTTGAGTCAATTGTAGGTTTAAATCGAATCTATCTCTAATTTTAATAGGTTTCTCCTTTAGAATATTATATATCATTTTATATTTTTATAATTTTTTGATTATAATATATCTTTCATTCATCTGCGTATGCAGACGTATAATGTTGAACTATGTTAAATATTGTATCTTTTGTGTGATTGATGATATGTTTTTGCAGCGGTGTTTATGTGGAAGTGGCTGAATGGTTAGAAGATTGTTGCGCTGAGGTTGGGGGAAAATTCAACACAAACAAGCTCACTGCAAGGACTTTGTACAAGCTTGCATTTGTGGTCAAGTTTACTGACCATGCTTTCGGATTGGACGATGAAAATCTATTGATTCTCATACTCCTACTCCCAAATTGCACCAAGATCGATGCATAGAACACTTCCATAATATCCCGAAAAACCAATGGATAGGGATCCTGGTTGGTGAGTTCAGGATTAAAGATGAGGAGCAAGGGGAGCTTGAATTTTTCACGACTCAAAGCATGATGTTCCTTTGGAAGAACGGAATTGTCCTCAAGGGAGTGGTGATTGAGCCAGCGAAGTAGTGTGGTTTATCAGAAATATTTGGACGTTTGCATGCTTCAGCTAAATTTGCAGACACACTATTTTGACCTTGAATAATGATGAATTAGGTTGCAAGTACATTTTGTAAAGATAACTTGCCTCCAACAATCTGAATAATAATTCCTTTTTCATTTTTTTGACCGTCAGGTAACACTCTGGATGATTTTTTAAAAAACACTTATTCTCGGTCATGTTACCGAAGTAAAGCATGTGGTGGGGACTCATTGAGGATATGAACCAAACCAAGCCTAAATGCATCCTATCTCAAGTTCAGTTTGAATAAAAATGGGTTAGCTTAAGTTCGATTTAAGTTTATTAAGTTGAAGTTAAAGACATATCAAGTTCAATTTAGTTTTTAAGTTTTAAGTTTGAACCTTGACTCAAATTTATGATTCGGATTCGTAAATCAAATTTATAACTCATTAACAAAATAATTATGTATTATCAAATAAGGGGAAAAATAACATCATTTTGACAATTGTTTGACATGATAGAATTGAGTTGTAAGTCAAGCTCAAACCAAATCAAATCGTCTACATAGCTTGTAAGCAAAATCGAACCAAACTTTTTTTAACTCAAGTTTAACTTGGTTTCAAAAATGAACCGATCCTCTCAATTCGAGTTTGATTCGATTTCAATCTAAACGAATTTTATCCAAACCGACTTTCAAGACCAAACTAACCCCATTTGAGTCTGAGAACATTGTTTGTACCCTGGATGTCCACCAAACAAAGTTTTGTCCCAATGGATGTCCACCAAACAAAGTTTGAAATTCTTAATTTAAATCACTAACAAACAACGTTAGGGTCGGTAGCATATTATTGAAGTTCACTTCTGGCTGGTGTTCATCACTGCCAATCACAATAAACTAATGTGATGTATATAGTTATTAAATTGACAATACAGATCTCAATCAGCTATAAATACGACTGCATGGTTTTCAAAGATCATCATCATCAGTAAGATCAGTTTCTTGCAAGAGTTGTCAAATAGTAAGAGAAGATGTCGCTTCAGCTTCCTCACAACTACCATGGAATTGTCCAAGATGCTTTCCCACATATTGACATGTCCTCGAATCAGAAGTTCTACGATCAGCTGTTCTTGGGAGTTTTCTTGAACAATAACCAGACGGCACGTTCCTTCTTATAGTCATCCTTCTGTGTTTGTATGTATATATAAAATATATTGATATCATTTTAAATTGTTTAATGTGTACACAGAAGTATCGGGTTGATGAGAGCAAGATCAACAGCTTCGTCTTGTATGCGAAGACTTTGTCAATCACATGGGGAGATGACGAACGATATTGGAAGTGGACTACCGAAGAGGAGAGAAGGTATGCATACATACATATCTACGAATATATTCTCTAGTCAGACTTGAGGGACGCAAACGAGCCAAAAACCAAGTATTGCTTAGCTCAAACTCGATTTGATGGAGTTCACCAAGGGTTCTAGCTGGACAAATTGGGGCATTGCAGGCTAGAGATTGCGGTCCAGAGCGTAAATGAGGACTCAAGTTTGGTTCGAAAAAAAGATTGTGGGGTTTAGAAAGAACCGATACTTGAATTTGTTGAAGCTATGAAGCTGTGAAGTTGGCTGCTGTAAATTCTGAATTTTTGAAGATGGTTCTGCTGCAGAAAGCTGAAGATGATATGGATTATTTTTTTTTTGCAGCCTTTAAAATGGTGACAAACTTCCTTAACCATTTTGTAATGTTTTTAGTTAGAATGCAACCAAACTAAATTATATTTGTTATGTTAGGTGTACTTTGACTTAAAGTTTGGTTGGCTTGTAAGAATTTGTGTGGATAAGCTTAATTTAAGCTGCTTTTGTACAGGGGTTAGGAAAGCTATGTAAATATACATGTATGGCAAAGAAATGATATGTTTTCAAGTCACAAAAACAGAAAAATAGCAGACCTCCGTTCCAGCTCTCTGTTTTCTCCTCTGCTTTTTCATTTTTCTTGCTTTCTTTGCTTCCAGATCTCCATTAAAAAATCAACAATTGGTATCAGAGCCTTCAGTTCTTTGTAAAGACCTGTGCCAAGGAAGAAGTTTGAAGAAAAGGAGAAGAAACTGAGCACACAAACCATGGCCTCAAGCAGTTTTACAGGGGTATCTGCACCAGTTTTTTCTGGTGAAAATTATGTAGCATGGGCAGTGAAGATGAAAGCCTACTTAAGAGCTTTTGATTTGTGGGATGTGGTTGAGATAGATAAGCAACCAAATCCACTGCCAGAAAACCCAACACTGAATCAAATCAAGCATCATTCTGAAGAAGTGGCTAAGAGATACAAAGCTTTGTCTTGTATCCATTCTGCAGTTTCAGAGGTGATGTTTGCAAAGATCATGGCTTGTGAGACAGCAAAGGAAGCATGGGATAAGTTGAGACTGGAATTCCATGGAAGTGACAAATCAAAGCAAATGCAAATTTTCAATTTAAAAAGGGAATTTGCTCTGCTTAGAATGAAAGATGGTGAATCAATTAAAGACTACATTGATAGGCTAATGAAAATTGTGAACCAGTTGACTCTTCTTGGAGAGGTGATTTCTGAAAATAAGGTTGTGGAGCAAGTATTGGTGAGTTTGCCAGAAAAATTTGAGGCAAAGATCTCATCTTTGGAAGATTCGAAAGACATAAGCACCATGACAATTTCAGAACTTTCAAACTCTTTACAAGCTGTGGAATTGAGACAAGCTTTCAGAGATGGAGTCATAATATCTGAAGGAGCTTTTGTTGCAAACCAAACAGCAAAAATACATGCTGGTTCCAGTTCAAATAAGCAGCAATTTGGCAAGAAAGGCAAAGAAAAGAAGGAGAGCTTTGATAGAAGACAAAAAGGGAAGAAAGGTAGATTTCCACCCTGCCAACATTGTAAAAAAACCAGCCATACAGAGAGGTACTGCTGATATAGACCTGAAATACAATGTAGAGGGTGTAAAGAATTTGGTCATATGGAGAAAGTTTGCAAAAACAAAGGTAAAACAAATCAGCAGCAAGCTCAAGTTGCTGAAAAGTTACAGGAGAAGGAAGAGCAACCTGAAGAGCAATTGTTTACAGCAGGCTGCTATGAAGCTCAAGTCCATTCTCAAACTTGGTTATTGGACAGTGGATGCACCAATCATATGACTTCAGATGAAAGCCTTTTTGTCAACATGAAGAAGAGCAGAATCTCTCGAGTAAAAATTGGAAATGGAGATTTTTTGCAAGTGAAAGGAGTTGGTACAATTTCTATCACTACATCATCAGGTACAAAAATGATTAATGATGTTTTGTTTGTGCCTGGTATAGCTCTTAACTTATTGAGTATTGGTCAAATGCTAGAGAAGAATTACTCCTTAAAATTTGACAATAAAAAATGTCATGTTTATGACTCAAAAGGAGTAGAATTAATGGTGGTAAATATGATGCATAGAAGTTTTTGTTTAGAGCTAAATGAGTTGAATGCTCAAGCACTTGTTAGTAGTGATCAAGAGTCAATTAAGTGGCATAAAAGACTAGGCCACTTTCATGAAAAAGGGCTCAAACTTTTGTATGAAAAAGAGCTCACTGTTGGAGTGCCAAAGGTGGCAATGATGAAAGGAGTATGTGAAGCTTGTCAATTAGGCAAGCAAACAAGATTCTCATTCTCAAATAATGAAGCATGGAGGGCCAAGGAGAAGCTGCAGTTAGTACACACTGATGTGTGTGGCCCCATGACAGAAAATTCCTTAAATGGCAGTAGGTATTTTGTTCTTTTTATTGATGATCTTAGTAGAATGTGCTGGGTTTACTTCATTAAGCTGAAATCTGAAGTTTCAGATGTGTTTTTGAATTTTAAGAGACTTGTAGAGAATGAAAGTGGATGCAAAATAAGAATGGTAAGGAGTGATAATGGAGGGGAATATACCAGTGAAAAATTCAGAAAAATTTGCATGGAAAATGGCATTAAACATCAACTCACAACTCCTTACAGCCCTCAGCAAAATGGGGTGAGTGAGAGGAAGAATAGGACTGTGATGGAAATGGCAAGATGTCTTTTGTTTGAAGCTAATTTGCCAAAAAGCTTTTGGGCAGAAGCTGTGAATACAGCAGTGCATTTACTCAACAAATTACCAACAAAAGCCTTGAAGGACATGACACCTTATGAGGCTTGGTTTGGTTCAAAGCCAAATGTGAGTTATATGAAGATATTTGGCTGCATTTGCTGGACTTATATACCAGAAATGAAGAGAGAAAAGTTGAGTAAGAAAGCTGAATTAGGCATCTTTGTTGGCTATAGTGACTTGTCAAAAGCTTATAGAGTCTATCATCCTTTAACTGGAAAAATTAGCATCCACAGAGATCTGAAATTTGATGAAAATTCAGTATGGAATTGGGAAGCCAATGAAGTTCAAGTGAAGGTGAAAAATGAGCCTAACTTGCAAAGTGAAAAGGTGGCAGAAGATAAGCTTCAAGCTAGCAGTGATGATGAAGATAAAACACCCAAAATGAGATCACTTTCTGAAATTTATAGCAGGTGTAATACAGCCATATTAGAGCCTACAACATTTGAGGAAGCATCAAGGTTTCCTAGTTGGAGGGCTGCAATGCAGGAGGAGATAAAGATGATTGAAAAAAATCAGACTTGGAAGCTTGTAGAAAGACCTCCTAATAAGCATATAATAGGGGTTAAATGGGTGTACAGAACAAAAATGAATGTTGATGGTTCTGTAAACAAACTAAAGGCAAGGCTTGTAGTGAAAGGGTATGCTCAAAAGGAAGGTGAAGACTACTCTGAAACCTTTGCTCCTGTTGCAAGGTTTGACACCATTAAACTCCTTATTGCATTAGCAGCACAAAAAGGTTGGAATCTTTACCAACTTGATGTTAAATCAGCATTTCTCAATGGTGAATTAAGTGAAGAAGTGCACATTGAACAAGCTCCTGGATTTGTAAAGAAAGGTGAAGAAAATAAAGTGTGCCTACTTAGAAAGGCCTTGTATGGCCTAAAACAAGCTCCAAGAGCCTGGTATAGCAAGGTGAATGCATACTTGCTGAAGCTTGGCTTTGTAAAGAGCTTAAATGAGGCTACATTATATGTGAAATTTGTTGAAGAAAATGTGCTAATTGTATCCATTTACGTGGATGATCTTCTGGTCACAGGAAGCAATGAAGAATTGATTGCTTGGTTAAAATTGGAGATGCAGAATGCCTTCGAAATGACAGACTTGGGAAAGCTCAGCTTCTTTTTGGGAATTGAAGTAATTCAATCTGATGTTGGGACCTTTATTGGTCAAGAAAAATATGCAAAGGAGATATTGAGAAGGTTTGGCATGGAAAATGCAAAAGGAGTTGACAATCCTTTAGTGCTAAACCAGAAGCTGGAAAAGAATGATGGATTTCTGGAGGTTGAACCATCTGTTTATAGAAGCTTGGTAGGTTGTTTGCTTTATCTAACAGCAACTAGACCAGATATAATGTATGCCACAAGTTTGCTTTCCAGGTTTATGCAAAAGCCAAGCCAACAACACTTCAAAACAGCCAAAAGGGTACTTAGATATGTCAAAAATACAGCAGATCTTGGAATTTTTTATAACAGAAAATTGGAGCTGAATTTATGTGGCTATGTTGATAGTGATTGGGGTGGTTCAATTGATGACTTTAAAAGCACTTCTGGTTACATATTTTCTCTTGGATCAGGTGTTATATGCTGGAACTCTAAAAAGCAAAGTGTGGTAGCTCAAAGTACAGCAGAAGCTGAATACATAGCTGCTGCTTCAGCTGTAAATCAAACCATTTGGCTGAGAAAAATTTTAGATGATTTGAATGAAAAGCAAGTGGAAGCTACACCTATTTATTGTGATAACAAAGCTGCAGTAGCCATAACAAAAAATCCTGTTTTCCATGGTAAAACAAAGCATATCAAGATCAAGTATCATGCCATTAGACAAGCAGAAGAAGAATCAGAGGTGAGTCTAATTCACTGCAGCTCAGATGAGCAATTAGCTGACATTTTGACCAAGGCATTAAACACCAAAAGGTTTGTTCAAATGAGAAAGAAGTTGGGAATGATAAGCAAGTTTGTCAAGGAGGAGTGTTGAAGCTATGAAGCTGTGAAGTTGGCTGCTGTAAATTCTGAATTTTTGAAGATGGTTCTGCTGCAGAAAGCTGAAGATGATATGGATTATTTTTTTTTTGCAGCCTTTAAAATGGTGACAAACTTCCTTAACCATTTTGTAATGTTTTTAGTTAGAATGCAACCAAACTAAATTATATTTGTTATGTTAGGTGTACTTTGACTTAAAGTTTGGTTGGCTTGTAAGAATTTGTGTGGATAAGCTTAATTTAAGCTGCTTTTGTACAGGGGTTAGGAAAGCTATGTAAATATACATGTATGGCAAAGAAATGATATGTTTTCAAGTCACAAAAACAGAAAAATAGCAGACCTCCGTTCCAGCTCTCTGTTTTCTCCTCTGCTTTTTCATTTTTCTTGCTTTCTTTGCTTCCAGATCTCCATTAAAAAATCAACAGAATTGACCTGGTTGTTCGGATACCTGATTTTTTAGATTGAACACACTCCTGAAATTTTATTCTATAAGATTTTGTTATTCTAATTAAGATTGGCCTGTGTTTTGCAGTGGTGTTTATGTGGAAGTGGCTGAATTGATTATGGTTAATTGGGTTGAGGTTAAGGGAAAATTCAACACAGACTATCTCACACCAAGGACTCTGTAGAGGCTTGCATTTGTGGTCAAGTTTACCGACCAAGCTTCCGGATGGGAAGATCAAAATCCAGTGATTCTGAATCTCGAACTCCCAAATGGCACCCAGATACAACGCAAAGAAAGCTTCAAGAATAAGCCAAAATACCAATGGATCGAGATCCCAGTTGCTGAGTTTAGAGTTAAAGAAGATGAAGAGCAAGGGGAGATGGAGTTTTCCATGGCTGGAACCAGTGACTTCCATACCGAGGAAGGCGTTGTCATCATTGGAGTCGTAATTGAGCCAGCCAATTAGTATGGCTAATCAGCTATATTTGATCTTACTCTATCTTGAATAATAATGTTTGAGTTCAAGTTGCATGTGCTCAAGTTCATGTTCCTTTTTTTATCTTGATTGTCAGAGAATACTCAGGATCATTGTTATTTCTCTCTTTATAAATAAAAAACCATGTTTGTTTTTAACACACTTTAGTCGCGGTTCTGAAGGCAATGAATATAGGTTAAATATCTTAAGTTTTCACCACCTCTCTGGAGGACAAGCCTTGAGCTGCAGCCCCAACCAGCTGAGTCTTGGCTCAATGGACCCTCCTACTGTACTTTTTTCTCCCCATCATAGGCGTCTTCACTCCTTGATGCGAAAATGTAAGTCTAGTGTAGCTATATCTACCGGTGACCATAAATGGTGAAACATAGCGCTATCAGAAACTTTCTGCGACTAATCGGAGCTGGAGCTTTTATTGTATATATGCATTTACAAAGCTTCCCCATTTGTAACTTTCCAACTGTTAACCTTACTACATAAATATTCTTGGCAAACTTTATCTGTAAGAACAAAGTTTAATTTCTGATAAATTACTGATTTCTACACTCCATTGCATCATTTGCCAGGCCCTTCTTACAGCTCGACCTTTGTATCTACAAAAGTGAAAAAAAAAAAAAAGTCGTCCCATGAATAATAAGTCTGTATAACGTTCACCTATACAAGGCGCAGATAGAGCGTGAAGAAAACCTGCGTGGTTTGTGCTACATCGATTCTAACATGAAAAGCTTTGCAGTATTTTTGTAGCATAAGTTGCTTTATAATCTACTTCTGCAGATAGCAAGACAAGACATTTAGTCACTTTCAAACGACCGCTTGTAAAAATAGGTTAGAACATTGATCCTATAGATGCGAATCAATCACCTTACACATATGTTTGTTGAAAAGGTTGTGCTTCGCCTGATGCTTCGTTATTGTGCTGGTTTTCAAGTGGCATGTACTGTGACATTATGGCCATGATCTCTGAGTCCATGTAAGACTGCAAATTGAACAAGACGCATGATTAGAAACATATGGGAAGTGATTTGGATGCAGAGAAAGAAACAAAGATTGTTGAACAAATAAGAAATTAAACATGTGTAGTCATACCCGAAGTCGGTATTTGTAGAATACGTAACCAGCTAAACCAGCAGCGGCCACAATTACTAGGATCACAGAAGTGAGTAACCATCTGAATTTCGATCCACTTCTTTCTGTAGATTTGATGAACAAAGATTAGTACATGACAGTTAGATGTTTTTGATTTGCAATTTGCGAAACCTCACTACATAAAATGGATCATTGCCAGTACATCAATGAAGAATATTTAAATTTCCTTATCTTACCAATACAAGTATCTTGTTCCTTTATGTAAAGAAGATCTCCTTTACACTTGCACTCATATCCTCCCCAGGTATTCTTACAGGAGCAGCCATCGCACTGACAGGCGGAATGCTCCTTGCACTCATTGATATCTGGTGCAGAATGGGAATAATACAACAGAACAATTCAGATATAAGATTTTGAAAGAGAAAAAAGCTATAATAACACTGTGAGAAGAAATGCACCTTCGCATGTAAGACCATTCCCTCGGAAGCCCTTTGGACACTGACAGCCAGTTAACTGGGACTCCTGCTCCACATGAAATGAATTCCATTATGCTACTAAAGAAGAATAAAAAAGCATAACAAAATACAAGGATAACATCACTGAACTGAGCAGGCTGAGAAGGTTAATCCATCTTTGGAGTCCGACCAGCAACCTCCATTGTTTAATTCACATCTTCCAGGTCCATAGGCTGTAAATTAAGGAGTAAAAGCAAATAAGAATTGAAGGTGGACAAATTAGCAGAGTTTGGAAATAAGTAGTCATCTCATTGCAACAATTGTACCTTCACAGGATATATATCCGTCTCCCCTGAACTGGACACCCTTCACGGTAGGGCACTCACAGACTCTTCCCCTAAATGTGTCCTGAAGAAATTCCAAATTCCCCTTGAATTAAAAATTTAAATAAATTACTTTAAAAAAATTGTGAAATCTATATTTTGTACCTTGCAAGCAGTAATGTTGGCTTTGGTGTCCTGCCAACAGCCACCATTCCTTTCAAGGCACTCATTAGTCTCAAGATCTGCCAAAAAAATTAGGCAAATTCAGAAAGGGAAAAAGAAAGGCAAAACATTTCCTGGGCACAAATAATATAAGGTGTCAAATAAGTATAACAACCTCCACTTAAACAAATTGGAGGATCAGTTGTCTCCCGGAATCCAGCACATATGGCCTTGAGCACAGCCATTCTATCTAATTTTCCTGCAAAGAGTTAAAATTAAGGGCTTCGGCATCTGGATATAGTCAATATTGTTGACTTTATAGTAAAAGGATAGCAAGAATTGCATATAATGATGATCATTAAATTACAAACCTCGATATTGTACATTGTTGATAACTAGTGTTGGCAAGATTGTAACATCACCACGAGATCCTCGACCAAGCTAAATTTTAAAATGGAAAGATAAAACAATGAGTTAATTAACTGACCCACATATACCACTTTGATTTCCTGAGAAATTAAATTACCTGGAGTTCTTGCTCTGTTTTCAGCACTTCATTCTCCACATCAGCTTCAGGATCTCCCATACATTTCTTGATCTTCTCGATTGGCAGATCTGTGTTAATAAGAAGGAAACCATTAGAAACAACATAGTGAGATTCCAGTTTAGCACTCTAATCAAGCATATAGACATACCAAGTGATTTCATGACATCCTCAGCACATCCTTTGCTGTACTTCTTCCCCTTCATGGAGCATCTGATATGAAAATCAGTTACATAATCCCACCAAACCAAGGACCGGTTACTCTCATTAGCGACTCTGTGCACACAAAGCTGCCTCAAGTTCTCAAAAACCACATCCTTTCCTTGATATCCTTCTCCAAAATCCTGTTCTGGATCAGGCGCACAATATCTCCCGTGGTTTATGCACTGAGACTTGCATTCGCTGCTGTGAATAAAAAACACAGGGCAAAACCAGGTTATGTAGTGTGGTGTAAACAAAGTGTAGCCACCCTTCTCCAGGATTTGAGCATGGCCCTTGAAACTTTTGACAAAGTTCATCTGCTCATCGCAACGAGTTCCACACTCATCATTGCTGTTTGTCCACAATTCATACTCAACTCTCTGATCAGGATGGGGCACTGACTCTCTCCAGTCCAATTTTATGACAACATCTTCTTCTCCTTTCTTCAAGGCCTGCTTCAAGCTCTCACCAAAGGAGCGATCTATTAGCGCCGAGGGAATTGCAATTTTCTCCACGTACCGATCTGCAACAGTGCTGTCCTCAGGAGAATCCATGGTGATCAGAGGTTCATCCATGTTATCAGCAATTAAAACTGCCGCTGCTCCTGCCTGTTGACCATTCCATACCTTCAAGACAAAGAAGCACTCTAAGAGTGCAAGAAAAGGGGAAAAGAAAACAAATCAACAAAAGATAAAACAACAAAAACTTTCATGTTTCATTTGCTCTAGCTCAAACCACTCAAGAAACTTAAATCAAAACATCAATGTTACGAAACCAAAAGAAAAAAAACAGCAAAAATGCACAAATACTCAAGATAACCCAATACAGGAAACACCACAGGCAGACAATGGAAAAAAAATTTCACTATGAATGAATAAGATTACAAAAATTCTCTCTATTTTGTGGCACACTGACACTCTTTTTAGGTGCACTATAATACAAATCTCCTTCAAAATTCACCTTTCCAAATCCGCACTTCCTAGTCTAGATTAAAAGGGTTTCTACAATGAGAAAAGAGACAATTTTGTGGCCAACAGAATGCTATAAAACAATTGTAAAAGTAGAAACAGGGGAAAACAAAGCACCTAAGTCCAAACAAGACTAAAAAAACTCTTACTAAATTCATATAAAATCCAATCAACAGAGGAAACAATATTTCAGAAAGCATATGAAAACAGAACAGAAAAATAAACGATAAAATTAAAATATTAATTCGAAAACAAATCAAACCTTATAAAATCAACCCATGAAAATTTTCGCAGAAAAAACTCACCTCCTCTATCAAGAAGCAGAATGGTTGGTCTGTGAAACTTAGATTTGAAAGGCTTATCACCCTTAAAAGCTTCACAACCAAAAGTTTCTTTGTCAGGATACACAACAGAACCCACCAGAAATCCTCCATAGTCAGGAATCCCAAAGTTCCCAATTGCACCATCATGCTTTGAACGCAGGCTCAAAGGAGACAACACGCTCAAACTACCCTTCTCAACCACAAACCTCGCACACACAGAGCTCAAAACAGCTGTCAAAATCAGAAACAACACTGCGAGCTTCTTCATCAACATGGCTGAAGAAAGAAAAAGGAGAACTGGGTTTGTTTCTGTTTCGGGGTTCCCTTAGTTTAGTTAAGGAGGATACTTAGAATGGAAGTTAGGGAGCAAGAGTTGTGGAAGGTTTAACTTAAAGGAAGTTTGTATAGAAAAATGAAGAGTCAAAATCAGAGCATGACGTGAACGAGACGAGAGGAAAAGTGCGGTGGACGACAAAGTCAGCGGAGCTAACATCTCTTGGAACATGGCAACAACTAGCAAACACTCCTCAACTACTAGCTGCTTGGAACAACATCGGAACCAAGGAGAGATTATTACCCGTTTTGCAAAATTTTGGCACATTCGGAATTCTGGTCATCAGGGTGAAAAGATCAGAAACTTTTTTCAGTAAAACAAATATGTGCGCTACAAAGTCATTTCCTCCTTAACAATGATGCATCATTTTATAATTTTAAGATGGAATCTAACTCAAATTGATTTAGGTTTGGATATGAGCTCAATTTGATTAAATTTAAATTGAAATTCTAGATTTAATTGGTAAACAAATCAAACTCAAAGTGAAAAATATTTAGCTCAATTTAATGCATGAACCAAATGTTTGGCTCAAGTCAAGTTTGTATAGATATTTATTTTGACAATTATTAAAATAGTGTTAATTTAATAATATTATTTTAATACTAAAAAAATATTATTTTAATTATCAAAATTCGACTCACAAAATTGAGCCAAATTAACAAGCTACAAAAGATAAGTTAAGCTTGGAACTTCCAATTGAGTTGAAGTTGAGTTTCCTTAAATTAGTTGACAAATTTGAGTTATTTAAATTAAACTCAAATCAATTTATATTTAAATTTAATTTAATTAAAATATAATTTTAAATTAAAAATAAAATAATATTAAATAATGTGATAATACCATAATTAATGCCTATCATCAATACTCTTCTAAATTGAAATTGAGTATTGACCGGGCTTCATTGAAATTGAATTAACTTCGCGTGAAGATGGGGTTGGACTAAAATGTTCAAAATTGATTGATAGATGTGGAATTTATTTGAATAAATAATTAGTAGAATTAAATTAAATATTTTATGGGTTTTGTGATTCTCTTAAAAAAATAGTCATTAAATTAAATAGTTTACATCATAGTTGACTCGACTTTCCACTGGCTGAATACACAATGAGTGACCGATAAAATTTCAAAGTTTTAATTGTGACATAACCTTTAAAATATCTCAATGAAGTCCAAGATATTCATTATTCTTGTCTTGGAGTTTTGCATTTTAGCCCTAATAATTTTTCTATCCAGAGTTAACCCCAATGTTGTATATGTAAATACCAATCTAAAAATATAATAATAGGAAAGCCAAAAGACTTATCCCCCCCACCCAAAGTTTTGTTGAAACCCAACTCACGTGCATTAAATTTAGAAAACCTAAATGTTCACTCATCGGTTGTTAAGTTTAATAAAATCCATTAAATTTAAAGGTAAAACTATCATTTAACAAATAATATTAAAAAAATAAAATGTTATTTCATTTTTTCTCTTAATTTAAAAAAATAATAATTTTTTCTACTAGATATTTTGAAAAGTTATATTTCCTCTTAAAGTTTGTAAGTTCTTCCCTTTTTCTTTGACGACTAAAATTCAACCCTGAATTAATAGTGCACGAAGATGGAGATGAGACAGATAAAATATGTCAATGGAAGATGAAGATCCGACAACAAAAAAGGCCAATGGATAAATGAATCGCAAAATCAAAGCTGATGCTTTGATTATTCAAATTATAGTTTTTTGTCATTGATTTCCATTGAATTGGGTTTGACAAAAGATGAATCAAATGATGGAAGCACTTTCATCTCTGAATCTAGTCGATTCAGCCATTACTTCGATTCAACTATTCTTTAGAAGTCGTTCTTTTAGGAGATCATCGGGAGGAGGGTAGAGACCGAAGAAGAAGATGGGTGGGAAGCCAAAGTCATTCAACGACAAAGAAGGTTGCTAAAAAAGGAAGGAGGAAAAAACTAAACTTTAAAGAAGAAAAGTAAAATTTTTAAAACTTAGATATAAAGAAAAATGATTAGTTTTAAAACTTTAAGAGATGAAATCCCATTTTTTAATATTAAATAATAAATAACAATTATACTCTTTAAACTAATAAATTATATTAATTTTAATAGTTGACGGTTAAATATTTAAATTTTTAAAATTTAACAAATATAAGTTTGAGTTTACACTAAACTTGGATAGGAACAAGTCTTTTGGCCTAATGGTTTGCGTATGAATATATACATGTTTTTCTTATCTTCTTAATTAATATATTTTTATGTCAACCAGTCGTATCTATGGTGTTTATTTATTTAGATTTATTTAGTGGTTAGTCTATTTTAAGTCTTGGAAAAGATTATGCTTTTCTTTTTCATATTGATATTGAAATACTGTTACTATCCCAGTCAACCTAACATTATTTATTGATGGTTGGTTGCCTAGTCTTTGCTTGACTTGTAATCTACGGTCAAGTTTGGAAAATTTTATGTGATTCATAGCTGCCCATCAATCAAGTTGGTTTGATTTTTCAGGTTCAGATGTAAGACTAAGAAAAAAAAATTGAAATAAAATTATGTGTATTAAAAAAATATTAATTAATTATTAATAATAATATATCATCATATCATTAAATAATTTTTAAATTAAAAATAAAATAATATTTATCCATATAATTATCTATTAATTTATATTTATTATTTATACATATACCGATACTCAATAGTTTTTAGCCCTACTCATTTAAAAAAAAAATTTGGCCTGATGATTTTAAGTCTTATTTCTCATATGGGTCTAGAGATGAACTCCTACGCAGACCTACAATGGCCTCATGAATGGATTTAAATTATAAAAAATTATTAATTTATCATGAAAAAATACATTATAATATAATTATAAAATATTACATAATAATAATGCCATGACTAAAATGGTTATGCCAAGCCAAGTGACTTTGAATACAAAAGGTGTCATCATTTTAAGATTGTTAAGTTGAAATTGATGATCATTTCGTCTTTAAAGTGTTATAGTGATATTTGTAAAACCCCGTTATCTAATAGATAATGATATGAGAGACAATGCTCTCAAGTTTTGAATTGATATAAACTTAACTAAAAATTAGTCCATTTAAGAATTTGTTTTAGGAATAAAAATATTAATAGAATTTGTCGTAAATATAAGAATCTTAATGTATAAAGATATTAAAATCAATCTGATTTTACTGTAAATAATTATGTTTTAGGCGAACTAAGATAAATTACGTGAACCTTAATCAAAAGAATAAAAAATTACTGTAATAATTTATATTTTATTATTAACATTTTATCGTTTAATTTATTAAATAATAAAATATTAATATAGTATTTTAATATCAAATTGAAGAGATAATTAATATAAAAAAAATCTAATTATCATTTTCCCTTTAGTCATTAAAAGAATAATGAAATAATCTTAATTTTATTATAATTTTATAATAAATAATAAATTTGATTTAACATATTTAATTAAAATAATATTTCATCATTCTTTTTATTATTACTAACCAAATATAATAATTAATTTACCTAATTAATTGAACCCTAAGAGTTGTTATAGCCTCTGCCCAAATGTGAAACCAGCTGGAAATGTTAACCGTGATCACAAGGGTGGTCGATACCAGCAGAAGAGTGTTGAGTCTCTCCTTATGGTAATCTATGGTACTTGGCTCAGGAGTAAAAATCAAGAAAAAATGACTTCTCAGAATAAAGAGGAGATGACAGAGACCTATTGTGTGCAGCAAGCATATATGTTAAAATTATTGGTTGGTGAAGACATGCTGGTTCACTTCTACAAGGTTCAACTTTATCCATGTGTTACATGTAAACTTATAAAGGGGTGGACTTGAGTCAGCTAGATTGCCAACTTGAGCCTAGGGGATGTTGAGCTCAAACTCGAGTTTGGAAGGTATTCAATTCACTAAACTCATGAGTCTAAAGTTCAATTCAAAAAGACTAAAACGACATCTTTATAACTAATACGTATCAAAATAACATTGTTTTAATTGATTTTGACTTGATTACAATATTGAGCAAAACTCAACTCAATATTGTAACCAAACTCGAGTTTTAACTCCCTTCAAATTAGCTCAAGCATGAGTTCGATTCGACTTGAATCCACCCCTAAACATATATATCTCCATACATAATGGTAAGATGTAATAGCTCAAACTTCATTTGCATCAACTTGTGCTTGCTCAACAATATTGCAAGCCAAACATTAGCTCACAACTCATTTCTAAGGCATTGTAATATCACAATGTCAAAAAGGTAAAATTTAAATTGCCTCACTACAAACAGGAAGAGTAAGTTTATAAACTCAGAATCTTTTATAAAACTAATAATCTTGCTTCTTCCAGCCCTTACCACGGCGCTTGTTTTTCTTAAGTTTTAACTTCTTTAGAGACTTCTTTCCTACTCCTCCAACAGGCTTCAAGGAGCTTTTGTTTTGATTGCCATCAGCCATCTCCACGTCTGTAAGATGGCAATATTAATATACATTGAGCACTATAAAATGCTAACAGGAATTATGATTGGGCTGAATAGTACAGAAATGATGTGTTCAGTCTGAATTTAAATAAGAAACAATCACACAAATGCAATTTCCTGCACACAAATGACAAACCAAAGAAATCTACAAAAAACCTAAACAAAGTATTCAATGATAACAGCAATTTCAAATAAAAGGAGAACCATTTTTTTTTCATTTTTCATGAAATATTTTAGATGATTCCAAACATGTTCCAATATTTACCATGAAAAAAGTTTATCTAAATCTAACACAAGGATCCAAACCAACTTCAACCAACAAACATGCCAAAAATTCCAAACTGAAAAATATACTGAATGTATAGGGATCAGAAGATATGTTAGTGTCTAAAGTAGAGAAAAGTGACTCAATTTCACCAACCAAAAAGGTTTGGGCTCGTATCTATAATAGATTATGAGAAGGTCGGTGAAAAGGCTTCTCCACCTCTTACAACATTAACTGAAAGAATCTTTCTTAAACACAAGACAATGCTTCCTTCAGCAAGTGGGAAACATCAACCTCATTAATGGTAGGGAACTGAACTCCATTAACTTTAGGCCAGTAAACATCAATTTATTGGTATAAAGTCTAATTATTCATATATTAAGGCCACAAAGTATCTGGAGGAATTAGCTAAGAGACCATGCAAATAATCCACACAAACTTCTGTCAATCTACAAAGAGATAACTTCAAACAGCACAAATTCAATATCTTTCCTTTAGCCTTTCCAGCTTAAAAGTTCTGAATTATAATGCAACCTGAATTTCTCATACAATAAATTAATTGCTCATCGACCAAACGAAGCTGAGCAAACCATACTAAACAGGCAATACATAAAAGACTCCCAATACCAAGAAATCAATTTTTTTTTTTTTTTTCTGAATTCGATCAAGCTTAACCTCCCATATATTTGAGAGTAAAAACGAACACACTTCAAGCTTAAAATCGAGTATTCACGGAGTAAACATAAACAAAACAAATTTGCTCAATAATTAGGCCAAAATTGAACAAAAAATTGAAGTTTTCAATTCAATACCGAAATAAAAGCTTCAGCTAAAACAATATAATAATTTTCTCGGAAATAAAAGCATCCAACACACAAGAAGAAGCAAAATTGAAAAAATAAATTAAATATTGGCAAAAATAATTTAAAAAACAGCTTTCACGACCATATGGCCGACCTAATCCAGAAACAAAAGCACCGGCGAAAAACTGAGAATTAAGCCATGAATTCAAATAGGTATTGCGCCAATCAATCTAAGCAGAGGAAATAAGCTTACCCATATCATTATTCGTTGAAACAGTAGTGGTGGTGGTTGTGTTTACATCCATAGACGTGTCACTGTTTTGTGGAATACGAACAGGGAGCTTAGGAGCGGCAAGGGCAGCTTCTTGAGCGGCGAGTTTAGCTTCGTCTTTCTTATCGTATAGAGGCGTCACTAGCTCCCGCCTTATGGCTCTCAGCCTCTTCTCTTTCTTGGATCTCATTGACTTCGCCATCTTTGAGCTTCGGATTGCGTTAGGGTTTTGTCTTGGTTAGGGTTTTTGATGTTTGAATTTTATATCGAAGAGATTGTGTCGGTTGGGTGCTTTTGGATATTTTGGAGGATAAAATCCGAAAAGCCGCTTTGTAATTTGCCTACAACCCGTAAACCCAACTTCTTTTTCTTTTTTATCAAAGACATCCTCATTGTGAGGGGTAATAATATACAAAGGAAAGCTCTCCTTAATATGAAACAAGAACTCATAGATAGAGAGGTTTGGCTATGGAAAAAATTTCCTTTCAATTAATATGAAACAAGAACCGGCAAAAACTAATATATGTGCAATCAGTGAACCATAATAAAGGTGTAATTAGGTCGAGTGAAGTTGAATAGTATTTGGCTCGATTATATTAAGACATAACTCAAGCTTATTAGTTGTTAAGCTAAAAAAAGAAAAAAAATCATCATTAAAAAAAGAAAAATCATCGAAAAAAAAAATCTATTGGCAACTCGCTCAACTTAAGTTAAGGCCACAATTCTCAATGGAAAAAGTCCATGTATACTTCTCCACCACCAAGAACCAAAATTTGAATGAGTAATGTTACATATATACAGTGGATATATTTTTAAATACACAAATGAGTATACAGATGATGTATTATTATATAATTAGATATTATTTTACCATTAATTTAAAATCACATAATGATATAACGATACATTATTTGTGTATATAATTATATAAACAAAACTATATATATGTAATGTTATTGAATTTAAATTGTATAAAACTTGATAGACCTATGCTACAAGGGTAGTGGAACTACTCAATAATTTGTGACAAATACCAGGTCCAATTTGAGTTAGGCCCTAGACCATAATAAGCCCATGTTTGTCCAAACGTCTTGAGACTAGAAGAGTAAAGTGTCTTCACCACTTTTAGAACTTTGTTTCAAGTAAAAAATGAGTTAAAGACAGTTCTATAAATGGAAAAGATACATTATTTTCAAAACAAAAATTTTAGTAGGAATTTAAAACAGAAAAAAATTTTCAACAAAGTTTCTCAAAAGCAATTTGTTGTATACTTTCATTCCTTACGCAAATGATACATATGATTCAATATTTGGATATGTTTGAAATCGCTTTTGTTTCATCGATTCTTCAATTGATCTGTAAAGAAATATATATAGTTTCGAATTGGCCTTAATTGCCATGCAACAATGAAGTAGAAGAAGAGTAGAAGTATGTGTGGATTCGAACCCAAATAAGTACCAAAATTATCAGAGGATTGTCAACAATATGAATCTATGACATTAATGAAATAAATAATATCATTAAAAAGATAAACAAAATCACAGAAAATGGTAAAGAGTATCATCAGAGATACAAACGAATCGAATTACAACTTCAATTTGAGTTCTTCTCATTCATGTCAAACGTAGATTTGACTCCAATCTGATTAGACTCAAATTCACCCATGTATTAAAGTAGTCTACAATGAGTAAAGAGTTGAAGTAATTGAAAAAGTAAAGAGTTGAGTTTAAGGGAATTAAAGTTGTTGAGAGGAAAATCAGGAAAAAGTTAAATCAGCTAGTCGAACTAAAGTAAAGAGTGGATGTATTTGGTTATAATAATACATCCACGTGATCCACATACACTTTTAAGTCAAGTAATCGAACTGAAGAGTTTATAATATTGAATCGAATGTCATTATGACTTCTAAAGAGGAAGAAGAAGAAGACTGTATATTACATCATTAACAATGCCTTATGCTTTATAAAATGTATTAAGGGTATCTTAAGGTATCATTAAGATTACCCCTAATGATACCCGTAATTTACAACATGGTTGGTGAAACTTGTAACAGCTTCAACATTTACGAATATTATATTACCAAGAGAACATCACACATGTATGATCTCCATAAAAATATATAAGGACATCTTGACAAAATTTGCAGATTTCATTATTCAGATAAGATAGAAAGATTTAATATTTATCGTCATCTTATATTTGTCATAAATAAAAATGAAAAATGATTAAATGTATCATATGAATTGCTAAAATTTATCTTTTTTGTTGTTTTGAGTGAGGAAATTTCTATCAACACATTGAATTATTATAGATGATGTAACTATTTGTTACATACTATATGTATAGTTAATCACCTCAATTGTTGCACACTATTTGTATAGTTAATCGTTTCTTTGATATCAGTTTTGACTTTATAAATTTGTCATAAAAGGGTTTTGATCACACAAAATATATCAATAAAACTATATATTACATAAATAATATATGTAATTTTATGTATAAATAATGATATATTACCATATATATATATATATATATATATATATATATATATATATATACATGGGTTGAACATGAACATAAACAAAAAGTTAGCTAGAGAGATAGATGGGATGAACAATGAAGGATAAAGATGAGAAAAGACTAGTTATTAGAACATTGAAACTTTGAAAGTCGACAAGTGGGGATAATCAAGTTTGTTTGGCTTTTGAAGATTAAAAGTAAACAATTAATTAAAGAACTCAAAAGAGAAGGATTATCGTGGAGTCTGTGGCTGTCGGTAACAATAATTTATGGAGAAAAGCTTGCGATGGAATGGGGGTCCATCAAGCTTAATGATGCTTAACCCATCTTTAACACACAATCAGCTAGGGTTTGAAGAATATGAAGAAGAGAAATGAAGAAGGAGAAGAAGGTCCCATCATTTTGAATAGTAGCAAGTGTTAAAAAGCTAAAGCTTTAGCTTTTGGTCATATATTTTGGCTATGGAAAAATGGGATATCATCATCATTGACTTTCAAATTCCACGACATTTTTTCAGCACCCCCAAAAAGCTAGGCATACATGAGCACTCATGCCGATTTTAACATTTGTATCAATGGTCTCTACCTTCGAGGGAAAAAGAAAAACATATGTCTCTTTGTTTTGAAAATATTGAGAAAAAATAAATCCTATATAAGTGACTTATATTTCCAGTAAGCTGATTTTGTGGATCTGAACAAGTGAACTTAAAAGGAGAAGCTCAAACCCATAAGCCATAAAATAGTTTATAGAAAGCCTATAAGCATTTTTAAACTGTTCGAATAAGAATATTTAGATAAAATATCAGTATGTACATAATTTTATTCTTTTGTCATATAAATATAAAATATCAACATAGAAGTAATAACAAAAAAATAAAAGGTATGGCAAAAAAACTCTTCAACACTAGAGATCATACATATATGATTTTGTCTTATAAATATAACACGAAGTCTGTAAGAAAATAATTATAGACATAAACTTTCAAACATTAAACCAAGCCACGTTAAAATCTCTCTTATCTTTCTTATTTATGCATATAGAATCTCATATATTATCTCACTCATAATCTTAGCATATAGATATTTTAAAATATTGAAGTGTCCTCATCTCAAAATTTTTATATACGAAGAATTTCAGATAAAATAACTTTATTGTGCAAAGGTATAGTATAAAATCAACATGGGACAGAGATAAGATCATATATACGACAAATATATAATGATCATATCTTAAAGAGTTGGTAACTGTTTAGTTATGGAACAATTCTCCCTTTTATATATTTAATGCAATATTATGGTATCTTAATTAATAATAAATAATCTACAGAATCATGAGCCTGTATTTCTTCTAATTGAATTCTAAAACTAGCAGCCTAGCAGCACGCGCATGGAAGTCCCATGCAAGGAGAACTGATTTATTACTATTTTTTAAGCAAAGGTGAAAGTACTCCATTTCTAAAAGTAAATATTATGTTATTTTATAGAGCAGAATTAGTTGTTATGATATTTGTGTGTATAACTATTAGATTTGGATTCATGTATGACAGATTGATCCAATCTAATTACATAAACTATCATAAACAGTTGAAAATAGTTGGATACTTAATATTATAACAGAAAAAAAGAGATTTTCTCTTCCTTCTCTCTTCATAGAATTGCAGAGAACCAAAATACAGAAACTCCTCCGAAAGCAAACACTCCTCTTCCCATAGAATCCAAGCAAAGCACATAAAAGTAAACTGTGTTGTGGGTAATTAATAAATTACACTTTAGACTTCGCGGATCGTTTTCAATACGAATCAAATAGGCCAGAATTCCAGATATGGTTATTTACAATAATCGAACTAAAGAATTGGCATAATGATTTTTTCCTACAATAACTTGCCAAAAAAAATTTGTGTGTGTATGTGTGTATGTGTGTGTGTGTGTGTGTGTATATAAAAAACAAACACTATAGATAGTTTTTACAATTTTCAGTCTGGAAAATTTTGATCGAATTATTTGTTATTAGTATTGGATATTGATGTGGATAAAGCATTAACCGATGTCTTTTAATAAGGTTAAGTTATATGGCATCCATAGAGAAGATATATTGTCAAGGGTGGATATTTGAGCTGAGCAAAGACTTGTGTTTGAATTTATATTTGGTTTGAATGAGTCAAAACCAATCTGAAAATTCAAATTTATATTGACTCAAATTTGAAGATTTATTGATATTATTGTATAAGGGGCACTTTTTCTCTTAAGTATTTTTTTCTTTTATGTTTTTTTTTAGTTTCTTCTTTGATGGTTCTTCTTCATTTTTTATAATTTTTCTTTTTTTCTAGTGATTTATTGTCTTCTTCTTTAATTTTATTGTATATTAATCGATCAAATTAAATTCAAATTTAAACTAATTGTTTTAGATTTGAATTGAAATTCAATTTCATCCCTGTAGATTGTTTTATATTAACTTAAGTAGATATCTCATTAGAGAACCTCAGAGTGACAAAATTCATTATACCATTAATTAGATATCCATTTATTATCTTAATTTTCTAATAATCCACTGTTTGCATTTAAAAACAGAAAAGAAGCTAGTATAAATATTTATAAGCATTACAAGCCATCTCATGGGTCATCTTTTTAACTATTTGTCTAGAAATATTATCCCATTATATATTGTTTAACAATAAATTTAACAAGAACTTATGTCAAATGACACTATTTTAATCTTTGAATAGAAAATTGATAATTTTTTAAAATTTTTTTCTTATCAAACAACACCTTTTCAATTTCAACTTATTCAATTGACATTCAATTTTCATTTTCACTAGATCGTGTCAGAATATATTGGGTTTATAAGTATAAAGATTGAAACTTATATACATAAAACCAATTGACTTGTGTTAAAGTCTAACCTACCACACTTATATACCACTCACCTTACTCACTTTTACTGGATATGAGACATTTTCTTTTAGTCTCTAATAACCTCCCTTAAGTGCAACCACCATAGGTTGTTAGACTCGTTTGGTTGAGTCGTTTGAACAGGTGCATTGTCACTTGTATCCATGAATACTTTAGACTGTTAGACCTATCATTTGACTTTGTGCTCTGATACTATATCAAAATATATTAAATCTATAAGTGTAAAAATCGACACCCGTATTATACAAAATCAATTAACTTGTGTTAAGGTCTAATCCACTACACTTATATATTACTTACTTTACTTACTTTTATTAAATATGAGATCTTTTTTCTTTTAATCTCCAATATCCTCCCTCAAGTGCAACCACCATAAGTTGTTAGACCCACCGTTTGACTAAGTCTGTTTTTTGGATGGGAGTATTATCACTTGTATCCATAAACAATTTAGGCTGTTAAGCTCGTCATTTAGTTTGTGCTCTAATACCATATCGAAATATATTTGACCTATAAATGTAGAGATCAAAACCTATATTATACAAAACCAATTAGCATGTGTTAAAGTTTAATCCACCACACTTATATACCACTCACTTTACACATTTATATACCAACTGGATTGAACCTTAACAAAATCCAATTTATTTTGGATAACACAAGTTTTGATTTTTACACTTATAGAGCTAATATATTTTAAAATAATATCAGAGCACAAGACAGACAACTGACCTAACAATCTAAAATGTTTTTAGATACAAGTGACAACATACCCATAAAAAAAAACTCAGTCAAACGACAGATGTAACAACTTATAGTGGTTGTATTTGAAGGAACATGTTGGAGATTAAAAGAAAAAAAGTTATATATCTAATAAAAGTGAGTAGTATATAAGTGTAATTGATTGAACCTTAATATAAGTCAATTAGTTTTGTATTATACAAGTTTTGATTTTTACACTTATAAATCGAGTATATTTCGACAGATTGAAAATTAAAAGTGCCGGTTTAAAATATTTAATATTTTTTCTTTATATTAAAAGTAAAAAAAAAAAACTAAAAAATTAAGAAAAATGAACCAATTAATTACTCTCTTCTTTGAGTAATTTAATTATATTGAAAGAATATATAGTAAACAAAAGTCTGCCTTGGCGGCAAGTGAAACATCGGCATTGATAGCCTCCTCCAAGAAACAAAAAAGATTGATCAATAGTAGAGGGATAATAATAGATTTTACTTTAGGTCATCCTTGTAATGATATGATATTTAACAGCTTATAATAATTATATTTAAGAGAGTATATTAAAAATAAAAATAAAAAATCGTATATTTAATAAAAATAAGTAATATATAAATATGATCGATTAAATCTTAATATAAGTCAATTAGTTTTGTGTAATACGAGTTTTAATTTTCACATTTATAGGCTAAATATATTTTGACAAATTAAAAGTTAAAAGTCCCAGTTTGAAACCTTTAATTTTTTTTCTTTATATTAAAAGTAAAAAAACTAAAAAATTAAGAAAAATGAGCCAATTAATTACTCTCTTCTTTGAGTAATTTAATTATATAGAAAGAATATATAGTAAACAAAAGTCTGCCTTGGCGGCAAGTGAAACATCGGCATTGATAGCCTCCTCCAAGAAACAAAAAAGATCGATCAATAGTAAAGGGTTAATAATAGATTTTACCTTAAGTCTTCCTTGTAATGATTTGACAGGGGGAAAACCAAAATTGACAATAAGGAAAAAAGATTCAAGGGCTATCAATCCATCGACAATTATATAATAATATTCTTTAGAAATTTTATATCACGGCTTTGTTGATTAACTTTTCCACGTGATTTCCTCTCAAAAATTATAAAAAAAAAAATTCAATGAAAAGCATTGTTTATAACAGAAAAACTAGGAAAAAGCCAAGGGTTAAAATCATGAAAGTAGACATATCCAATCATAACAATCTTCGTTGACACCAAGAAATTGACTCCCTCAAGCAACGGTTGAGTGAAGAAAGGGCACACCCCTCTCTTGCTAGTTTAATTTATAATATAAAATTTTATTATATATGTAACTCTATGTGTAATTAAACATATGATATTTATATCATAAAGTCTAGAAGAAGGAGAGAGAGAAGGGGGGAGGGAGGGAGAGAGAGCTTTCTAATTAATTACATGTTGAATTTTGATGCAAGAAATGATGTGGGTTATCTTTGAATCATTAGGTCTCTTCTCCAAAATGGCCATATTATCATTCACCCTCCACCATTAATCATATCTCTTTTCCTTGTTTAGTATCTTTAACTTTTTAATTAGTCACAATGTTCATATCCTTCTACGTACCTCTCATGTACAATTTCTTATTAACAAATTGAACCCTTCTATACAAAGTAAGATGGGTATTGACACCATGCTTGGGGTAAATTATGTAATTAGTTTGATAAAATAATATGAACATCAATTTCAAGTGGCATATACACAAGACAACTTTAACTAGATCTTATAATTTATTAACAATGAGCTCAAAAATGTAAACAATATAGTTTAAGCAATTTAATCAATTAATGGTTACTAGCTAAATATGATTGTAATAAAAGGTGGACATAATTTAAGTCGAATCAAACTCGGATCATTGTTTGACTCGAGATTGACTCTCTGCCAATGTCATAATATCAAAACTTATCTTATTGATACTCATTTTTTTTTCCAACAATTCTTGTTTATTTTTTTCTTAGCAACTCTTTTTCCATAATACATACTATTATTGGCAATTTAAACTTCAAATTGAGGTTGAACTACCATATTCTTGTTCAAAATATACTCTACATGAATCTACCCTTACTTTTAATTTTATAATAAAGAAATGTGTGAATCATAGTTGACATCAAAATCTTCAAGTCTCTAATAAATATTAATAATTAGCATAATTAGAGTGAAGAATATTCACATTTGACCTACTTAAGACCTTAATTATAATTAATAGTGATGAAAACTTGACAAAGTTCTAATCAAGAAAATCAATTATCTTGAAGTCCTTTCAAGTTTCACCATCTTAGTGGTTAAGCTCTTGTTGCTTCTTAAAGGTTGTACAATAGTTTTGTATTACGTACTAATCAATACTTGATTTGGCTTTAATTTATTGATCAATAAGATTAAACAGAAAAAAAAATGGAAAAGGTAGCAATTGAGTTTGAAAACAATGGTTGGAATGGAAGCTACCAAAAAACACTCAATGAAACCAATGGTCCTCTAATGAGTACACCCCAAGACAAAAAATTTTCAAGCATTTTTCTTCTGCTTCCTCTTCTTCCTCTCTCTCTGCATGTCCCTATCATATTCATACATGTATAATACAGGCAAATTAAGACATGTTTAAAATTCCCAGTTTGGAGGAATTCATATATCTATATAAACAAGTGCCTAACTTTCACTGAACTGTGAGCTTTATTTGATAACACTATTGATAATTGATCATCAAGCTTGAGGTTGAGATGGTGCATCACTGCTGCAGCAAACAGAAAGTGAAGAGAGGCTTATGGTCTCCTGAAGAAGATGAAAAGCTTATTAAATATATCACCACTCATGGCCATGGCTCCTGGAGTTCTGTCCCCAAACTTGCAGGTAATTAGTTCTTATCGAATATATTTAAAAATTTATTTCCATGGCCAGTACTGGGCCCTCAAAATCTCTCTCAGGAGTTGGCAAGGGGCTATTTTGACGCAGCTTTTTCATTATAGAAATGAGAGGCCATTGTAGCTAGGATATTGTAGCGTAGAATAGGCTAGAATTTCTTAATTTGGGTTGTTTTGATTTGTAGGGTTGCAGAGATGTGGGAAGAGTTGCAGGTTGAGATGGATAAACTACTTGAGACCGGATCTGAAAAGGGGTTCATTTACTGAACAAGAAGAGCGGACTATCATTGATGTTCATAGAATTCTTGGCAACAAATGGGCTCAAATAGCAAAGCATTTGCTGGGAAGAACTGACAATGAGGTGAAAAATTTTTGGAACTCATGCATAAAAAAGAAGCTTCTTGCTCAAGGGATTGATCCCAACACTCACAATCTCCTCTCTCCTCCTCAAAATTTTCAGAATAATACTAATGCATGCAGCAAGCACCTTCTTCCTCCATTGTTCCTGCTAAATTCTCCACAAGTTAAAGAAAACAATTCTTCCATGGAGACCATGAATTTCAAATCACCATCTCTCAGCACATTACCTTACAAAAACATCATCCCCAACTCTTTATCGTTGCATGAAATTCCAAAACTTCCAATTATTTTGACCTCTCATCAGTTCCAAAACCCTAATATGTTCTGGGCTACAGAAGGCCAAACTCATTCCCAAAATGTCCCTCTTCCTTCTTCTTCTTCATTAAACCCAGGTGGGTTCGGCCTCATTGATGAGAATTGCATGTGGAATAGCGAAAATTTTGAGCTTGCTGAAGCCACTACAAAAGAGATCTATGAAGTTGCAGTTGAGAAACCTTGTGGGCAAATCAGCAACAACATGAACACATCATTTGAGAGATCTGGCTTTGATTCTGAGTTTGTGGAGTCAACAGTAATGGCTTGTGGAATGACTAATAACCTTAGTGCCGTAGACCAATTTGCATGGGATTGTTGAATGATTAATTAGGGATTTAATGTTTCTTTCTTTTACTATTAACTATGAAGCTTTATTGTCCGAACGTGGCCATCTCGAAACCCTAGATATCAAATCTTGTGAAATATGATAAACAGTTGCGTATGTCTCGTTAATGCTTTATCTCTTTCCTTGTTGATTGGTTTCTTTCTTGTTAATTACTTTCTTTTGTTAATGGTGGAGAAAGTAAAACACAGAACAGAAAGCACTTTTGATTGTTGGGTTTTTAGGAGAAATAGCGACATTTGAAAGGGAAGGGGTCAAACTTTCAACGACTTGTATAAAACTATTCACATTAGTAGGGGAGACAAAAAGAAAATCCATTTGCTTTCACTTTTTCCCTAGGGTTTGTTGATGGGGGTGGATGATTCATGTTGACTTGGTTCGAACCTATTGTCCAACTCAACAAGCTGATATTTAACTATAGCTCCAACTTAACAAGTCAGATAAAAAATGGTTTATTTGTTCATTTAATGATATAATTCATTCATGTTGATAATACTGTTTATTATGTATGTAGCTTTCAGATGACACTATATAACAACTAAGACAAATTCAAGATATTATAGATTTGATATAAACTCAAATTTACCCTAAGCTTATAAATGGATAGATACTAACAAATACAAATAAATTGATTTGTTATCATATAATTGATTGATTTTTAATTAATGATAAAAGTAAAAAATTAGATCACCGAATTAAATAATAATACATTAGTTTGTTGATACTCATTAGTATATTATTGTTTTTATATGTAATATTTCTCTTTAATTAATGTATAAATTATACACTTAAGAGATATGTCATCTTGAAAAGAGATGCATTTGCTTGGGTGCGAGCGATTTCACCTGCATGACCAAAGAAATGTTATACTCAATTATCAAGACACTAAAAGAGATGACTGGAAATCGTATAGAATAAATGATATGATAATCACAACCAAAATGTATCCAGATTTGGATATTGAATGAAGAAAAATAACCATTAGAGTTTTTATTATAATAATAATTATTATAATAATAATTCATTTAGTGATTAAATAATAATATTGCTCCTAGGACTGACCTTTAAATGGCTTTCTCTAAACCATTATTCCAAAAACATAAGAGGAAAAGAAAATTAAAATAAAATCACAAAATTATAAAAATACCCTTCAATAAAAAAAATCCAAAATCTTGAAAAGACATCCCTTGAAATATTTTTTTTAAAAAAAAAAGAAGTCCAAAAGCCCTATCGACTACGCTCATGAAAACACGAATTTCGTTCGATTGGCCATTTCGGCATTCTAACATTGTCAAGACTCAATACTATTCTTCCTATGGGACCTATTAAGATTAAACATGTAATGAGTTTTTCCTTTATTATACTTATGTACATCATAGTGTAGATTGTGTGATATTAATTTATATACAAGAGTTATCATGGATAGTTTGGACATGTATCATTACAATTATTATTTAATTCAATGATTTTAAATTAAAATAAATATTTAGATTAACAAATCATATTATAATAATATATTAATTTGTTTATATATGTAAGTACTCTACTTGTACATGTATTATCGGTAGACTCTAAAAAAGAAGGTTCACAAAAAAACCAATAATAGGATAAATTGTTGTTTCAAAAAGAAGAGGAAGAAGTGAAATAATAAAAGAGCTCAAGTGTAAAACGTTAAAAGAAAAAAAATAAAAAACGACATCGTTTAAAGTTGAAATGCAAAAGATACTTAATTAGCTGTTAAAATCATTTCACTTTTGCTTTACAAAAATTATTGCTTTTGAATGTGTTACCATGGCCATGCTATTAGTTCTTCTCTTCAGGATCAGTCTTCAGTTTCTGTCTGTATTTAATTTCTTCGTTTCTCTGCAGCCAGCCAAGTCATCTTGGATTCGTCACATTCAAATCTAAGGGGTTGGTATTGATAAAGTTAATTTGTCAGACTACAGGAAATTTTTCTGCGACACCTAGATTAAGAATTAGAGTTGAGGAAAAACTAACTAAAATAGAATTTACAACTTAGTTAGAATGTTTTTCCCCACATTGGACTAGAATAAAAGCTTAGCTTAGCTTGCTAGGAAATTTTCTTTATCGATATTTTAGGTGAATACCTTGATAATTAACCTTTCCCTATCAAAATCATCTTACTGTTTTTATTGCATTTCATGTGATTTAGGTTTTCAAGTTGCAGCCCATACATGTTAGATTAAACACATCTATGGGTCAAAGGGAAAGTGATATTGTATTAGCAGGCGGTGTAAATGGCACTTTGAGGTACATATAGAGTCGTAGTCTGATGAATTTGTTATTGCATCCTCTCTGAAATTAATGCAAGACCTTCACGATGTTCTTAAACAATTTTATTATCTCTTAGTTTCCTGTGATCATTAATTGGTGATTGGACAGACTCCATCCATCTTGGCTATGTGCGTGTGTGCATATTTCTTTTCAAATAACCAAGAATAAGTGAACTTGTAGTTTTTTAATAGGGCATGTGACCTTTGAGGCTCACAAAAAAATGGGTGAAAATGAGGTGATTGATGAAGATAGAGCAGTGATGTCGAAGTTCTTGGGAAGATTGCATTGTTTTGGGGTTGTTTGTGAGGGGATTGAGAGAAACAAAAGAATTTATGAAGATTATATTAGAGGGGCAGATCCTCTTCTCCTGTGGGACAAAGTTAAATTATATTATTTTTCGTTTCGTTTTACTATTTTACTTCCTGAATATACTTTGATATTCTCTTCTATCACTAGTGCTTTTTCAGTCTTGTCATTTTAATAGAGGAATTCATGTATTTAAGTTTGCCTGCTTAGATTTTGGTACATAGATAATGACTAGTATCCTGAGCTTTGTTAATGTAAATTCAAGGAGTAGGCAGACTTTTCCTTCGGTGAGTGTAAAGGAGAATAATATGATGGTTATCTTGCCCTTGGGAATTTGTTCAGGCGCATTATAACACCTCCCTTTATAAATACTTAGCCTAATTGACAATGTATTCACTCAAATAAATTCATTCATGACCATAACTCGTACATATGAAATTACAAATTTACCCTTATATAAATAAAATCAACCAAAACATATAAATGATGTTTTAATTCAACAAAATTCATCGTCCAATACGTAATTATAGTGTGTAGCTCATACATAATCATAAATTGAAAATGACATAAATACCCTCATGCTGAAACTATGTTTGTTGATCATTGTCTGTTTTATAGCCTTCACGATCACTTGTATTTTTATACACATAAAAAGTAAAAGAATAAGTGAAAAATTACTGTTTCTAAGACATATATTTGTATCTTCTTTTTATTTCTAATTTTCTCATTTCACCGTTTCTTTTTCTTTTCTTCCTTTTTAAATATGACTGCAAGCCATGGGACATTAGCCATGTGCATTTATAAGCCCCTTAGTGTGGGAGGCCTTGGACTACGTCCTGCAAACTAGGTGGTCAAGACCTGGCACAACCGGGTATCTTGGGCCAGCTCCTTGGCCAGGGGTGTGGGGCTAGTTGAAGCCGAGTTGAGCCTTTGCAAGCCACTCACATCTCTGCTTAGTTATTATCAAAACGAGCTTTGTCGTTATTATTATTATTGTTATTATTTTTGCATTCAATGAGTTCATAACTTAGACTTGGTATAATATCAAAAAAAACTCTTAAAAATTTAAAAAATTCTATATCTCCCTGAACTTTTACATCTTATAGGACAAGTTTTATTTGATTGTCAATTTTTAGAATGTGTTCATATAACCCAACATTAAACTTTTAATGTGTAAAAATAATTTATAAATATATAAGCTATAGTGTTTGACGGTAATTTGTTAAGTTGAATTTGAGTTGTGAACTCTCGAGTTTGTCAAATTTTTGATTAATTAAATCTTGTATAAACTCAATCAAACTGAGTTTGAACCTAATAATACTCGACTCAGCTTGGCTTTGAAAAATTATTATGTTATATAACTGTTTTTTTATTAACCAGTCTGGAAAACTAAAACTTTATAAATATGATGTCTTTGGTGGAGAGCACCACAATTTACGTAGTTGGAGTATCAAATCAAGGGAATTGTTATTTCATGAAAATGTTTCTGTTGAAAGTAAATTCACTTGGCCCCTTATTTATCACGTTATTTTTATAATAAAACAATGTTATTTTATCTTTAAATTATATATAAAAACAATACAGTTTTGATAAATTTATTATCAATAAAAATGATGTCATATGTATATATATTTATTTACTAAAAATAGGTATATATAATATTGTTTAAGTTATAATATAATGTAAATGTTATGTAAATAATATTTTAAGTTTAATAAAATGACATCGTTTTATTAAATTTGTATAATGAAAATATGTTCAAAACAATGACATTTTAAATTGAACAAAATGGCGTTGCCTCAACAAAAATCAAGCCATTTAGAGCTTGTTAAGCGGAACATCTTATGACTTGAGCTTATGTTATGACAATTTGTATCTATCTCTATCTAATTGATTTGACAATCAAGCTTGAGCTAACTTTACTTAAATCTAAGACTAATTTCGATGATGTAAAGATACTATTAGACTTGCTTGTTCTTTGTTTCTTTCCTAGTCACTAAATCTCCACTGCAGGGCCTCTTGGAAAGCTGGACGAAAAGCAGAGAGCCATAGATGGGAAGCTTGGTTTTGATCATTGGATGGACTGTACGTACCACATGCACTGGCCCTGATTCTTCAATCATCTTCAAGTAACAAGTATATTTAAAAAACAGATCGAATCGATCCTTAAACTAGGGCTGGATTCGAGCCGAGCCGAGCTCGGGCTCGGCTCGGTTTTTTAATGGCCGGCTCGAGTTCGGCTCGAGCTCGACTCGAGCCGGATTCGGCTCGAGCTCGACTCGAGCCGGATTCGGCTTGGCTCGAGTTTGGCTCGTTTTCGGCTCGGCTCGGCTTGTTTTACATATCAAAACGACACCGTTTTGTGTATATATGGGGATCAAAACGACGTCGTTTTGTATAAAAAATTTTTTAAAAAATATACCGAGCCAACCCGAGCCAGCTCGGGCTCGGCTCGAGCTCGATCGAGCCGAGCAGAGCCCGGCTCGTTTCGGGCTCGAACCGAGCCGAGCCGAGCTCGAGCCCGAGCTGGCTCGGCTCGAATCCAGCCCTACCTTAAACCCTTGCCAATGGCACATGGGCATGCGTATTTAATCCTTGTATAGGCAAATATTGTTTTGAAAAATTTTGCACTCGATAGAACTTGAAACCAGGCTATCTGATAGAGAATATGTACCGAATACTAACAGCCCATAATTTTGTTTGATTAAACAGTATTATAATATATACATAAACAATTTACTATAAAGATTTGGAATAATCCCATGGCAAAGTCAATACTCAATCCAAATCTAAAAATATCAGTAATAAATAAAAATTAATGATCACTAAGATAAATTAAAAATTTAATGTTGAAATACTATTAGAGGAGATTTAAACTTATATTTTTTTATAGGCCAAACGACTATTTCCCACCCAAGGTTTGATGTTTTCTTAAGTTTTCACCCTTTAACTATAGAAACAATAAACACCCACCCATGATCGGTTAGATTTAACAAAACTCTAACGGTAATAAGGGTAAAATCGTCATTTTCTCTATAATATTAAAAATAAACTAAAATAGAATGTAATTTGCCCCCTGAAACTTTAAAAACTAAAATTTTCCCCTAGCCTAAGTTTTAAAAAATGACAGTTTCACCCTAGGGTTTGGTTTTGAAATCTCCGGCGACCGTTCCGGCTCCATTGCCGACGATCTCTCCCTCCCGAAGCACCCTCTCCTTTCGGGGATCTCTTTCCTCTCATTTGCATTACTGATCAGCGTCGGAGACGCCTTGGGAGACGAAGAACTTCGTTGAAGAAGATGAAGTCGTCGTCTTCGTCTCCCAAGGCGTCTCCGACGCCGAGCGACAATGCAAATGGGAGGAAAGAGATCGTCGGAAGGAGAGGGTGCTTTGAGAGGGAGAGGTCGTCGGCAATAGAGCCGGAACGGTCGTCGGAGATTTCAAAACCAAACCCTAGGGTGAAACTGTAATTTTTTAAAACTTAGGCTGAGGAAAAATTTTAGTTTTTAAAATTTAGGGGGGCAAAAAGAGATCAAATTTTCAAGCGTTAGGGTTCTGTTAAATTTAACCGGCCATGGGTGGGTGTTTGGTGTTTTCATAGTTAAAGGTGGGACATTTGACAAAACATCAAACCTTGGGTGGGAAATAGTTATTTGGCCTTTTTTATAAATTAAACTTCTTCTATTATCACACAAATAACTCTTTGGAGGAGTACTCTAATTAGTTCTTATGAGAATATTCATTGAATCCTTGAAAGAGTTAGCGTGATTAATATAAATTGTTGTTTGCTTTCCTAATGGAATTGATCGGATGGAATGATTCTTTATCTCCCTTCAGAGCACAGATTTTGGATTGGGCCAAAGTGGAAGAAAAACAAAAGAATGAACTATCATATTAATAGATTTTAATGAAACCGAACCAAATATTATTTGATTTGATTTCAACGTGAAGAAGAAGGTATATTGTCAAAGATAAAATAAAAGCAAAAGAATAGTTAAAGAAAAACAAATATTATTAAAAGAGATAAAAAAGTAATCGAAGAAAATGAAAAGTTGTCAAAGTAGTTGAATGTTATTAACTATAAGGTTAGCAATGCAAATAAAGTTAAACTTGAATCAAACTGGTTTAGATTTGAAAGTCAGTTTAACTTGGTTTGACTTAATATGAATTTGTTTAATTTGAATTCAAGTCAAAGGTTCGGCTCAATTTTTTAAGTTGAGTCAAGCTTGAACAAGAGAGATTTCGGCTCAGTTTGGGCTGAGCACTAAGTGAATAACTTGATTCAATTCCAATTTAACTCATGACTCGATTTGAATTATATCAAACAATTATTAAAACGATACTGTTTTGTCTTTTATTAGATAAAACGATATCATTTTATCAATGAATCAGAAATTTGAACTATAAATTCAAGGTATAAATCTAAGTCATAGATTTGAATCATAAACTAAAACAAAATTATATTCATTTGACCAGAATTTGAATTATCTTTGATGAACTTAAACTAAACTATTTTTATTTAAGCTAAATTGGAGTTAAGAAGTGTTTGGACTCAGTTTAGTTTGAATTAAACCTTAAATGCAAATAGTATATATTTACCATAATTTCAATATTTGAAGTGAAATTATTAATGGTTTTAGAATAGTACTCAAAACAAGGCCTGCAAGTTATTAATGAGCACAAGAGGTACCACAGGAAAACCATGTGCAGCCTTTCCCCATAGTCATTACAGGTTGAAAGAAGGACAATAGAGGGGAAAGAACAACACAACAAGGATGGCACGGTAAAATCCAAACACAAAAAAACAAGGATGGCACAAGTAGACATGAAGGGGCCTTTTAAAGGGTGATTGGGCTTTTGAAAGAAGAAGGACTGAATATTTGTTAAGGTAATTATCACAAGAGAACAAGGGTTATTTTGGTAAGAAAAGGACCCTTCAACGCCACTGTGAGATGCCAGAAAGTCTGTGTGACTTTACACGAAATTCTATGGACCTCTTTACCCTTTTCATTATTGTATTTCAGTCTCGTCTACAACAAAGGCCCCCAAACCACATACAATTTTGCATCATTGTGTCTCTCTCTCTTCTTTTTATTTATCTATGACCATAATCAGAGAAAAAGTTTATAATTTGAATATGTCAATGTTGCGTTATTTGGGTAATATTTTGTGCTCTCGTGAACATGAGATTTCTCCATGTAATTTCTTAAGAATGTACATAATTTAATAATCACCGAGAAGGATAACATTGTATTATGTTATTAACCCATAAAACTATACACCATATTTTTAAATATTTAATTAAGTATTTAGATGATACGTAATCATGTGATTAAATTATTTTTAATTAAGAATAAAATAACATTTAATCATATAACGATTTATCATTTAGATAACTAATTAAATATTCAAAACTACGTGCATATAACTTTGTTTTACCAAGTTATATGAATAACGAATGTTTCGATGTTATTTTTAAGTTTTATCAAAGAGTTAGACCACATACATTAACAAGGAACAATCAAAAGGATGATAAAGTAGATTATGTTATATGTACATACGTATAAATATTAAGGTTAATGTGTTATCATGTGATTAAATGATCTAATTGTTTATTTTATATCTAATTTAAAATTATTCAATCATATAATGACACATCAACTCATAAATATTCATATCAATAAGTATATGAAGTATCACTCCCGGTGGTATATAATCCGGTTATTAGAAAACTTATTAAAATCTCGAATCAATGAAAATTTAACTAGATATGTCTATTTAAATTATAGATAAAAATCTTAAATTATTTTATATGTTCATTGCAAAGTAAAAACAAAAAAAAAAAAAAAAAAAACTATTTAGTTCTTTCAAGGGTACAAGTTATCATTTCTCTTTAATTTTGACCTTAAAAATGGTAAATAATCTTCTTGCCTAACATTCTAATTTAGGCTTTCCGATCTTTCATCTCTCTCTCTTTTTTTTTTTTTTAACAATAATAATAAGTACTTAAAATCAAATTTACAGCATCAACTTCAAAAAGAGAAATTTAAAAAAAAAAGAAGAAGAAGAATACATGTGCCATAATCATGAGAAAATATTCATAGAGAGCCAGAAGGATGATTACTAGAATCTCATAAACATGCTTAATAATTTAATGATTGGACGGTAAGTTTCTTCTCATTAGAAAAATAATAATATGAATAAACTGTAGTGATCTTACAACAATGTTGCTTAATAGTAGCAGAAATTTGTATAATAATTTAAGAAGATGATCTGGAACAATTATACACAAGATAGAAAATATGATAATAATCCAATATATGAGTTTTTTAATTTATAAATTTACCTATTTGAAATTGGATTTGGACCACTGGGAACTTCATGGGCACTTGCATTGAACATCATCCTTTCTTGTTTTGGCGATGGTGAAGAAGAAGAAGAAGAAGGAGTGTTTGTCTTTGTATTGAACTCTTTCTCCATGCCTTGTTTTCTTGAATGAAAAAATGGTGAGCTTCTTCTCCTCAAAGCTACTTCTTCTGCTTTTGATGTGAAAACATTTGGGAGATTATCATTGAAGTGATTTATTTCTGCAGTGGCTAAAGTGGAGTAAAAGAAAACGAGGAAGAAGAAGAAGAAGAAGGAGGAGGAGGAGGAGGAGGAGATCATGGTAGCCATGCAGGCAAAATATGTATAAATTTTTAAGTGAGGATCAACATGCATGAAGCTCTAAGGTTTGAGAGAGAGAGCTGAGAGTTCATTAAGAAGGGAATAATATTTTGCTTTAGGGTTTATGAAAAGGATATTCAAATGAGAGAGAGAGAGAGAGAGATTGAGAGATGAAAGAGAAAAGGAGAGAGTGGTGGTGGAGATTGCAGTAAGAGACTTTTGCGGTGAATCGAGGTGGCTTTCTGAATGGGGAACTGTTGTTATAGCTGTGTAAATACACAAAATAATGATAAAAATAAAAGGCAATGGTGTGAGACAGTGAGAAAGAGAGATTTTGTGTATAATAGTCTCCTGGGAGGAGGACCAAGGGTAGCCCACAAAAGACATTGGGGAATAGAAGAGACATACACAAATTGTCAAACCAAGGTATGGCTTCTTGGCAAAAGCCAAAGATGTATATGTATGTTTGTGATTTGTTTGGGACTTAACAGGTGGTTAGAAGAGAATTGATGAATCACAAGTGAAAAATCATGATACGAATTAGTATTGTTAAAACACATAGCTAGTTACATAGGGTTGGATATTTTCCGAATCAACCTGAGTTTGTAACCAGCTCAAGCTCATATTACATCCATAATGTCTAACTCGAGATATATAACTTATTTAAACTAATGTATAATCTCACAATAAAGATGTTAATTAGGTGAACATATTTGTCAAATAAATAAACAATGTTAACGACATAATAAACATTATTACCAGATAAACAAATAAAATAATCTTAAGTCAAACTTTTGAATTAAAAGCTCTAACCCAAGATTTATTTATTCAAATCAAGTCAATTTAGATAGTATCAACCCTTAAAATTACATATATTATTTTATGAGAAATACTATTTGACAAAACTCAATCACCCTTCTGGGTCAAAAACCGATCACCAAAACCTTTATATACATGTATTTATTTGTCATAAATATAATCCTATTAGATATCATTCTTCTTTTTAAGTGGATTTTATTCTTGTAACTTAAAACAATTTCAATTTGATCTTTGAAGTGAAATCTAGAAAGGTATAAAAATAATTTGAAAATCTTTTCGTAAGGCATTTGATATCTCTAACAAGTGAAATCAATTTGACTTTGTGGATGTTTGACATTTTGTCATATATTGTTTTTATTACTTTCAAAAAATTGAATTTAATGTTTTTAGTGAACATTGTCATTTAAAACATTTTGTCCAATATGATGGGTACATTTGACTAATTGGATTGAACACATCATTTGAAATTTCAAACACACAACTTTTCTTGTCTTGTCTTATCTTGTCTGGTCTATGCCATTTTATATATAAGTTTTAACTTCTTGTATAATTTATAATTTTTTAAAATATTTCAAAGACCCAAACTTTGTTTTGATTTGATTTTGTGCCATTATACTTTAAACATAACTCTAATGTTTGGTCATATTTAACTTTGTAGGTAGGTGAATAAGTTTGATGAGAAAATCAGAATTTTAGCTTGGAGATTGGATCAATGCAGCATAAATTGGTAGAAAAAGACAATTTTCAAGAGGAGCAGACATTCCAAATGAAGAACAATTGTTCTTTGGCTAGAGCTGGACCACCAGACCAATAAGTTATGTTGAGGCTAATCTAACAATCTATCATTAAAACTTCTCACTTTAATACAAGTATAATAGAAAGTATTAATTTATGTGCTCGTATCGATTTACAGAAAATAAAAGTGTGAAATCAAACATGAATCATCTTAAAAATGTCAAATGGGTTTAACCCTATACAACAAAGAAAAAAAAAATACTAAACCGGTGGGTTGTGCCTTGGGCTATCAACAAGAACTACTAAAAATGTTAAAAAATTATAAATAATGAAAATTTAAATATTAATTTAAAATTAAAAAATTATAATTAATGGACACACCCATAGAACGCGAGGGACAACCCACTAAAATACCTATGGGGGAACAATCTTAGGGGTCTTGGACTGTGTCCTAAACCTTGAGTTTTGTTGGACTAATCCAACACGAAGGCCCACCAAGTGACAAATCTCGACCTAACATGACATATAAGTTTGATGGATTGCATTGGGATCAACTTGGTATGGTTCGACCTAACCTATGCCACCTCTAGCTCTTCTAATTTACATTTTAATCCTTTGTTATACTTGTGGTAGCTTTTTGTATCTTTTGCTTGGTAAGATGTTGCAAATGTAATGATATTTCAATAAAAATAAGTTTCTGACTCAGAATAACAAGCACTTCTACCTTTAAACCACCACTGAAATTTTGATTTCAGTATAAAATTGATTATTGCAAAATGCATGTTTATGTATCCTTCAATGAGATAAATGTGGCTCATAATGGGCTTTGTGTAGCAAGTCATGACACTCTTGAGTCCCAAATTACTTGTCAGTCCATTTCAATCCCTGATTGATACATATGCCATCAAAATGTTTGTTGAATTAATTGGAAACTTGGCCTAGTTTAATTATTGCAATTGTATAGTAGCTGGCACAATTTCATTAAAAAAATGTTGAAATTGTTATCCATTTCGTTTATAAGGAGTGACACACACAGTTCTATTGTTTGGTCAGTGGGTAGAGGTCTCACTTTTTGGTGAGTAAGCGAGACAGTACCCTTAGACTTTGTAAGTGGTTTGAGCATAACCCATAAATATCTGTTTTAAGATTTTTCTCATGAATAAAAATATCAGTGGTAATTATTATAAGATAAAAATATATTTATTATAACGAGATATTATAACAATTATGATTTGTTTATCTTTACTGTTGATATAAATTTGAGTGTGATTATTTGTTTTATTAATTTTAACACACTTTTTAATTAGTTCAAAATCAACTCTTTAATTTTGATGTATGATCTCCAACAATTTGCATAGTGAAATCGGTAAAATGCTAAAATTAGAAACAAATGATAGACTATTTTAATTTAGTTCGAGTTTGAGTAGTGACATAACATTCTCTAAAAGATACATATACAAAAGTATAATGATTTTGATTTTTGATTTTCGCTTCGATATTTGCCTTCAACGTGAACCATATTGATTGGTTAGACTAATTTGATTGAGGCATGGTGATTAGTTTGATTCTGATTACATTTTCAACCAATATGAGTCATTAAGCTGGATAATCAAATGGATCACGCTAAGTCAAACTAACTCTAGGTCAACCGTTAAACTGTATACCCATCAACAATTGTAATGATATGCATCATATTACATTTGGATTTTTATTTAATTTATTTCAAAGGAATTGGATGTTAGAAAGAAAAATGTTTAATTTTTTTGCAATTTATGATGTCCGGTTAAACATTCTTCTAATATTGAGAAGAGAATGTTTTGTTTTAGATTTTGTATTTTATCGTTAGTTGGACCCTTACTTCTTATTTGAAAAAAAAAAAAAAAAAAAAAGGGGTGGATTTGTCACCTTTAGAATGATCTGAATATATTGAAAATTTACTCAAACTTAAGGGTGAAAACAAATGTCGTTTCAAATCTAGTGACTCTAAACACAGCAAAACCCTAATTCATAACGCTTACGGAAAACGGAAAATCGATCAGATTTAAACGAAGCCCTCACGTCTTTGGCTGGAGTCGACAGTTGTTGCTGCTCCGGCCGTCGAGCTGCCACCTCCTCCTTGCCGTCTACGGCCACAAGTAATTAACTTTTCACTTTTTTTCTTTTAAGTCGATGATAGTTTATTTATTTATTTTACCAATCTATCATGATAAGTAGTAAAACGGTTAAAAGTGTTCGAAATTGTTGGACTCTGCATTGAGTTAATTCAATTTTTACGGTTCTTAAAATATGCATTATTGGTTGCTGTTTATTTCCAGAGAGAATTAAAAGGTTAGAGAAGCAGCAATGCCGACTGTAAGTGTGGGCAGGGATCGTCTGTTCGCCGCCCTAGGCAAAGAATACAGTGAGCACTATCTTAACCTACATTTGCACTTGAATCAACATCTTATAATGCATCTTTTGTTTTTTCACTTAAACTGCAGTTTCTTTTACTGATTTTATTCTCACGTTTCACAGCCCAAAAAGAGTTTGAGGATCTGTGCTTTCAATTTGGCATTGAGCTTGATGATGTGGTGAGTCCTACTGAATCTATTTAATTTACTTCAATTTTCTTTTTTAATGTTTTGTGTTAATTGTAGTGAAGGCATTCAGTTTTGGTGAATTTTTTTTGATAAGATTATATAAATTATTGACTTAAACTTGTAATTGTTTGTTAGACAACTGAAAAAGCAATAATTAGAAAAGAAAAGCACTTGGATAAGGAAGAAGAAGAAGAAGAAGGTGATGAAGAAGTTATTTACAAAATTGAAGTCCCAGCCAACAGGTATCTTTCAATTTAATGTAATTTTTAAATAAAAATAAGTTTTGCATTCATTGGAGACTTTCATTTTATGATTGGAATTTGCTTTGCTACTATATTGACAAAATGTTAACCATGTTCGGCACTTATTATCTTTCATGTTAAAAAATATAACATTGACTATTAGAAAGTCTTTAGTCCCACTCTGCAAATTTCATCCCTTACAGTAGTGAGGTCATCAATGATTTGGTAATATATGATTATGCACAGATATGATTTGCTCTGCCTTGAAGGGATTGCTCAATCTCTCCGCATTTTCAACGAGCAGCAGGAAATGCCCACATACACAGTTGCTAAGATTGACAAGAAGGCAATGCTTCAAATGCATGTTAAACCAGAGGTATATATAATTGATTGTTCCTTTTGGATGAGTTGGTATGTTTTTATTTCAGTTTAACCTTTTTTAATTCTTGCAGACATCTTCAATTCGGCCTTTTGTTGTCTGTGCTGTTTTAAGAAACATGTCCTTCAATGAAGTGAGTTATAACAGCTTTATTGATCTTCAAGATAAGCTTCATCAGAATATTTGCCGGTAATATATTGTGGCACAATCTTTTTATTATTATGGCATTTTGAGCTCTTTGTTTTCTGGAATGTAACTGTATCCAGTCAGTTGCATTGATAGTTAAATAATTATTATAATTTGAAGCATTTATAATAAAATTTAATATCATTGTAAATTTAGAAAGATGGTAATCTGTAGAGATGGAGAACCTTTTCTACCTGCTAACAAATGCTGGCATAAATGATCACATAGTCTTACTTTGTACTGTTTTTGGCACTTACGAAAAGAATAAACTTATTCTTTTTCTAACATCCTGAATCTGCGATGTTAAAATCTTAGTGTGATAAGGTTGCCTCCTATGACAACTTGTCTAGGCTGGGTGGTTAGAAAAAATGTGGGTATTTCCTATGGAAGGGGTTGTCTTTAGATTTTGATATCCATTTTCCTGGCAGAATTTTAAGGTCTATTTGACCCTTGTGTTTGGTTAATCAAAATTGAAATGACTGTGTGTCACATTCATTATAATTTTGAATGATAACATGTATGCTGAAGAACATACGGGGTTGCACATTCTTCTTGATGAGATGTTGGGAATGGCAAGTTTGATTTATATATACCATTGGTATGATTTAATCTTTTTTTTTTTTTTCTCTTTTGGGTTTTAATTAGAATTAGAACTTATATCCTTGATGGGCACACCTGTAATACTTTTTGTGAGGCTGAGCCTTTTGCTATGCTAGCTTCATAATGATTCCTTCCGTGAAGTTTATGATTTGTTACAAATTTTTTTCTTTATTATGATAATGTTATTTGCCTTTTTCTTGTCACTTAATTCAATGTTGTTGAACATTTATACGCTTTATATTGGCCAAAAAAAATATTTGTTGGATGGTGTTTTATCATCAATTCACTTATTTGAATTGTGCTTTAAGATTCCATATGTTTCAGATAAAATACTCACATATTTTTGTTTGGTTTAGGCGAAGAACCCTGGTCGCAATTGGTACTCATGACCTGGACGCTTTAGAAAGCCCTTTCACATATGAGGTAGGCTTTGCTTCTGCAATGTATGCTCTTTTTCATTTTTTTGGAGAAATGATTATTTTAATCTAAATGAGGATCTAATAAAGCTCTCCTTTCAATTAATCTTGAAGTCTTTATGGACTGTAATTCTTGTTTTTGTGACTCCTTTGCTAAGAATAATAAATAATATTGGTCATTACTAGGACTAGATGAAGTGCACATTTATGGTCTAATGATTCTCTCTCATTAGGTGATTGGATTTAGTGACTAAGGGACATCCACCTTTCCTTACAGGAGTCCTGGATTTGGGGTTTAGTTGTTATATTTTTGTCCTTGTTTTCAAGTAGGTGATGAAATGGTCATCTAACCATATGTTCCCATTTAAGTTCTGGTATGGATAGTGGTGCTTCTATTTGCATTTCTCATATAATGGATTGTTTTCCTTATCCGGTTAATCTTTTGGGCTTTCATTTGTGGGGAGAGAATGCTTGTACTTTCAATAAGCAAATAATGGATGGCCTTTGGTCTGCTGAGTCATCTTTTATCTGAACTTGATTTTCCATTTGAGCATTGATTATCCTGTATGTTTGATTATGCTTATAGTTTTTTGCTTTCCAAGGACTTGTGTTCTCTAATTTATTGTCAATAAGTTATCAACAAAAGCCACTGAACAGAAAAAAAGTGACATCATAGATTTCTCTGTTTTCAGGCTTTGCCACCTTCTGATATAAGCTTTGTGCCTCTGAAGCAGGTAACTGATTTTATTTGCAATGTGATTCGTTGATTATTTTGATATTTAATTTGAGCCAACAATATATGTTTGAGTATGAAGTGTATGTGTATGCTGCCTCATGAAATCAAAATTTGATTCTTTTCAGTTTGGTTTACATATCGTGTTATATTATAACTGATTCTTATATTTTCTGTTATGTAATTTAGACGAGGAACTTCAGAGCGGACGAGCTGATGGAATTTTACAAAGTTAGTCCTAGCATCTGTTATTATTTTCTGTGTTGCATCTGAAAGATGGGATTTGTATTTAAATTTCTATTTTTTATACCCTTGCATTACATCAACCCATGACACCTATATTTGTGTCTGGCACACTGAGCCACATCCTTTTGTTAAAGTTCTAAATGCTATACCATTTCTGCTATCAATTAACAAAAATGGTTCTATTTTATCTAACACTCAGTCTGGTGGCTAATAGTCAGTGTAGGTCTGGGGTAATTAGTTTTATGCATCTTAGCTAATCACCAGTCACTTTGGTAGATGTGATTGTCAAGTATCCTCCAATTTTATGCATATTCTTGTGCATGAATTATGTTTCTTTTATTTAATTTTTTTTAAGAGTTTATATCTTAGAGATAGCTGTAGTTTCTAATGTTGATGTGTTTTACCATGACAACATTTGACAGTCAGATTTGAAATTGAAAAAGTATTTGCACATAATTGAGAACTCACCAGTATACCCTGTCTTGTATGACCAAAAAAGGTACGATCTTTTTATTTGATAATGATAGTGTGATTATCATTATGTGGTTTTGAACTTGCAGTATAAAATTCTGTTTATCTATTGATCCTTTGCTGATTGATCCTATTTTTCTGAATCAAATTTAAATTACTAAAAGGATTTTGAGTTCAGATGATTGCTTTTAATGAGGATGCATTGTATTATAAGGTTTTTATTTGTTGATTCTTGTATTCTCTCAACATATTTATCTCTTCTGCTTGTCCTTTTGGACTGCTTGTTTTCTTCTGTATGGCTCCATTTTATACATACAGCTTTCAAAGTTTCTTAAAAATATTAATAATATTACTTATATAATTCTTTTTGCCTCAACAGAACTGTACTGTCTTTACCTCCAATTATTAATGGTGCTCATTCAGCAATCACCCTAAAGACTAAGAATGTGTTCATAGAATGTACAGCCACTGATTTGACGAAGGCCAAGATTGTTTTGAACACAATGGTACCTGTTGCCAAGCTCAAGTTTGATTAGCTTACCAATTTGAGTATTTTAGCAAATGATAGGTGATAATTGGTTGGTTTCCTTTGTTCTCCTAGGTAACGATGTTTTCTGAATATTGTGAAAGAAAATATGAGGTGGAACCAGTTGAAGTGATATATGCTGATGGGAAGTCATATGTTTATCCTGATTTATCAGTCTTTGGTATGGAAGTTCCAGTATCTTATATCAATGGTACAATTGGGATCTCTTTGGGGGCAGAAGAGGTTAGTTCCTGTTTTCTGTCATTTCTTACACTCAGTTGTTTCACGAATTGCTAAATCTCGTGGTCAAGGGCTGTTGTTGTCTTTCAGTACATGATATGCTTGAGATCATAATTTGGTGACTTTTTCTTTCGTCTGATTTTCACATGTATAGCAAAATGCAACAATTTCTGATTCTGTGATCTTCACTGCTTGCATGGCTGATCCCTTCTAAGTGATTTTTTTAATTAGATTATTATTTAACCACATAGGGCCTAATCGTCAAAAGTTGCTGATTTGAATCACTGACTTTTTCAATATTCAAGAACAATTTATTTAGAGTTAGTAGGGAAACTTTGGGTTGCTTCCTATGCTTTGAGGTGACTTGACATTGGATTTTTTTGAAAAGAAAAAGGTAGCTTAACATGGTACTCTATGATGATTCTGTCATTCATTCTTTACTGATCCTTAATAGTTTTACATGCCTGTTATCTGAACCTTGCTTGCTTTATTGCTCCCCTGATAATTAGATTTATGGTCAATTATCTTGCATTGTAGACATACCCTGAATTTATTCTATGCAAGTTATCAAATGATTGCAACATATTTTGTGTAACTATTATATGTTTTACCTTTCCTTCAGGTCACTAGCTTGTTGAACAGAATGCAATTACGTGCTGAAAAGATTGTATCTTGTGATAATGAATGCCATATTAACGTCCTTGTGCCACCAACGAGAAGTGATGTTCTGCATCCATGTGATGTTATGGAGGTAAATTTTTTTTGTGGTTAAGACAAAGAAATTGATTGAAATAAATTTAATTTACAAAGTTTTGATCAGTAATCTACTAAGTAGTTGACAAAAAAAAAAAAAAAAACTTTGCATCTATATTATCCTCAATTGGGATGTTGGAATTGAGAAAATTAAGACTAGTCTAATTCCTTTATATAAAGAAAAAGGAAATTCTCTTAAATTGCTTTTTCAAACAAAGCCTACAAAGAAGCAAAAGATTTTTCCACATCATCTTCATCCTCACCCTTGGCTTCTTTAGATATTCTTTTATTTCATTCAATCCGGCTAATCCAAATCAATGTATAGCATCTCCATATGATACGGTATTCCTTACCTCTTAATGAATCAAATCAATGTTGTAATTTGATGTATATCAGCCTCTGGAATAATCTTGAACCGCAGCTTTAAAGCTGCTGTGTAGTGAATAGACAAATTGCTAACGCTTTTAGCTCTCTTTGTACACAACACGTTGTTTGGAGACTGAAATTTCAGGCCACCAAAACTAAATCACACCATTCACATTGATCTTTCCTTGAGCTACTAACCAAGACAGATTGAACATTATAGTGACATTCAATTTCCTATACAAGATAGAGGAGATGCTGTCTTATTGACTTTCTGATCCTTTAAATTTTTGGCAAATTCAAAATTCCACTCAAATGAATCTGTCAGCTGTAAATCCCAGAAAATATAAAATTCTATTAACTTTATCAATACCATTTTATAAAATGTTTTAGAAATATTGTAGATTCTTGATATTGCTTTCCATACCCTCTTTTGAAACTCCTAATCACAATGTTTGTTTCGCACCTATTTTCATGAATCTGATGTATAATTTCTATAAACACTTTTTATCTGCACCAGTCCAACAGCCTAAAAAAAAGAGAGGGAGAAAATAACTTTCTATGAACCTACCTAATGCCAAAGAGGATTCTTTCACAAGAACTCCACAATGACTTCTAGAAATGCCACTTCTCTTTATTAAAATGATAGACATAATTATATTTAATATCTTAAGAGATTTAGTTAGTGGGGTTTATGACAAGGCACATTTTTCTCATTTTAGGATGTTGCAATTGCTTACGGGTATGATAACATTCCAGCAGCAAAGTATGAATCTGTGAAGCCACTATCCTTGAATGAGTTCAGTGATCTATTAAGATTGGAGGTACAGAAATGAGAATGCTTTAGTTCATAGTAAGGCTGTATCTTTTCGTAGCACTAGTACCTTTTCTTGATTAATTTTTCTATTGTATTTTCTTATAGATTGCAATGAATGGATTTACAGAGGTGTTGACATGGATTTTATGCTCTGCAAAAGAGCTTTCCTCTATGTTAAACCGAAAAAGTGACAAAAGAACAGTTATTATTGGAAATCCTCGCTCATCTGATTTTGAGGTTTGTATTATCTGTTGACTTGTCTTGGTATGTACTCAACTAGACATGTATATCATAAATCATGTAATGATAAAAGGACATAATTTACATAGTTAATCAGCTTAACTACTTGGGCTTTTTCTGCTATTTATTTCTTCGAATGGATTTTTTTAGTAAAACAGTGAATATGCATTTGGCAGCTATTACGTGGATAAGTTGGGATCTGTTATAAAAGTACCAACAATAATTAATTGTGTAACTTATCTATTTGGTTTATGCCAGTACTAATTAAGATAATCCTAAACAGAATCTTGTCCATCCAATAAGATGATACTAGTTTGCAGGTGCTTTCTTTAATGTTTTCTTTCACTTTTTTCAACCCTTTATATACCCATCAGTGGTTTCTTCCAACTCATGTTTCTTCAAATCCTTGTAGTAATTTGATTTGCTTTTTCCCCTTGTCACTTGCTCCCTCATATGTTTTACACTCTTTTTACTTATCTTTAGTGACTCAATCACTTAAAAATTTAGAGTTATATTTGTGTCACTTGGTTCATCAGTTTCAATTCTGTACATGCTTGTTAGTGGTAGATTCATTCTTTAATAATTTTTTGGAGTTTGACTGCTTCATCCAATTTGTCAGGTTGTCAGGACCACTCTGATGCCTGGTATATTGAAAACTGTTGGGCACAACAAAGACCATGCAAAGCCTATTAAGGTAAAAAAAAATCAGTTTTTATGTAGCACATTTGTTCTTTTATTGTTGGAATTTTGTGATGTATGGACATGATTGGTTTTGACTGAGGGAAGGTCAGTTGCTAGTGGCATACAAAGTTTTTACAGTAGAAATATATCCGATGTTCTCTCTTATGAAGAGGCATCATCATGTACTCTTTAAACAATTTTTAAAATAATTTTTTTTGTGTTTGGATTATTTTGCAGCCTGGTTTTATATTGTGTGCTTCATTACTTATTGGATAATGCTACCTGCTTTTCACCTGTCATTTTTTAGCACAAGAAAGCTTTCTTGATATTTAGGTTTTTGTTTCAGATCTTTGAAGTGGGTGATGTAGCACTTCTGGATGATAAGAAAGATGTTGGAGCATCAAACTGTCGCCATCTTGCAGCACTATACTGTGGTGCTAACTCAGGATTTGAGGTACTATCTTCTCACTTATCTTACAGAGACTTTCAACTTCTCGAAGTTGCAGTTTTATGATTGTTTATTAATTTATTTTCCTGGCAGTGATCTGTAAATATAATTTTTGTTCCGGCAAACATCTGAACTTCTTGTGTTTTTTGTTCAGAAGTATTATTATCTATTTTGGTCTGGCAATAGTCCCTGATTATGACTCTACTGGATGCACCAAAGGATATCTGGCATATTAAAAGAAAATTATTTTTGACTTTTAGAGTTAGATATTTTTAGGTATTATGTTGCTAAACCTATGATAAACATGTTTAGATGTGCAGCATAGTTGGTCCCCTTTATTCTGATAGGAAAAAAAAGGTTGCCAAGTGATGGATAGAAATTTATACACATTCATGTGCATTTTTAGTGTTAAGTTTGAGCTATATGTGTTATTTATATGTAATTTTATCTGAGTTTACATAGTTATAATTATTTTTGCACAATATAATTAAAAGAGCAAATAAAACTAAGTGGACAAGCTCAAATCAATGGAAAAAGAGAGAAAGAACCCACAAGAAAAAAGAAAGAAAGAATTAGAAGGGAATTATTTTAATTGGGGGCTGAAAAGAAGAGGAGGAAAAATAGAAGGGGTGTTGAGAAATTGGTGGATGGGTTTTCCTCTCTTTGTAGGACAGAAAAAAAGAAAAAAGGAGTTCTTTCCGTTTTATACCTCCTTAGCAATTTGAACATCTTTTTCTCCCTTGTTTTGGTGTTCATATTGCAGAATGCACATGGTTTTTCAGTGTGTGTATATATATAAAATTAAAAAATAATTACCTTTGAACACGAGAAACTTCGCTTTGCATTCTGCTCAACTTTAACTTGATTTGCTTTAAATTATGAGTAAAATTATGTGTATTAACAATGAGTACTAATTTTGTACTAACAATGGCATGTCACTATAGTGTAGTGTTGCTTTATTTTTAATTTAAAATTACTTAATTATATTGTTACTTGTCATTGTTAGTACAAATTAATAAACATCGTTGGTATAGAGAATTTTATTGTTATATCATCAAGTTTAGTGTTGAACGTTCCTTTTGCTTTATGTTGTTTGCTCCCATAATTCATGTTTGTGATTCATTGAATGTCATAAATTTTTACTGTGTAATCTGTACATATTTAGGGTGAATGTTACACATTTTGTTATTACTGGTGCAATAACCATTGTTATTCGTTATGCCAACCAACACACTAACTGGTTGGCTCACCAATGTAACATGTCTAGATGTCTAGAAGAAATATGGTTCACAAATGTTAAATATTTTGCCCAATGTTTAGTAAGTTGTGAGTCTACTTTGGTTTACCTCTGAAAAATGGAAATCATTGTGGCCATAGATGGGCAACGATTTTTCATGTTCAAGTTTTAGAAATATTATGAATTATTTATTTATGTTCTGCACTCAAAAAAATGTCCTGAAGTATTCAAAAAAATAAACCGAAATTAGCATCATCATCTCTAAAAATTCGTTAGAAAATGAATTACCTTAAATCTGAGCTTTGAGATGTGCAAGCATAAGCAAAGTGGTAGCTTCTAATTGCAAATCAGAAGATCAAGTTAGGGAATCATTTTTCCTGTACACTGGATATAAATTATTTTGAGTTACCCTTACTATATTGAAACAATTTGACGTCCTATAACCTTGTTGTTGCAGTTGATTCATTGCCTAGTTGACAGAATAATGGAGGTTGTAGGGACTAGATTTGAAGCGGGTAATGATACTGCATACTATATAAAACAATCAGATGTAAGTATTTTCTCTGCGTCATCTTCATGCTATGTATGAGTATGTTTAATAATGATGCAATTGACTGTCTCATTGTTCTGAAGGAGCCCGAGTTTCTTCCGGGCAGGCAGGCCAGCATTATTTACAAAGGGAAGCACATTGGCTTTTTTGGTATTGTACACCCTGAGGTATTTACAATGGCTTCCTCATTCTAGGAATTGCCTCATGATATGATTTCTTTATCCAAATGATTTTTTGTCATTTATTTTGGTTATAATTTCACTCACTACAACTGGAAAAGGAAGATCATTTTTTTTTTTTCAATTTTTTGAAGTTGATAGAAGTTGGTTTTTCAGGTTTTGAGTAACTTCGACATCCCGGATCCATGCTCCTTCATGGAAATTGACATCCAGAGTATGTTGTAGGGCTATAACAAATGTAAGTTGCTTTAATCCTTGTCTGAAAGTACCCAATTTGAGCTTATTTTTATTTCTAAATTAATTTTCAAACAAAAGGTATGCAAATTTTTTAAGAAAAAAAAGAAAAAACGCAGTCCTATTTTCTGATCACTCCTTGCCTTCCTCAATTCCCAAACAGGATTCTAACCTAGTGTTGCTGATTATTTTTTTTCTCTTAGATTTCCGTGTTTATCGGCATTACTCTATGTTCAGACGAGTGAGCAATTGTGATACTGGTAACATAATCTCTTGTGGACAATTTACTGAAATTTTTTAAGTACTTGAAAGTAATACTAGTTGATGCATTGATAGTTTTGGTTTTAATTATAGAAATTGTTCAATATGAGGAAACCCTTCTATACAAAAACTGTATGATCACTTCTTTTATTTGTTTTATGGTTTAAATACTAGCAACTCGTTATTTAATAAAGAAAAAGCATTCTTTTAGTTAGGAAAATAGTCTAAAAAGTGTTGACTAGTTATCAACTAACAAACTAGTTAGCATCTTAGTTTGTTTGTATTCGTAGTCATTTAGACCCGAAGTATTTTTGTATTGTTGTTGCTAATATTGCAAATAAGATGATATGTTATTATGTGATTTAATGAATTTGAATTAGAGATAAAGTAACATTTAATTATCTGTTAGTATTAGATTTTGTATATGTAGTATTATTTAAGATCACATATTACAGCGCGAGGAAATTCAAATCTTAGCTAATACTTGTAAGAATCAACAACATTGCAATTAGTTTGAATCCAGCTTGTAAGAATCAGCAACATAGCAGTTAGTTCGAATCCGGCTTGTTGATCTTAAGCTGGTTCTTTTAGATTCGAGCTAACTCTTATTTAAGCTTGGTACAAATTTTACCTAGCTGGAAGCCTGTAATAGAAGATTTATTGATCAAATGATATGGTAATATTTGAGATGATGATAGATCATTTCAAGACGAAAAGTTGAAGATATCACTTGAATTATAGCATGCAAGTGATTGAATAATATAATTATTTATTTTATTTATAATTAAAAATTTTTTAATTATTGACTTAATATATTTATATTAGACTATATATTTATACATTAAAGAATAAGAATAATCTATATTATTTGTCCATATAATTGACAAACTATCAAAAGGGAAGAATCGACAATTAATAGTTAAGTATCTGAACAAATCCTTTTTTCTGCAAGTTCTTAAATCGGTTGAAGAACATACAAATCTGAATATCGCATTTTGAGGGTTATTTTGTGGGCTGCGACGCACAGGTCTTGGTAATAGGATAACTACACGAAGTTTATGAGTTGTTTGTGGCATTATCTATACTCTGTGAAATTAATGTCTAGATTAGCCAAACCACCATTTTGAGATCTTTTGTTCGCTATATCACACTGGTCCCTTTGGTGTGAGAACCACGCATAATTTTTTAGGTGTTTTTCACACCACCCATTGAACTGGGTCTCGGTGTTCTGCTTAAACAAGCAGAATGTGAGAAAGTTACCGGAATTTCTTCTATTTCGACAACTTTGCATTTTTTATATTTCCTTTCTGGCATTTCTTCTTTTTCTCTAATACTTTTCAATAGTTTATCTAGAAAACTCATCGCTAAGTTGAATTGGACTTTCTAAATTTGAGTTAAACTTAAACCAATCTTTATTTGAGCTTGGCTTGACTGAAATCAATCCCTAGTGAGAATGATCGAGGTTATTTACAAGAGCTTCTTTTAACCTAAAATCTGCAATTATTTACTTGAGACCGTTAAGCATTTTAAGAAACCTTCTTGTATATCTATGCAAACTAGCCAAATGCATGCATATAGAGGATTTTAAAGACCTCGATATATTTATCTTCTAATAAAACTATATGTACATACTTTTGAGTATATAATTATGTATATAGATAATATGTAATCATATAATTAGGTGATTTTAAATTAAGAATAAAAGAATATTCAATCATATGATAACCCATCATCTGTATGATTAATTGTATATTTAAAAGTATATATATATAAGATTACTTATTTATATTCAATGAAAACTTGGCGGCAATAAATTTTGATATTGCCTCGGATTACTATGGACGGTATTTTAGACTCCTTAGACTACAGAAGTAGCACAGAGCTTATAACAAGCCATGAATTAACAACTTGAAGGTCATATGTTATGCAAGAAAGCTGTTCCTCATCTTCATCCACACATGAAATAAAAAAGCAAATAAATGAAGAAAAAAGAAAGACATCAAAGTTACACTAAATATTTGCAACATAATTAAGAAATCATACCGTAAAACTATGTATACCTAATTTTAAATATTTAATTAGATATTTAGATAATATAATATCATATGATTGAGTGATATATCATTTACATATTTAATTGGGTACTCAAAATAAGTGAATATAACATTACTCGTAAAATTAATATTAGGACGTCTAACTAGGGACACTGAGATGACATTAAATTATGCTCTAGGAAGTTTCCATTTTTGTTTTTAGGGTTACCAAAGTTTGGTTTCATTCAAGATTTGCACTTTCTTTGGTTGAAGTGTTTGGTAGCATCACATGGAAACATTCTTATGTGTCACAATCAAGATTCACGAACTTTCCTAGAGTCCTATAACAGTAAAACTGTGTGTAGTAATAATAAGAACTAATTTATGTGCTATCAAGGAGGACTAAATTATTTATAAATAAAATTATGTGTATATATTTTTAGAATATAAATAGTTATATAATATATATGTGTTATCAAGTGATTTGATAACTTTGAATTAAAGATAAAATATATATTTAAAAGTGAGTATGCCTAACATTGCTCTTTATTTACTAACAATCATATATTATTGTAAGATTGAAAAATTTTAAATTGGAGATAAAATAATATTTAATTATATGATGACATCTCATTATTTGAATAGAAATTAGTACTTTCGTTAGTGTACATAGTCTTACGGGTACTTTGATCACACCAAAATTTTCTCTAAAATTAATTGTTAATGTAAAAAAAAATTCATTTCTATTTTTATATGAAAATTATTTTTGTTATTGTGATAGCAACAAAAAAAGCCAACTCTCAACCAGGAAAGGTGGCATGCATGCTATGAAGGTGCATGTGTGGATCAAATAATAAACTCATATGGTAATTTACATGTGTGATTTGTTAGAAGTTGGACATGTTTGAAATTATTCTTTTAGGTGAAATTGATACTCCTCGGTGATGGAATATAAAATAGAATTAAAAAGCCCCTGGTTCTATTAGTTTATCTCATTTCAATTTCACACATACAAGATTGGATTTGATTTGAGCTCAAATCAAACAAGTCAAATTTGACTGATTCAAACATTTGAATTTGATTCGTTAGATGAGCTCAAGCTTCGACTCATTAATCTTGAGAATAACCTTATTTAGACTCGATCAAGATCGAATCCAATCTTACACACATACCTCAAAACACAGACTATAAAAGAAACAATAAAATTACGTGTATCTATTTTAGATACACAAATATATACATACTTATATGTGTTGTCACATAATTGAGTAATTTTGAATTAAAGATAAAGTAACATCCAATTATATAATCACATATATAAGTGTATATACAATTGTGTACTCAAATTGAGTACATATAGTATTGCTCTAAAAGAAAAACTAGAAATGATTGAAGTAATAAATTTACATACAAAGTTAGTTGATGAAGTCTTATATTGTAAATAATGTATGCATCCCACTGCTTTATATGTTCTCGAACATCATTATTTCATTAAGTAATTTTACATATACTAACAATTGACACAAATATGAGTACAAACGTTGATGTATTATTATATAATTGTATGTTATTTTATTATTTATTCAAAATAGCTAAATATGTTGTATTATTATACAACATATTCCCATCTTTTAAGTTTGAAAACTCCATTTCCCCACCCTTTAACTGGAGAAGAAGTTATTAGGGTGAAGTAAACATTGGGAGGAAAAAGAATAAAGAAAATATTATAAGGTTAAATTATAATTTATTTGTACTATTTGGAGTGTAAGTAATATTAAAACTATCATAATACTTCAACAAAATGACATTTGAAACTAACAACTAACTTTGATAGAAGAGTGAGAAGATGAATTTTTTAAACTTAAAAAATGTGAGAACTTGTTGTTTCATCAAACCTTGGGTGAGAAATAGTTATCATTAAACCATTCAAAATCATATAATCATATGATGATGGACTTACATTTATATCGATGTTTGTACTATACCTTTATTACACAATTAACTTATCGTTGTTATTACTATTATTATTACTAGGGTAAAGGACGATAGCCCACATTTGATGAAATACCTATTCTTATCCTTTAAGTTTCAAAATTCATAATTTCACCTGTTATATATTTCCTTTAATGAATTTTGTTAAATGAAAGGGGTAGAATAGTTATTTTACATAGATTATTTTATTTTATTTTTCATTTCCAAAGCAACAGATATTTGGGGTAAATATAATTTTTGAAAATGTTAGAAATGCTAATAAAATTTTTAAAGATTTTTTAGAAATTTGAAAAAAGTTTAAGGGTATTTTTAAAATTTTAAAATGATCCTCGATAGATTTAAAAATAATAATTGCATACTCAAAAAATGAATAAAATATAATATTTTAATATTAATTAGAGTTTTGATATTTCAAGGTCCACCCAACAAATTTTTTTAAATTGATAAGTATAGATTGGTGATTTGATATTTGGTCGTTTTGTAAACAAAACAGTTATTTTCATAAAGCTTCAAGAAAATTGCTAATGGAAATTTGACCTTTTGGGAATTAAATGGATTTAGCCCTGTTATTAAACCTAGAATCAAGCCATGCAATATGTGTATATTCCAAATGAACAGTCCAAAGTCAAAAAGGCTTATTTCATATTTAGAATCCACATCCTGAAATGGCGCTCCTCTTCTGTCATCTTTCCAACTTTTCTCTGCTTCTTCTTCTTCATCATGGGGACCCTAAAATTCTCAACGGTTCAATCTCAACGTCTCCCAAATCCTTCCCCCTTCACTCTCCTCCTTTCCCCACAAACCCTTTTCCTCTTTCCCTTTATAAACCTTCTCTTCTGTTTTCATTCCGTTTTTGTTCCTTCCATTTTAAGCCAAGTTGTGCCCTATTTTTGGAGGGAAAAATTAGCTCCCTATATTTAGCATTGAAACTGGAAACGGGGTCCGAGTTTTAGTTGTGGTTGAGAATTTGTGGCGAAAAACTGATCGGTTCTTGATCATAGGAAAAGCAGGTTAGTTTTAGTGAATGTGTTTTTCCTTTCTGAGATTGAGTTTGTTTTCAATCTCTACCCACCACCACACCGGGCTTGTTTTCTGCAACATGGCTTGGCTGTTTCCATTTTGATATTTAATTATTGGTTTCTTTGCACAGAAGTGTTTTCAATTTCAATTCAATGGTCTCTTCCCAGGTTGAATTCGCTTCGTCTTCGCCGTTTTATTGTGTTTTGAGAGACTTTAACAGCAGGGTAGATAGATGCAGAGAAAGCAATGCCACTGCCGCCGCGTTTCAGAAGAATCTAAAAGAGCTTGTCCGGGGTCAATTTCAGAATCATATTAGCGTCCCTGTAGATGAGAATTTGAAGAATCCAGTGAGTAAAATCGATTCCTGTGGAGCTGAAGAACAAGGGAATGATAATCAGAATCAACACCATCATCGAAATTTACAGTTTCCGAGTAGTAATCATAGCAAGAGTAACAAGATTAAGAGGAGTGATGGCGATTCTAACGTAAATTCTTCCTCGAAACAGTCTCGGATTCGTGATAAGTGGGCTACGATACAGGCTCGAGTTATGCAGTCAAAATTGGAGAAACAGAGCCGAGAGGCAGAGCTTTTGGGTTCTTCGTCAGGAACGCCATCAATGTATAATGGAGAAAGTTCAGAAAATACTGGAGATTCTTGTCAGCTACAAAAGTCTCCAAGTGTTGGGAAATCTGGCGCTTCTTCTCTTGTTCAGATGTGGGAGGCGAGACTTAATCAATCCAACAGTGTGAAATTGAACCAGAGCTCAGAATCAAACTTGAGCAGGACACCTTCAGGTCAAAACATCACTGAAGTTAGTGAAAATCCTGAAAATGTTGAAAATAAAACTGAGAATGCGTCATCTGGTGTTGGTGAACCAATACAACAATCCGAAACCAGGGATACTTCAACTGATTCAGGGCAGCAGTCTGATAAAACAGCCGCCAATGAACTGCCTGCCGGAGTTGTTTCGGATGCTGGAGAGAGGGAAAGGCTTCGAGTCGTCGATATTATAAAGAAATTAACAAGTGGTACTGATGAAAATGATGGTGAAACGGTTGCGAATGCAAGCGAATCATCATTGAAAGAGCGAAAAAGCATTTCTATGCCAGATCAAGCAGAGCAAAAAGAGAAAAAAGTCCTTTCAGTGTCTGTGAGCATGCCAAAAATTAGAGGGCGACAAGCTTTTAATGATTTGCTTATGCAAATGGAGGGCCAAAAGCTTCGAGAGCTTGAATCGCTGGTAGAACGTCATGCAGTTTCGAATTTTGCACATCGCGGACGCATTCAAGTAATCTTCGTTCTTTTCATCCTCTTATTATCTTAAACATCATACAATTCTGACTTTTCCAGAAGCCTGTTAAGTGATGTTCTATTGATTGATCCATGTGCAGGCAATGCTTCGGGTTAGATCTATGCAACGGGGCTGGGCAATTCAAGAGCAGCAGCGTCAGCTAGCAAAAGGGTCTTCAATTATGCATCGCAGGTATATAATTAAATCTTTTGCCATTTTTGCCAATTTGTGACTGGTTAGCCATGGAGCTTGATTTCGGAAACTTTCATCTTTTGAAAAGAGAGGTTTCCTTTCGATATTGCTGCTATTCATTGACATGAAGTTCCAATCAAATGCAGGGAAAAATTTAACTCAGTTGCTGAGAATAGAGCCACAGCCCAAAGTGATGCAAGTAGTTCAAAAATCTGTAACTCAGATATAGCAGGCAACCCGAAACATTTGAGTACTTCTTCCTCCTCCAATCGGCTAGGCGAAAACAGTCAGAATCAGGAAGTTGTCGCTGTTGGGGAACAAGTTACAACTAAAATGGAGAACTTGGAACCGAAAACGAGCAATCAGGATAGGCAGAAAGTGTCTAGTCCAAGGAAAAATGTTACGACTGCTGAAGTAACAAAAGCCTTGAATGGTCAGAGCAGAAGTGAAATAGCTAAAGATCAAGGGGCTACTCACGGGCAAGAAGTCGATGACAGGTGCCTTGACTCCCAAGATACTTCAGAAATAGCTGAATCCTCGAATTGTGGGGACGGGACTGAGCTAGAAGAAGAAGAGATCTATTATCAGGGCCAGTCTGTAAATCCCCACTCTGATTGGATAAGTGAAATATCGCGCCCTCGAAGTTATTGGGAAGATTGCAGAAAAGAATGGTACCAAGAGATGCTAAGTAGTAGCTCAGGCAATAATGAGATACGCCAACTCATTGAAAGGTAAAATGAGTGTAACTTGGATGGAAAATCTTATACAATTCTATGCTTGTGATAGCCTGAAAATTTCTGATTGATGTATGCAGAAGGAGAGTGTCCACTTATCTTGCTAGTGACTTCCGAGAAACAATGGATCAATTGGTGACTACTCGTGTCGAAAGACAGATTGAACTAGAGGCTTATGAAAAAGAAGAACAGGAGGAGTTGAGTCGCGAGCGAATAAGTGAATTGTTGTTGGCTCATTTACAGAGGTGCATGCAATCAGCAGCTTCCCAAGAAGAGGAACAAGTAGTACGAGGAAATGAAGTTGAACAAGTAGACGAAGAAGAGCAAGAAGAGGAGGAAGAAGAAAGTTCAAGAAGTCACGAGGAACGTGAAACAAGTGATTATTCTGAGCAGTCCTCCTCACAAACAATGCAAATTGCTTCTACCTCTGCAAGTTATCAAGGCCAAGAAGTTGGTGATGAATCTGAATCAACTCCTGAACCTTTACAAGCTCAGGCTTCTTATCCAGATAGTCAGCTGTCCTCTTCTTTGACAACAAGTCTTTCATTAGTGAGTTCTATCACTCATTTTCTTGTATATTAGTGTGAGGAAAAACCTCACTCCTTAAACTAGCTTTTTAGGTGTGAGAGACCCAATAACTCCTTGAACTAAACTTTTTCTGTCACTTACAGGAAATGAAACTTATATATGAATTAAAAGGACAACTGGAACAACTCCGCCGTGAGATGAATGAGCTGAGAAGCTCTATAAACAGTTGCAAGGGCACGCAAGTGAAACCGCAACATTCCAATCCACAGGAACTTCATTCAGGTGAATTGAGTGACTCAGAATTTAGTAAAAGTTATTGCTAAGTTCTCTATTTCTCATTATAGTTCTTATTTTCAGTACGAGGAATGGGGAACAATCCACCAGATGGGGCACTAAAGAAACGTAGTTGTTGTATTTGCTATGAAATGCAGGTGGACTCACTTCTTTACAGGTAAGTCGTTTATCGAATTCTAATCGAAATGACAACACTTGAAGATGTTAAACTATTTCTTATTAAACATACTAAACTAATCACCTTGTTTGATTATTTCAATAGAAAAATATGAAAATACCCATTGTGAAAAATGTTTACGATACCATATTAAAATCTTGAACAGATGTGGGCATATGTGCACCTGCCTGAAATGCGCCCATGAGTTGCAGTGGAGCAGTGGAAAGTGTCCCATATGCCGCGCTCCCATAGAAGATGTTGTGCGCGCATATATGGATTCATAGATGACCGTCAAGACCTCATGAACGGCTGTCCTTTAAAAAACTTGATGCGAGAAGCAGGAATTGGACGTTACATATATGGAAGTTCTTCTTCTTTGCTTTGTACATATAAATAACAACAAAACCTTGACTCTATACATAGATATAAATGACAACAGTCACTTCCATATAAAAATGTTCCAAAATTTTTTTCATTTTGGAAGTGCTCTTTGCTTGATATGCTATGAAAAATTTAGTTTATTTCTTAGGATATTCATTTTTGTATAAGGATAATAACATCCGTAGCTATGAAACTGTTACTTTTTTTTCCCTCTAAATGAATGTATTTAAATTTGTTTTGTTTTTACTGAAAAGGTTAAACGTCCAAATTTTCTGATTGAAAGAACCGAATTTTCATATTTTTCTATTGAAGAGATTTGACTTTCACTATTTTCTATTAAATATATCAAACTAATCACTTTATTTCAAAAAAAAAATAATCATAATTGTTTTTATCAATATCTTCAATTGAAAATATTGAAAGCTTAATTCATTTTATAAGAAAATCTGAAAGTTGGTTCCTTTAATAAAAAAAATCCAAGAATTCAGTCCTATAATTAGATAAAAAAAACAATTTGATCATTTCAATAAAAAAAAGTGATAATTTGATATCTTCAAATATTGTTATCCCTTTTTTCTATAAGTTTTTAAATTATTTGAGGTGTGTGTCTATATGATATTGAGTGAGGTGTCTTTGTGATATTGTTTCATGATTTAAATTTTCCTTTTTGTACATGGCCAAAGTTGAGGAATACAAGCAATGAATTATGTTTAAAACTTGTATTTATTCATGCAATGAATTAAATATTTATTTAAGTTCATATTGTAATTTGGAGAAATATTATGGGTGCATTTGTTGTTTTGTAATGTAAATTAGCTTTACAAACAGTCCCAATTTCAAAAGTTAATCCATACTAGTTTTTAAAACTATTTTTCAAAAAACTCTATACAAAAAACTTTTATTGTTGGCATTGACAACTACTCATTAATAAAGTAACATGAACACATGTCAAAACATTATGTTATTATAGAATAATTCCATTTTGTTATAATCCAATTCACCAATTGAGCTATCTATTTCTTGGTGAGATACTTATGAAAATGACAATCTTCATAATCTTGAGCATTTGGATCTTGGATTTAACCACCTAATTGACCCTATCCCAGCTACTATATTCAACAACATCTTATTAACACTAGAAACTTCAATAAATTCTTTATAATTTATAAAAATAAGAAATTTGAAAAAATCAGATTATAATAGAAATTTGAAAACATACTATAATTCAGCTCCAGTAAAAAAAGGAAAATTTAAAACCCCCTATAATTTATCTTTATTACATTAAGGTCCATCAAATTTAAATTAAAACTCATTACAAGCATTTTTTTTTTTAATTTAAAGTTGAGCTTATAACATGAATGTACTTGTCATCAAACTCAGGCCTTCAAATTGATGGGACGTTGACTAGCTAGTTCATCCAGTTTTCTCTGCAAATCAAAACAATTATCCATAGTTAAATAACATAGCATAGGAAAAAGAAAGGTTTAAAGGTATGTGGCTAATCACCTGGATTAAAACTTTATGACAGAAAGAAATTAGCCTAAATTCAAAACCCTTCTGCCTCTTCTTGTTCCCATTTTTACAAGTTCAGCTTTGATTTTGGTGAGTCTTGTCACTACTTCTTTCATAGTGATCCTGTCTTGAGGTGATTCTCTTGTACACTCCATAGCCAAGCTCAATATAGATGACACACATTCTTCCTTGTTGGAGAAATGTTCATCATCACTTGTAAGCAAATTTGTGTCCACCACTTGCATCATTGTGCTGCATAATGATTCACCAACCCACCTCCTTAAGCTCATTTCTTCAGTAAACATTTCATTTGTTGGTTTCTTCTTTGTAAATGTTTCCATTAGCATGATACCATAGCTGTACACATCTCCTTTTCTAGATACTTTTCCTTCTCTTCCGTATTCTGATCATAGTAATCACATGCACTTTCATTGCTACACATATAAACAGTAAAATATCGAAGTTTTAAAAATAAAAAAAAGATAACACCACATGTCTAACTACCATATGTTTTTATTAAAGGAATCAAACTTTATTTTTTCTATTAAAGAGATTGAACTTTAGCTTACTTCAATAAGAAAATCTGAGAGTTAATAAGTCTATTCAATAGAACAAATAAAGTTTGATTGCTTTAATAGAATAATATGATAGTTCAACAGCTACAAGTGTTGTTATCTTAAAAAAAAAAAGAAACAGTTACCTGGTGCCATATAACCAATGGTAGCAAGGGTCTTTGTTTGTGTCATGGAGTTTTCTTCACCTAAGAGTTTTGCAATGCCAAAATCGCTCAAATGTGCAACCATATTTTCATCTAGTAAGACATTGCTTGGCTTTAAGTCACAATGAATGATTGGGACTAAATAGCCAAAATGGAGATATTCCACAGCTGAAGCAACATCGATCATTATATCCAGTCTATGAGAAATGCTCAATACATTTGTCTCAGAAAACAACAATTCCTCCAGGTTCCCATTAGGCATGTATTCTAGTATCAAAGATTTAAAATCATCATTTGAACAACTGCTGATGATTTTGATAAGATTTCGATGACGAAGACTTCTCATTACTTCACATTCAGCTTCAAAACTTGTAAGAGCTCCTTCAAAATCCAAGTGGAATACCTTTACTGCAATCTCCATCCCCTCATCTAATCTTCCTTTGTAAACTGAACCATAACTTCCTTTACCAAGTAGGTTGTTCTCATTGAATCCATCTGTTGCTCTCACAAGTTCCAGGTAAGAAATTCTTCTCCATGTTCCTCTTGGAGAGATATCAACATTGGTAGGTGGCCTTGTTCTCTTTTTCCGGATCATAAGAACCAGGACAACTAGAGTGATTACAATGCTTATTGGCAAAAGAATCGACAGGAAAACAATTTTAGTCCTCGATTTTTTATGATTGCTTTTTTTGCATGGTGGAACTTGCAGTTGAGGAGTGCCACACAATGCAAGATTCCCCATAAATGATTTAGCTGAGAAATTTTTGAAGGACCCTCCTTTAGGAATTTCGCCACTTAGTTGGTTGAAAGATAAATTTAGAAATTTGAGGTACAAGAGTGCCTCCAAAGACTTGGGAATCGATCCAGAAAGGTTGTTTCTAGATAAATCTAAGAATTCCAGACTTTTCATATTGCCAAATGTTTCAGGAATGGAGCCCTGTAATCTGTTGTACTCTAAGGAGAGAGATTGTAGATTTTCTAGGCTTCCAATAGCGATTGGAATCTCTCCTGAAAAATGATTCCTAGATAGATTTATAGCTATGGCAACATTAAGATTTCCAATGTCCGATGGAAGAGATCCATCCAGAAAATTTGATGACAATTCAAAGTACAAGAGATCTTTAAGGTTCCACAAAGTTGCTGGTATAGAAGAAGTTAACCTGTTTGAACTCAAAGACAATTTTCTCAGTGTAGTGAGATTGCCAATACATGCAGGTATGACTCCATAGAACTTGTTTCCAGCCAAATTCAACTCATTCAATACATTTAAATGACAAAATACGTCTGGGATGAGTACTTCAAATTTATTATTTTGAAGATGCAAACCTTGGAGATTCTGCAATTCATCCATGGTAACTGGAACTGGTCCAATTAATTCATTATCTTGTAATTGTAAGTTTAGCAAGTTTTTCAAATTTCCAATTTCTTTGGGAATTTTGCCACTAATGTTGCAACCATTTATGAAAAATTTTTCCAAAGAAATAGGAAGATTCCCTATGGAACCTGGAAGGATGCTATTTAGTGGATTTTCACCTAAATCTAGAGCTCTTAAACTCTTGCAATTTGTCAAATTGGAAAGAAAGCTCAGGTTAGGAGTAGATGTGAGGTAATTATATCCTAAATCTAGTATCTCAAGATTTTTTAAATTACCAAATGTATCAGGAATGAAGCCAGAGAATGAGTTAGATGAGATATCTATCCAGGAGAGCTTGGAAGCATTGGTGATGAAATCGGGTAACAGCCCACTGAAATTGTTCCTCCACAGGTAAAGATCCTCAAGGTTTGGAAAGTCTGCAGTTGATGGAAGAATTCCGGAGAGTTGATTGAGATATAATGACAGTCCTTTCATTGTTGAAATGTTGAATACAGTAGCTGGGACAGGGCCAACTAGGTGGTTAGATGCAAGTACCAACTCCTCAAGATTATGAAGATTGCCAATTTCATACGGTATCTCACCTAAAAGTATGATAGCTCAATTAGTAAATTGAATTATTTTAATTCATAATAACATGAAGTTCTGAGAGGGGTTTATTATTTACCTGTTAATTTGTTCCAGCTTAGATATAGACGCTTGATTAATGTCAAGTTCCCAATTTCTCTCGGAATATGTTCTTGCAATTGGTTGTTCGACAACAGAAGAGAACGAAGCATTCCACATAGCCCCAAGCTGCTTGGAATAGTTCCTGTTAAGGAATTATTTATCAGTGATAATACCTCCAGCTTCGCAAGATTGCCAAGCTCTGTTGGAATTTGTCCTGCAAAATAATTATAAATAAATAAGCAATATATAATTGAATAACAAGGAATATTAAAAGAATATCAGTAACAGCAGCTAAAACAAAGTTTCAAATAACATACCTTGGAGTTTGTTGAATCCAAGATAGACCTGTCTCAGTTGAGTCAAGTTTCCAATTTCTTTCGGAATGACTCCTATGAAATTATTGTTTGACAAGTTCAAGTGTTGCAAGCTTCTGCATTTTGATAAGATCGATGGTATTTTTCCTTCCAATATGTTAGAATTCAAATAAAGCAGTTGCAAATTGGGAAGATTATCAAAAATGCTTGCAGGGAGTTCACCCGATAATTTATTAAAACTTAAACCAAGGTATTTCAGTCGACGTAACTGAGCGTATTCCTCAGGGAGAGAGCCACAAAAGCTGTTGTTTGTGATGTCTAGCCTTGAAAGGAAAGATAGATTTCCCAGTTGAGGAGGAAGGGTGGCTGTGAGACCCAAGTGAGCAATATTCAAAGCTGTTACTCGAAGGTGACGAGCACCACAAGTTATGCCCATCCAATGACAAACAGAAGAATTTGTGGACCAATTGCTGGCCAACAAATTGGTTGGATCATGGCTTATACGAGCTTTCAGGGCAAGAAGAGCTTGCTTGTCTGTGGAAATGTCGGTTACTCGTGCATGAACGAAGGAAAGTGTCGAAAAATGAAGTAAGAAAGCTAAGAAAATGCAGAGAAATAGATATTTCTCCATGAGAGCACAACTTAGATTTGTCAAGTGTGGGCTTGGGGACATCTATAAGTAGATAAAAATGATACTTATAAAGAAACCATAGACGTGATTATTTCTACAAACCCAACTTGGACTTGTCTTCATCTCTCTATATATAAGTCAATTTCTACCAACGCTTCCAAGTCGTTTTGCCCCACACCAAGTCCCCTTCAAGACATTTTGCAAACGAACTCGAGAAGGAAACCGTGATATTTATGTTTCATTTAATTTCTCATAACTCCTCACATGGCTTGGTCGAAATATGTTGACTCATTTTGAGATCTTTTTTCTCTCTCTGAAAAAAGTCTTTTCTCTCTAGAATTAAAGGTGATGATCTATAAATCAGACTGTATTTAATTAATATTGAATAATAAATGATATACTTTGACAGTTGTTATAGATTTGTCAACTGTCAAAGTATTAAGTCTTTTTCCTTTGGAACGGAAGACATCTAATTTATTGAATTGACCTTTAAATTTTCTAATTAAATAAATTAAATTGTTAAATTTTTTAATTGAAGAGACTTAATATTTACTATTTTATATTAAAAGTATCAAACAAAAGTATCATACTTAGGGCTGGACTCAAGCTGAGCTAGTTCGAGCTCGAGCTCGAGCTCGGCTCGGTCAAGCCCGAAACGAGCCGGGCTTGGCCGAGCTCGAGCTGGCTCGACAGATTTTTTATTAAAATTTTTTATACAAAATAACGTCGTTTTGATCAATATATATTAAAAATGATGTTGTTTTGATAACGAAAAATGAACCGAGCTAAGCTCGAGCTCAAGCGAGCCGAGCTCGACTCGGCTTGAATCCAACCCTAATCATACTTCCAAAACAAAATAAAACATACAATCTTAATTATGTTTATTAGTATCTTTGATTTTTATGAAAAAATCTGAAAGATTGGTTCTTTCAATTGAAATATTTGAGAGTTTGATATTTTTAATTGAAAAGGTAAATAAATTTTGACCCCTTTATTTAGAAAAAAAAAATGGTAATTCGATACCTTCAAATATTTTATCCCTTTTTATATATGTTATGTTGATTATTTGAGGTGTGTAAAATTGAGTGTGGTGTCTTTGTAATATTGTTCTATTATTTAAATTTTCCTTTTTATATATGGCGAAGTTGAGGAAAACAAACAATGAATTATGCGTAAAATTTATAAATAAGAAATATAAAGAAATATTATTAGATATTTAAATTAAGTGAAAAAAAAACATTAGATGAACATATATATAGGTAAAAAGATATTTGGGGATTTTTATTTTAAAGGAATTTTCATCTTTCAAGATAAAGAAAAAAAAAAAAAAGAAAAAAAAAATATTGCCCCACTTCCAAATCCCTTCCAAGACGTTTTGCCCCACTTTCAAGTCCCTTCCAAGACGTTCTGCAAACGAAGACAAACTAAATTCAACCAGGATGTGAAATGAGAAAATATAGAAAAAGCAAAAAACAAAGTCAAGCAGGATTTCCCTTCAGCTTCTTATTTCAGATTTAATACGGCATTTTCAACCCCTACAAAGTCGTCTCTTCATTCTCCATCATTTCCAATTTTGACTGGACATTCTTCATCTAGACATACTCATTTCATACATGATTGAATGTTGCTTAGGATTTGATGAATATAATATTTTTCACTTAACAATTGAATTAATTCTTCAAGTGTCATTTTCTCTGAAATTTTAACTATTTTCATATCACATCTAACATAGTCCATTATATTTTCATCACTTTTGATCTATTCTCCTCCATATTGAATGAAAGCATAACCCATTATTATTGATCTTACAATGGGCAATAGCGATAACAAAATTTATCAAAAAAATTTATATTAAACTGTACCAACATTATCACCTTTATTTACTGAGCAAAAATTTAATTTACCAATTTTTTTGGTTAATATATAATTTATATGGTTCTAGAGATTTAAAGTTTCATAATAAAATATTTATAAATTACATCTATTCTAGTTACATGTATTCCAAAATTTTACTTGAAATCGTAATTAATAATATAAAATTTATCCTTTACTTCATATCTATTATACTCGTTCAATTTAAACTCCATATTTCGTGATTAATAGTATCTCACCTAAAAAATATACTAAATTTATAAAATATTATTTACCCCCCAATTTTTGAGTAAAATTCCATGTACACTTTACATTGACAATTATCATTTCACCCCATGCATTGTCTAATATCTTAATACCCCAAATGATAAAATATTATTTCACCCCTAATATTATAAAATTGAAATACCCCTTATATTTTTTTAATATTACAATTTTAAGTATAATTCTAAGCAAGTATTTAAAACATTACATAATTAATGGATAAATAAAGTTTTGGATTAAAATTCACATAAATATCTTGATATCACAATCAAATTTCCTTCTTATTGAATTCAAAAACCCTATGTGAAACCATTTTAAAAATATTTTATGCATTTTTATGGATTTACACCGTGTTGCACCCTTACAATTCCGTGTGCTTGCCATTACGGAATTGTGTTAGTGACCCCATGTGGAATTGACTAATTGTAAGCAAGAATTATGTTCCAGCTGCCGAGCAGGTTTGAATTCAAACAAAAGCAACTTCCTAAACCACTATTAAATGTTAGTCCTAATGATCTTGACCGTTGGAATAAGATTGATTTTCCCATGTGATGACAACATGTTTTTCGGTGTCTATCATTACGATACAAGTAATCTTAATCATTCTTCTCTAATCTATATTGTGTAACACCCCTCTTCAAACGTATATATCTAACAATAATTATCTCGAAACAACATGTTACATGTAAAGAAATATTTAAATTAAAAATACCTATTTAATGTGTGTAAATAAGTAACACCATATATTTATCGATAGGTCAAAAAGACTATTTTCCACCCAAGTTTTAACTAAATCTTAAAAACATATATACGACAGATAAAAAATCTAAACACCCACTCATCCTTAAACTTCTGTTAAAATTGCATTTAAATATAAATGTAAAATCGTTATTTGATAATAATATTAGAAAATATATAATTTTTTCTCATTTGCCTCTTTAGATTTTGAAAATTAACATTTGAAAAGTAACTTTTTCCCCTACCCAAATCCCTAGTTTCGAACTTTGTTGGACAATGACTCCTTTGTCAGTCGTAAGGCCGCCATTCGCTGAAGGAAGTGGTTGGATTTCAGATTTGGTATTTTAGAAGGGAAAAGTGAATTTTTTAACATTTAATCTTGAGAGAAAATTATTAGTTTTTCAAATAAGAGGGGAATTGAGATTTAATTTTTATTATTTTAATATTACTAATAAAATAACTATTTTACCCCTTAACTCTAACAAAAAATTTGCAGGCATATCTTAATAGAGTAAAACTTGGGTGGATGTTTGGATTTTTTAATTGTCGCAATTATATATTTGTCATTTCAGCAAAATTTGGATAGGAAATAGTCTTTTGGCCTTATTGATATTAAATTAGTGTGTTAAAAGGTGTCCCAAAAATGAACTTAGCAAATAAAATTAGTAATCCCAATGTGCATAATTTCATAAAAATTTAACTAAGACAATAAAATAATTACAGCCAGATATGTAGCTTAGCGTGCCAATCCACTCACCTCCCCATCTGCCTCGCTATCACTCCTACTTACAATTTTAAAACAAAGAACACAGTGAGTATAAATACTCAGTAGGAATTCTTGATTTTCCTTCTATTGGTATTCCTTATCAACCTTGCTCGACAGAGTATCACTATCAAATGCGTTCCCGACGCATTTGGCTAGACATTTGTCTCAAGTGTCTTATATGCCTTTGTATTGGATGGGGCATCCATCTCAGATAACCCCCTTACACCCATACCTAACGAATCATACACACATTTTAGGTGTTGTTTATTTCCCTCATGGAGATGGCCCAAAGGGATGCTTGTCTTAAATGCCACTTACATCATCATTCCCCATTGAGTAAATTTTACTTCCCTTATTAGAAGCTGAGACATCTCTTCAATCAGCCTATGTATATTCAAGACCAAGACATCTCATTAATTGGTCTTTAACACTTAACCGCTTATACACACTTTATTAAGATGTGCAATTTTATCAATTGAATTCGAGGAACGACCCACCCAAGAAGGCTCAATTCAAAGTAGTGAATCCAATTACAAAAATCATGCATTAATTCTCCTAATTTTTTCTTCAGACTTTCTCACAGCATTCATGTCATGGTGTATTACTAGATTTTGGAATTTCACGTGGTGAAGGTGCACCATAACATGTGTGGGTGCACACATGCCACAGCAACTCAAAGATATTCTACATACATGCCACTGTTCACTGATAAACAAAAAGAAGGTTGCCGCAGTTTCCATTTTGCCAGGCGTGCGCACCTCCTGCCACGGCGTGCACGCCACCTCACGGCCAGTGTGTGTGCCGCAGGGCTGGGCGAATGGCCAACCCGACGAGAGAAACGCACGACGACGCTCAAATGGATGCCAATCGTGCACCTTGCTATGAATCTGATTCCTAACGACGTTAGACGGTGATCCAGCGAGGACATCATCGCGCGACTTCGGTGCATGAATCTGTTTAGTGGTCATCACCACGCATTCCCGACACTCTCTGACTTTGAAAGCCATATTTATAGACCCACCATTTTCTTATATAAACATTTAATCACAACCCACTATATTCAATCCTCATGGCAGCCAACGAATCATCCAAGCATGAGAATTATGATTCGCCCGCATACAAGATCATCTGATATTAACTATGCTTATACCCAGATGCGACAAGCACAAAGTCCTTATGTCAAACACACACACACATATAAGAATTGAAAAACTACCTTTCCTCTGGTGATCACGATGGTCTTCCCATGGCAAAGTTTTCCCCAGCAATTTCCTTCCCTGATCGGTGCACGACAAGTTATCCTCGCTCTCCCTCTTTCTTTGTACGGGTGCCATGGAAAAAGAAATTCGTCATTCCCTTTTATAGTGCCGTTGCCTTGTGTTGAAAATATATATTGAGTTTACAAGTGTAAAGATTGACTTATGTTAAGGTCCAATCCATACACTTATATACCACTCATTTTACTTAAGTTTATTAGATGTGAGACTCTCTTTCTTTCTTTTTATTACAATGTATATATTTCTGACATGGTATCAGAGCACGAGCCAAACGGCGGGCCTAACAACCTAAAGTGTTCATGGATACAAGTGACAACACACCCAGTCAAAAATCGGTTGAGCCAAAAAGGTGGGTCTAATAGCTTAGGTGGTTACACTTAAGCGGGGGTATTAGAAACTAAAAAGTTTCACATTTAATAAATAGAATATAAGAGAGTGATATACAAGTGTTGTGGATTGAACCTTAATATAAACCAATTGGTTTTGTGTAATATGAGTTTCAATCTTCACACTTGTAAGCCCAATATATATTTCTGACACTTTCGGTATAAGCTAAGGGTGGTGTCTTTCATGGCAACTCTCCTTGATTCACATGAAACTTTGTGTATGTTTATCGCAATCATAATCATCATGAGATTATGGTTCTTAATTCTAGATAAGATATGTAAGATATATGGATGATTTTCCAAATCAGATTTTCTCTCAGTATATATATATATATATATATATATATATATATATATATATATATATATATATATATATATATATATATATATATATATATATATATATATATATATATATATATATGTATGTATGTATATATATATATATGTATGTATGTATGTATGTATGTATGTATGTATGTATGTATGTATGTATGTATGTATGTATGTATGTATGTATGTATGTATGTATGTATGTATGTATGTATATCTCAATAAATGCATGACATTTATGATTTCCTCCGAATTCACACTTAGGCATATACAATCTCTGAATATGGGCACATACATATAATTAAACCAAGATTTGAGCAATTCCATGTAGCATTAAATAATAAGAAATGACCAGAATATCCCTTACATTCACCAAGGGGTATTACATTTCCCCCTTAAAAGAATTTCGCCTGGAAATTCACTCGAACAATTAGGGAAATCTTCACCTTATGTCTTCTTCTATCCCCTATGTAGCTTTCTCAATTAAATGATTTTGCAACTGAACTTTCACTAGGGGAATTAACCATTGTCTGAGTATCTTACTCTATTAATCCACAATAAGAACTAAACGCTCCTCATATACCAAACTATTCTCAATCTCTACATCCTCAAGTCTAACTACTTGAGATGGGTCATCCAGACACTTGCATAATAGTGACACATGAAACCAATTATGAATACGTCACATGCTTACTACCAACACAAGTCAATAAGCCACCCTTCCAATCCTCTCGGTGATCTTGTGCGACCTAATATATCGAGGTGCCAACATTCCTTTTCTATTGAATCTCATAACATGCCGATAAGGGGCAATCCTAATAAACACATGGTCATCGATCTCGAACTCCAAATCACTCTTCTTCTAATTGGCATAACTTTTTTATCAATCCTGAGCTTGTTTCATCCTTTCCCTACCTTAATCAGCCTCACCTGATCAATCATTTGCTCGGTCATCTCAGGTCCCAAAGCCTAGTCAACTTATCCCTCTCTCTAATCTCATCCTAGTGCAATATTGATCAATGTCTCCTTCTATAAAGTGCCTTGTATGGAGCCATCTGTATAGTTACTTGGTAACTATTATTGTAGATGAACTCCATAAAAACAGGACGTCAATCCAACTCACCCCATGATCTAAGCAACACACCCATAACATATCTTCAATCACCTGATTGACTAGCTTCGTTTGACCATCCAATTAGTGGTGGTATGTTTATACTGAAAGACAATTAGGTACCCAATGCCTTTTGTAGACCCTGCTAAAAAGCCTAAACAAGTTAAGTATCTTTGTCCAATATGATCCTTCAGGGTACCCCATTAAGCCTAACTATTTCTCACATGTAGATTTGTCCCAATTGATTCGTGCCTATATTATCTTTTACCAGAATAAAGTGTGTCGACTTAATTAATTAGCCTACAATGACCTACAAGGTGCTAAATCCACTTCTAACCTTTGGTAGTCTAACTTTAAAGTTTATTGAGACCTTTTCTCATTTCCACTCGAGAGTGGCCAAAGGTTGTTATAACTCAGATGGTTGCTGATGCTCAACCTTGACTTGTTGAAAAACCATGCACTTTGACACAAAAATATGCCACTGCTTTTTTTCATACTTAACCACCAATAAGTTCTTAAGTCCTAGTACATCTTTACACTTCTAGGTTGATGATGTAAAATGCACTATACACCTTTGTCATAATTCAAGCCTTCAAGTCATCAACTTGAGAACATATACTCGATCCCTGAACCTCAAGAGTCCGTTAACTACTTAAAAATTATGTTTAAGTCCATCAACAGACCTTTATGCCATCTAGACACACTACTTATCAGTAGCCTACCTAACTATAATATGATATAATAGAGTTGATCTGATGTCTAACCAAACCAACAACCTAATGACCATCTTAATTTATTTGTAGAGGATATCTCGTTGTAACTCAAGAAATACGATCATTTAAGACAACGTCACCTTCATACTCAAAACATTAACTACTCCATTAGTTTTACCCAAATGATATTTGATATCCATGTCATAATCTTTGACTAATTCTAACCATCAATGTTGTCGCATATTTCAAACTCTTATGGTCGATATACATATTAGTTTTCACCTCATACAAATAATGGTGCTAGATCGTAAGAGCAAATACCATTATAGCAAACTCCAAATCATGGGTTAGGTACCTGTTCTTATAATTTTTCAACTAGTAAGAGGCATATGTAATCACTTTACCTTTCTACATCAAGACAACTTCAAGTCCTTGATATGATACATTAATATACATATTGTATTCCTTCCCATCAATCGATAGTCAAAATCGGAGTTGTAGTCAAACTCTATTTCAAAACTTGGAAACTATCCTTATAATCTGAAGACTATTGAAAGGGAATATCTTTATAAGTTTGTTTTATCAATGATCGAGCCAACTTGGAAAAACCCTCAACGAACCATCGATAATAACCGGCTAATCCTAAAAAACTCTTAACCATTTTTACAAATCTTGCTCTTTACCATTTTATCATAACCTTAACCTTAATCGACTTTACAAAAATACCATTAGTTGAAACCACTTGCCCTATAAATGTTACACGATCTAGCCAAAACTCATATTTTAAGATTTTAGCATATAATTGATGATCCCTCAATCTTTGCAACACCAACCTTAGATGTTGCTCATGCTTCTCTTGAGTCTTGGAATACAGCAAAATATCATCGATAAAGACTAGAATGAAGCTATTTAACTAATCTTGGAACACCCTGTTCATAAGATCTATAAAGACTACTGGAGCATTAGTCAATCAAAAAAAACTATCACCACGAACTCATAATGTCCATATTTGGTTCTAAATGTAGTATTTGGAATATCCCTTTTCAACAACTCGAACTTGATGATACCCAAACCTTAAGTCTATCTTTGAGAAAATTGTAGCTTATCTTAATTGATCGAATAAATCATCGATTCTTGGTAAAGGGTACCTATTTTTTATTGTCACCCAATTGAGTTCTCTGTAATTAATATACATACGTATCGATCTATCCTTTTTTTTAACAAAAAGGATCGACGCACCCCATGACAAATAACTCGACCAAATAAACCCACTATCAAGTAGCTTTTGTAGTTGTTTATTCAATTTTTTGAGTTTTGTTGGGGCTATACGATAGGTGCTTTCGATATTGGTGCTATCCCTGAAGCCAATTCAATGTTGAAGTCTACTTATTTCTTAAGTGCTAGCCTTGACAAGTTATCTAGGAACATGTATGAAAACTCACAAACCATTAGAGTGTCTTCCACATTCGGAGTTACCTTGAAATTAGATCTGTTTATCACCTGTGCTAGGTACTTGATGCATCCTTTATTTAACATCTTGCTAGTCGTAACATTGCTAATGATCAAGCTATGTAATCAACCCTCACCAAAGGAGAACCCGTCTCTATCTTCCAAGTTGAACTTGATCTTCTTCTTTCTACAAGTGATCTTAGCCATATACCTATTGAGGAAATCTATACCCAAGACCATATCAAAATCGAGCATTTCAAATATGATCAAGTATCATGGTTCTACAATTGTTGTTGATTCTTCATCTTTATCCTCGTCACTCTCCCTATTGTTGCTACTACCTCTACTAATTTGGCATATACTTTCCTGATGTCTCTGTTACTTACAATGGTTAATATCAGAACCTATTTTCTTCCCTCAAGGTTTGGGATACTTATCATGCGTGAGTTGCAATTTCTTGATGTGCTTGTTATTCACGATTTGCAACATTTGATTACCGTCGACATACAACTACCACAATCACTCCTCAATGACACTCCTAATCTAGCTCATTCACACTAATTAAGTATTGACAATATGATAATTCAATACTTTCAAATGTTGTTATCCTTTTTTACAAATGTTGTTTGTATTATTTGAGGTGTGTGACATTAAGTATGATGTCTTTGAAATATTGTTCCATTATTTAAATTTTTCTTTTTAATATATATGGCCAAAGTCGAGGAAAGAAGCAATGAATTATGGCTAAAATTTATCAATAAATTATTAAATTATTTATGTAATGAATTGAATGTTTATCTAAGTTCATTTTGTAATTTAGGGAATTATGTATGGGTATATTTGTCATCAAATTTACAAATAATCCCAATTGCAAAAACCAATTTATACTAATTTTGATTTGGTGTGGCTTGGTGACATGTGTAATGCAATTATTACACAAAAAATGATACCTCAAAAGAAAAGTAACACTGACAAATCCCATCATGGGAGATATTAGGTGTGTAAACAATAAAATGCAAGTCTTTTACCACTTTCTCTTTATTAGCCAATCTAAAATCCCATTTCCTAGTCCCTCTGCCCCATGTTTTTTTTTTTTTAAATAAAAAATGAAGCATCTAGTTAAAGACTACCTTTTGAATCCTGAAAACTCTAGGGGTAGAAACAAGTCAGGTAAAGTAAATTGATGCCTCAAAAGCCTAAGATGTACTAAAAAACTAATGAAAGCCTTTGAGCTCATAGCTAGGTAGCTTGAGATAACATGGATGCTTAGTTCAAAGGTACCATAGTTAAAGGTACAAATTCTAGGGTCAATATGAGGGGGCACTTGTGAGATATTGTCTATACTGCCCCAGTAGGGCATGATCCACAGTAAGGCCTAAGGTTCACAATAAAACCTGAATACTCGCAGTAGAGTGTGGTGCACCATAATAGGCTTGATTTTGACCATAATCCAATGGTATTGTAGGGACTAGACTGCACAGTATGAAACTCACATGGCCAAGGTGCCAAATCCCTGTACTGACTCAATTTGATTAGTAAGTCAGTTATAGTTCCAATTAGTTAAGGGAGCTTTCACTATCATGTACTTATGGGTGTATCAACCATTCATGATACGGAGGTAGGTATTGAGGCAAACAAAAAAGACCTGTTCAAATAAATAAGCACTAGTTTATAACAATCAAAATGGAGTAATTGTTACTATTAATGATTGATAGTGTTAACAAGTTTAATGACAAAATATGAATTTAATAAAGTTAACATGTTCCTATTTATTGGTGTTTACCATTCACCCTCTTTATTTTGTCTATTTTGTAGGTGAAAGAGTTGAGTGACAATAACAGTGCAGGGTTACAGAAGGTGTGGACAAAGGAAGACAAATATGTCATTTAGATTTCTTATTTGTAATAATATTTTGATAATTGGTGTTCAAAAATAGTTTTAGTTTCCCTTATTTCATTTCATTACCTTGAATCATGAGAATTTTATTTTACTTTTTGTTTTTGTTATAAACATCCTCTATATGTCTTTTGCTTTACTTTTTATAAAATGTTTGAATAAAATAGATTTCATTTAATTTTCAATGTATTAATGGTCAATATTAGTGACACTTTCCTTTAGAGGATAATATTTCTAGAGGGGGTGTTATTGTTGGTATTAGAGCATAATTTTGGTACCTAAAAGATATTTTTAAAAAGTTTTAAAAAAGAACATATATACCTTTGATGCCAAACCAACTACACTTGCAATTAATCAATGTAAGTGTAGTTTATATACCCTGCTAAATTAAGAAATGCTAGTAAGTTATATGAGTTTTCAGGATTGATAATGAAAAGATCCAGACATTTAAATGGTAATGGCCAAGGCAATTAGTCAGAGGCCCAAACTTTAAAGACGACTCCCCTCACCTCTAAGTTTGGATTCAATGCTATAGACATCCAAAATTTGATCTATGAAATGCATAGGGAGCAATAACAGAAGTGTGCTTCAATTTAAGTGAGTGAATCAGTACAAGTTCTAGTTACTCAAAGAGTTAGTAAGAAAGTGTTAGAAGAGACTCCTACCTTAAGGAAGACATAGTTATCCGATCTATAACCTGTTAGACATGCAGTAAACTCAAAAGTTTGTAGGTACTAATGACTTTACCATGGTTAAAAAATGGTTAAAATCAATGGAAAGTGTTATGTCCTTGTTTGAGATGACAATCAGGGAAAATGTAAGGTATGCCATTTATATGTTGAAATTAGATGTTAGGACCTAGTGGAACCTTACCTTTGAGACCATGAAGGTCATAGATGTAATTTGGCAAATTTTAGGAATTTGAGGTTGAGTATAAGACGATTGACATGACCTATTTGAGGGCTCGTAAGTTTATTAACCTCATTTAAAGGACCTGTTCAATGAAAGAGTACTCTACTCGATTCAATGCAATAGCTTGATATTCACCTAGAATGGTAAGGACAAAACTAGAGAGGATAGAGAAATTTGTTCATGGGTTAAATCCAACAATAGCTTGTAATGTGAAGATGAGATCAACACCACTACAAACCTATAGTGAGGCACTGAACAAGGCACTTAGATTAGAAGTGGTTGTCCATAAGATGAACTAGGAACCTCTACCGATTGTCTCTCTTAACAATATACCTGTCTCAAGGACCAAACCTAACAAGAGAAGTCAAGTAAGGGTAATAGGCTTTTCAATGCAAAGGGAAAGAAAAACTGGAGGGTTAACAAGAAATAAAAGAAGTCAGATGCATTGTCATGTTAGAAATGTGGTAAAAAACATAAAAAAAAAGTGTCTTAGTGGTCAAGAAGTTTGTTTCAGATGTAGGAAACCAAGGCATTTGGCCAAAAACTGCACAACCCAACTAAAAGTAGATTAAATTGTAAGGGGTGCAATAGTTAGGGTCTATGTCGTTGCCTAGGGATAAGCATAGGCCAACCCGTTAACAATAACCGATCAATTACTATTATTTGAAACTCCTTTATATGTGCTAATCGATTATGGTGTAACTCACTACTTTGTAGCTAGAGGCATAATAGAGAGGTTATGAGTTAAATTGGTCACGGTGGCATAAAATGTTAAAATCAAGCTACTTGATGGTAATATAGTCATCAGTGATCAGATGTTGCTAGGATAAACGGTGATAATTAAAGCTAGACAACTAATGCTGTACTTGATTGTGTTTAAAATGTTAGATTTTGACATGATCTTAAAAATGGATTTCCTAAGGAGATATGAAGTTGAAATTGACTGTAAAAGGAAGAAAGTTAAGTTTAGTTTAGAAGATGGAGATTAGTTTGAATATGATGTAGGTCAAATTAAAAGTTTAATGATCAATAGTCTAAGGCCTCAGAAAATGTTGAAAAAGGGTTGTACTGTGTACATTGCTTATAGAGTAACCAAGGGAAATTAGGTTCAAGAATGGATAACATGTTTGTAATTTAAGAATACTTTGATGTCTTCCTAGAAGATTTATTAGGATTGGTACCAAAGAGAGAAGTATAGTTAAACATAGAGTTAACATCGAGTGTGACACATATATCTAAGAGACCTTACATGATGACCCCAACAAAACTCCAAGAGTTGAAGAAATAGTTACAAGAACAATTAGATAATGGGTTTATTGGAACAAGTCACTCACTGTAACATCCCTTCCCAGAAGTATTACCTACCGAAGGAGAAATGTTACAAATTAATATCCGGAGCGTCTATATTATTTTATTTTATTTTTTTAAAATACTTTAAAATGAATGCATCACTAAAAGTGATTAAAAATTATTCTAAGAAAACTGAAAATCTAAAAGCGAATAAAATATGTATATATCCCATATGAAAACTCATCTGAAACATCTAAGATCATGGAGTAATCATATACATGCCCCTAGATATAACTATACAACTATCTGAATAGGGCTGAAAATCAACAATATCATATGCATGTAACAAAAACCATAGGTGACTAGCCCTAGCCTGGGTCTATCTTCGCTGACCTGACCTTGCCTCATAGCTACCTCGATCACCTGTACCTGCAATCATGAAAGAAAAGGAAGTGAGAGATAAGAACACTTAGTAAGGGGAGAGAATTAAGTAAACTATCTTCTTTCATGTTCTAACTCACTCTCGGGACTCAACCTCACATTATAACCTCCATAAGAAATCAATGGGATAATCTAGTTCATTCTTTACTATTTGGCTCATACTTTATCCCAACTGGTGTCTATTTAATACTTTCTAGAAGCTGACTATAGGGATTTGACGCTTTTCTAAGCTCGAGCTCTCTTCTTTTCTCTCACCATACCATTTTTTAATTTGAATTGTGCTCTACTATGAGCATGCTCTACTGCGAGCAGACCCTATTATAGGTCTATATCCTACTACAGATGTGTTCTACTACAAACGTGTCCTACTGCGGGCGGTGTAATATAAAGTGCTCACTCATAGTTCATGGCATGCATGTGTGCATTATATCTTACTAATCTTGCTTCCATTTAAAACTATCTATAACTCACCAAACCATACTCTTGGGACGACCCCTCAATCTTGAATCCTAAATTCCTTTTCTTGCTTTTCCTTTTTTCTTCTTCTTTTTTTTTTCTTTTTCTCTCATTTCCTTGCTTTCTTTCTTTCTTTCCTTTTTCTCCTCTTTTTTTTTCTTTCCAAAAATTATGAAATACTGTTCACGAGACTGTTCATGTGGTAGGGCAGCCTTCTTTTTCATACAATTTAACAGTCCCAATGGTTTCTAATTTATACAGGCTATATATCGTTACAAAGAGGATTCAAAGAGCTTTTCAACAAGCTATAATAACACTTATAATTCATTAGATAAGACAGTCAAAACATGGGATGAAATCAGTGGTAAAATTATAAATATTATCTAACTCTCTGCCATGAACAAAATCATACACATAGATACCCTAAATGGAAAAACAACGTTTCTCAACTTCAAAATCATCATTTATAACATAGATCCAAGGAACTAAAAGCATAATACATGAAACATATCAAAGATAATATCCCTTACCTTGTTTCAAGCCAAACCTTTACAAGTTAGCTTTCTCTTATTTGTTTTGCTTCCTTTATCACCAAAACCACTTTAAATCAACACTAAAACACACTAACATATCACATAACATGCATATAAACATAGGTAAAAGGAAATGAAGGAGATCTTTTGGTTACCAAGGTTTCCAAAGTGCTTCTTTGTTTCTTTTTCTTATTTTGTCTTCCAAAACCTCTTCAATTCCTTCCTTTATCTTCACAAAACAAAAGAAAATAGCATGAAGAATATTGGCTGCTGGAATGGATGGGAAGATGATGGAAAAGTCTTGAAGTTTCTTTGTTTTATCTTTTTTCTCTTTATATATATCCATATTTTTTTAATAAATACATATATATATATATATATATATATATATATATATATATATATATATAAGCACACACATACAGGTGAACATATATATTTAAACTAGAAATATCTCGAAACAGGGTCAAAAGACATAAATACCCCTGGAACGTACCTGAGGGTATTACACTCACCGTGGGGAGCCCTAATTCGATTTGTGAAGAAAAAGGATGGGTCTTTATGGATATGCATTGATTATAGAAAGCTCAATAACATGACCACCAAGAATAAGTATCCTCTTCCCAAGATTGATGACTTGTTTGATCAGTTGAGGGAAGGCATCGGTGTCTAAAAAATTGGCTTAGGGTTGGGTTATCATCAAGTGAAGGTAACAGAGAAGGACATCTTAAAGACAACTTTCAAAACTAGATATGGACACTATAAATTCGTAGTGATGCCTTTTAAACTAACAAATGCCCTAGCCATTTTCATGGATTTGATGAATAAGATATTTCAAGATTACCTTGATAAGTTTATTGTGGTGCTCATCGACAACATCTTGATGTACTCAAAGAGTATAAAGGATCATGAGGACCACTTAAGAATTGTACTTCAAAGGTTAAGAGAAAAGAAATTGTATGCAAAATTCTCCAAATGTGATTTTTGCTTGGATAGATTAACCTTTTTAGGGCACATGGTATCAATTGAGGGGCGTTAGTGGATCTAAGTAAGATAGTAGCAGTAGTGGACTGGCAGGGGTCGAAAACGGTTAAAAAGGTTCAAAGCCTTTTAGGTTTAGCAGGTTATTACTAAAGATTTGTCAAGGGATTTGCCAAATTAGCTAAGCCCTTCATCACTTTCATAAAGAAAAAGACACCATTCCATTGGACAGATAAGTGTGAGAGGACTTTTCAGGAGTTGAAGCACAAATTAACATCAGCCCCCATACTGACGTTACCTAAAGATGGAGTGGAATTTAATATTAACATAAAGGCTTTTCATAGTGGTTTTGGAGCAGTGTTGATGCAATGAGGTAGAGTGATTGCCTAAGCCTCGAAAAAGTTGAAAGAATTCGAGTCTAGATATCCTGTACATGATCTAGAGTTAACAACTATGGTATTTACACTGAAAATTTGGAGATATTACTTGTATGGGGTCTATTGTAATATCTTCATGAATCATAAAAGCTTAATGTATTTCTTCACTCGAAAACAGTTAAACATGAGACAATGTAGGTGGCTGGAGTTGGTGAAAGACTATGATTGTAATATCAAATATCACCCTAGTAGAGCTAATATGTAGACGATGCCCTAAGTAGAAAAGGTGTACCTGTCATAGATTTTTGCTCAAAAGAACATTCAAGGGGAGTTTAAGAGGGAGCAAATTAAATGGGTCACTTGGGTATTGGCAAGATTTGAAATAAAGTAAACTTTACTAAAAAAAGTTTGGGTAAAGCAATCTTTGAATGAGTGGTGCCAGCAAATGATCCAACAGGTTAAAGATGGCTCTGAGAGAGACTTTGAAGTTGAAGAAGAAGTACTAAGATTTTAGAATAGGTTATGTATACCTTAAGACTCTAGTTGAGGCAAAAGATATTGATCAAAACCTATAGTTCCCTTTATAAAGCTCATCCCGAAGGTGTAAAGATGTATTTAGATTTAAGAAAGAGTTTCTAGTGATCAAGAATGAAAAGAAACGTTAGGGAATGTATAGCTAAGTGCCTCACGTGCCAATAGACTATTGGTCTTTAGTGCTCAATAGGGTTGTTACAACCATTGAGTGTGCTAGAGTAGAAATGGGAACAAATCTTTATGGATTTTATTATAGAGCTTCCAAGGATATAAGGGTATAACATTATATAAGTCGTAATGGACTAATTGACTAAGACAACCCATTTCTTACCTTTAAAGGATACCACCTCGACAAATCAATTGGGTTGTGTTTATGTAAGGGAGGTAGTCAGGCTTCATGGTGTACTTTAGACCATAGTTTCATATAGGGATATGAGATTCACATAAGCCTTTTGAAGGAGTCTCCAAAGATCCTTGGGTACAAACATAGCCTTTAGTACAACTTATCACCTTTAAATAGATGGTCAAATAAAAAAGGTGAATCAAGTGTTGGAGGATATGCTAAAAGCTTGTTATCTAGATTATAGATCAAGTTGGGTTGAGTTACTACCATTAATAATAACTACTAGACAACAAACCAAATGTCACCATATGAAACCCTTTATGGACGGAAATGTTGTTGTCCCTTGCATTGGGATGAGATTAGTGAAAGAGATGCACTAGCTCAGAGTATTAGGTCAGAGATTACTCAAAAGATGATTGATGATATCAGGAAGATCAAAGGAAGGATGAAACATGCCCAAGACTGGTAGAAAAGTTATGTCGACCAGAGACGACGTAAGCTTGAGTTAAGAGTGATAAAGTTTTTATCCGGGTTGTCCCTTTCAAGCATATCATGAGGTTTGGAAGGAAAGGGAAGTTGGCTCATAGGTTCATTGGCCCTTAGAAGATTGTGGAGCGAGTTAGTAAAGTGGCCTATAGACTTGCGCTTCCAACGACTATGGATAGAATTCATAATGTATTCTATGCCTCGTTGTTGTGTAAGTATATTGGGGATCTTTCACATGTGTTGGTAGTTGAGGACACTCAGTTCTTAGATGACTTGAGTTATAAGGAAAGATTAGTGTAGATACTAGACCAATGAGTCAAAGAGTTTCGGAACAAGTAGATTTCACCAGTCAATTGTGCATCTTAAAGCATAGGCACACGTGACATCTTCTTTAATGAGGATGCACGACAAGCAATATGTATATACATTTGTAGCAACCACAAATAATTTCAAGGGTAAATTAGTCATTTCATGTCTTTCTAATCGACCCTTATTGACCGTGGACTTGAGTAAATTGGAATTATATAGGAAAAGTTAACTTTAACATTGGAACAAATGTCCGTGGGTCCACAAATGTTTGGGCGCAACTTTCCATGTCAACATATTAGATAAGAGCCATATATGCAATTTTAAAGAAAGGAACAAACATTCCCCCATGGGCAGAATAGTCATTCATGCCGTTATGGAAATTGCATTTAAAAGTGGCACATTTTTGTGTGTTTTGGGAGATATTACAAACGCACAAAAACCAAAAATCCTAGAGAGAGTTTCTTAATGTCAAAGAGATCACAAAGAACAATCAACTCAAGAGACAAACAACTCATGAGAGTTTCTTAATGCCTATGTCTATTACAACAAACAACTCAAGAGACAAGCTCATTTCACAATGTTGGTATTGGAATTGCTCTAAGGTGAAAAAAGATCACAAAGAACAATCAAAAGGCTGGAGTCCATTTGATCTTAGTGTATGAAACAAAAGGCTGGAATCCGTGAAGTTTCCCAATCAAAGTCAAACAAATGATGTTAAGTGTCCAACAAATACTTTCATGAAAGATAATTGTATGCTCACATGTTAATTTGCTGACAAGAATTCAAGCTTTTTGAGCACATTTCAGATTCTTGTGTGCTCCTCTACCAGCTCTATATGTATTTTCATCCTATGGATATGAAAAAGGAGAAAGAAAAGAACAAAATGAACAGAGTAACAGTTTAGTACCTTCAAATACACAAGTACTTCAACAAATATTTCTACAAAACAAGAGTTCAAATGCTGTCAAAAAAAGAAAAAGGAGTACAAATGGTTCAACTCTATATGAAGAGTAATTTATTAAGTTCACTCACTAAAACTGCACTAATTCTAGAATAATACTACATGTTCCAATTTGAAGCATCACCAGATATCATTTAACTTATATTTAATTTTCTGGGGTACTAAAACATCAAAATAATCCTGCATGTCAATATAAATTTGGCATTAGTAGTTTAGCGATCAAATCTATGACCAACCACATTGCACTGGCACATAATATAAATAGATTATTAATTGTAATTACCTTTTTATATTCATCAAGCCACTTTTCTTCCTCAGATGCATGCTTCCACTTCTCTACCTTGTCCAAAATTCCTTCCGGCTTAAAGCTTCCTCTTTGGCTTTTGCTATCTAATCATCCATGCTTGAAAGAAGATTGGACAAATCAACACAACCTGTGGAGACAATTTTTAGCAAAATAATCATGAAGCAATTCCAGGCTGGTTCTGAATGAATATTGTGCTAGTAGCCATTTTCAAATATGCACTAAATGTCAACATCTCATAGTCAGGATGGAGGCTGAAAGAAAAGAGACTATATGTTCCAAAGAAGCGCTATTGCCATGAACCAAGAAAATTAATAGATAAAAGTAAGCCAACTAGTGCAAAATTGAACAAGACTTATAACAACAGGAAGACAGCCAACCTCTAGTTTAAAAAAATTGGTATCATGATCAACGAAATCTGGCCATTGATTATTAGCAGTGTAGGAAACTAGACATTCCGTGGATATTGAATAGTTAAAAAATTGTTATGATTAATGTCTAAGCCAGTTTGAAAATGGGAGTATCAAATTCCCCTTTTCTTTTATCCAACTATGTAATTATTGAAATAGAGTCAACAGACATCATTATTAAAAAGGATAACAGATTTGCACACATTTGATCCAAACTTCTGGGTTAGAAAACATAATAAAATGCGGCAAAGATTACACATATTTGAAACAAAATGCAACCAATAAATGATGCAGAATCAAAATCATTAAGCAATAACAACTTCAATAATTCAAAGTTCGTAAATCTACAACAGAACAAAGAAAATTGCCAAAAAAGAAAAGCATAAGAGAACAGAAAAAGAGGTCTTCATGAATTAGCAGATTGAAAACCTGAAAACACATTATGTCAGCCGATTATAATCCAAGTTCAAATATTATGCTTCTCTTCCCCCCCTCCCAGTCTACCATGTGACGCGGTATGTGATAGTAAAGTTTGCCCCGGTGATCAATAGCAAGGTAGTCGGCCAGTAAATTATATGAGGGAATTATAAACTGTTCTGTCAATCAAACGAACAAACTAACGAAGGCAGACCAACAACTGGCTTTACTTTTGAAATGAATCATTAACACACTAAAAAAAAAAAATCATCTTTTACACTAAGCTAAACGGTGTAAAATTTGAAGTTTGAACTAAAACGGCAATGACAAAGCAAGAAGAAAATTACCAGAATTGATAAAATAAATGTACAACATAAACATTATAAGAAAATCCTTGTAGAAACGAACATTCCGCTAGCTCATTAGATACACTCTTAAAGTCATATTTACGAGATTTAAAAAACTCAAAATCTCACTCATCTATTTAAAATTTCAGTTAGAATTAAAAATAACAATAAAAATTTAAAAAACTAAAATTTTATTATATTTACCTTTCAGTTTGAAAATTTCACAATTTTCTCTCATCCAAAGCTTGAAAAATCAACATCTACACCTAGGGTTTGCAAACACTTCATCATCCAGATTTAGACGACAAACGTCATCCTTCAAAGGACAATACTTTGTTGTCCTTAGGTTTGAGGTAAAGTTTCCAGTGGCCAGGTTTGGGTTGAAAACTGATGATTGTGGCATGGGTGAAGAGGTGAAGAAAAACCCTAAAAATTTGAAGAGAAAATGTCACTTTTCAAAGTTAAAGGTTAGAATAAAATATTAATTTTCAAAACTTCAGAAAGAAAGTATGATAAAATTATATATATTTTATTATTATTGTTAATGTTATGATTTTATCTTTATATTTATCTATAACTTTAACTAAGGTTTAAAAATATATGAGTGCTTAAATTTTTTCAATGTTTTTTTTTTAATAAATAAGAATCAAAATTCTACACTTTTTTTTTTTTTTAATAAAACTCTAAATTCAACACGTTGAGTCACCTCATTCATTGGGGCCCTTTTTATGGTCTTTGCCTTGGGTGGGGCCTTTGAAAGTGGGGTCAGAATCTCTTTTGGAACTTATTATCATTATTTCTTTGTTAACATTCTCTTCAATGTAATGGATAAAATATTGCAATTTTAATTTTTTACGTCGCATATATATATATATATATATATTATATAACTTAGAAAAATAAAATATTAATAAAACCGATTATTATGCATTAAGTCAGTGGTGGAACAGGTGGTCAATTGGATGTCGCTTACTAAAAAGTTAAATATTTATATTTTGTTTATTTTTTTGGTTATTGGAATTTTACAGTTTAAACTTTATTAGTTTAATCATTATTAATTAATGATTTTAAATTTAATTTTAAGATAATCAAAATATGTAGTATTTAATATCATCTTAATAATATTATAAATATTTTTAAAATTATAAGATTATATATACACTCTATTACATCTTTATTTCTCAAAAAATAAATTAATTTATTATAAAATACATATTATATTATATGATATATACAATATATCCGTCAATTTTCGATACAAATGTATAATTTTCCGTTTGTTTTATGTTATATCAACGGTGCAGATGAGAGTGCCAAGGCCACATCTGTATAAGACAAAAAAAGAAACACAAAGTAAGCCATATGGGCAAATTCACTTAACAAACAAAATTTGAGAGCCCATAGATAAAATATACCTTCATGCAAGGTCCTCTAAACCCCCTCCTGCGAAGCATCCACGCCCCCTGATACGACAAAGACAACAGAAACATGATCAACGAAAAAGAAGAAAGTGAGGAATTATTTTTACAAACTGGGTGCATAAACCAAACCGTTTTTGGCTGCCCCGCATGACCAATCTTCCATCTTAATTTATGCTACAAATGACTCTCGAGAATTCAATGACTTGGCTTGGAAGAAGCAATACCATGCTAGCCCTAACTCCATTGACAAATATCATTATAATCTCCTGCCTTTCTGGGTCGTCTGTGTCGTTGCAACGTAAATCTGAGTGCGATATGTTAGCTTTCGCACCTGCTCTGATTGTAATGGTATTACTAAAGCGGTCTGGTCGTGCCAGGGGTCTAAAGAACTTTACTTGAAGCTCAGCACCGGTGTTGTTTTCGAAAGTGGTAAGGCTTGCACCCATGTCTATGTTATCACACATGATAATATTAGGAGTTTTGCGTGGTATATTTATAGGAATGCATAAACACAACGATACAGTTAGGAAAACCCTGAAATATCCCTTACATTCTCCAATGGACTCAGCTACCTACCTTAGTTGATGGATTTGAGGGTAACTAAGACAATTACAAAATATGAACAGGAAGGTTCTCCGAAGCTTGAGCTTGTGAAGATTACTGTTCTACGTCTTTCTTTTCAAAACTACTACTCTCTGATAGGAGGACTTCTCAACATGTTGAAGAAGGATTAACTTTTAACTGAATTAAAAATAAAATAATACATAATTATATAATAATACTTTTATATGGATTGTATTGAAACTTAGAAGTCATACCTGTAATCACTAGCAAGGCGCAAGCCAGATATATTACTTAATAGATACTATGCTTAATATGTGTCATTGCCAAGACTATAGGATGAGAAAATTAGTTTCAAGAGGTCATGCAACCTGCAGTTTCTTTGTATGTGAGGCCAAGTATATGTTTAGTGTAGAGCACCAAATTTTACAATATATACTATGATTATCACCATCTTACGATATATGATACGTATCATAAGATAGATTGAATTAATATGATATAATAGATGTATCATATGATAAAATTTATATCTTAGATATGATATATATTATTAATATGAATTGATATAAATTTTTCTTTTAAAATGATAATATAGTAGAAATGTATATGAGAAATTATAAATTTTTAATAATATTTATGAAAATTTTCAAAATAATAATATAGCAATTAAAAATTTTTATTATTTTATCGATATTTTATTGTTTTGATTTTTAAAAAATGTATAAAAAATATATGATATGATACATAATTCAAGTACCATACAATAGGCCTAGTCCATGAGATGCATAGAATGGAGTTGATTATAAATAAGATTATAATTGTGAAAGAAAGCAACAGAACCCACTTTAAAAAATGATTATTTGTATGGTATTTAATAAAATCATTAAAAATTATGGTAAATCAGATGTATAAGAATATTTGGTATTATTGTTATTATAGTATTCATGTTATAAATTTAATTCAACAAATATGAAATAAAAAGAAAACAAGGGAGAATGGTACTAAAGCAGATGAAGGATAATCGAAGAGAGAAATGATTGAGAGAGTGTTTTTATATGAACCGGATGCTTCTTCAAAATTTTCTAAAATGATAGCAAAAGGAGGGGTTTATATAGCAGTTTGCCGTCACCCTTTTTACCTAATACATTGACTAACCCTCTTTTCTTTTCTTCTTCTGTGTCAGCTTTAACATTTTCTTCTTGCAATAATAAATGATTTCCCACCACTTTTCTTGACTTGCTTTGGTGGAAAGCCACCTGCATCTGTAACACTCCCCCTTGGATTTTCACCACTTACAGATAATTATATTAACTTTGCTAAGGAAAAACCCAGTGGGATAAAAACCAAAGCAAAATAATATAATTATTAAATGTCCTATAAGTTGGTGTTGGACGTGTTTAAACTACCTCGTTAAAAACCTTACTAGAAAAATGCAGTGGGACAAAACCTAGTGAAGGAAAAAAAGAGTACAATGCACCTTTTGTCCAATATTTGATAAAATTCAAATTTTTTCCTGCTAAATGCTCCCCCTGATAAACACTCCCCCTCTTTGTAGTAGGATTAACTTGATTGCTTGTTGAGCCGCAGCATACCAATGTTATACACTAACTTCTCAAAAATTGATGTCGGTAGTGTCTTAGTGAACAAATCTACAAGATTCTCACTGGATCTTATTTGCTTGACATCAATTTTTTTGCTCTGCTAGAGCTCATGAGTGTAAAAGAACTTCGGTGAGATATGTTTGGTTCTGTCTCCTTTGATGTATCCACCTCTAATTTGGGCAATACATGCTGCATTGTCTTCATATAATATAGAAGAGGTGTCTATTGTATAAGGAAGACTACATACATGTCGAATATGATGGATAACATATCGTAACCATATACATTCTCGACTAGCTTCATGGAGAGCTAAAATTTTTGAATGATTTGAAGAAGTTGCAACCAAGGTCTGCTTGGTGGAGCGCCATGATATAGCTATGTCATTATAAGTGAAAACATATCTCGTCTGTAAACGGGCCTTATGGGGCTTATAAAGATAACCAACATCTACATATCCAACCAAATTAAGATTTTTAGGGGATTTGACAGAATAGAATAATCCCAAGTCTCTAGTTCCACATAGGTAACGGAGTATATATTTGATTCCGTTCTAGTGAAGACGGGTTGGTGCAGAGCTAAATCAGGCCAATAAATTAACTGTAAAAGATATATCCGGTCTCATGCATTAGGCCAAATATAATAAGGCTCCAATGATATTAAGATATGGTACTTCAGGACCAAGTATTTTTTCATCTTCTTCTTTAGGGCGAAATGGATCCTTTTTTGGATCAAGAGACTGAACAACCATTGGGGTGCTCAAAGGATAAGCCTTATTCATATTAAAGCGTTTTATTAATTTTTCAATATACGCTGATTGATGGATAAGTATTTCATTTGAATTGTGCTCGATCTGTAGGCCGAGACAATATTTTGTTTTTCCTAAATCCTTCATTTCAAATTCTTTTTTCAGATATTCAGCAGTTTTTGAGAGCTCTTCAAGAGTTCCAATTAAATTCATGTCATCAACATAAACTACTACAATAGCAAATCCCGATTCTAACCTTTTGATAAAGACACATGGGCATATAGGGTCATTTACATAGCCCTTTTTTTCAAATATTCACTGAGACAATTTTACCACATACGTCCGAATTGTTTTAATCCGTACAATGATCATTGTAATTTAATTGAGTACAAGCCTCTTGAATTGACCCTTTTTGCTTCAGGCAATTTGTATCCTTCAGGGAGTTTCATATAAATTTCAGTGCCTAAATTTTCATACAAATAAGCAGTAACTACGTCCATTAGACGCATATCCAGTCTTTCAGAGACTGTTAAACTGATTAAATATCTGAATGTGATTATATCCATCACAGGTGCATATGTTTCATCAAAGTCTTTATTTTTGAATAATGATATCACCTTTGCAACTTGAAGTTTGCATAAAGTGTGAAAAATTTGGACTAGGTCCAAAATATAATCAGAATACATATTAGAATATTCTGAATACTAATTACAAAGCTAGAAGTTTTGTAGATATGAGATAATATATGGACCTAAAGCTTCCAAAATTAATCCCAATATTTCTCTCGCAAAATCAGCTATTTTATAAATATGAGATAATATTTGAACCTGAAGTTTCAAAGATTAACGCATATATATTGTCTACAAAACTAGAAGTTTTGTAAATATGACAATAATTGAACTTGAAGTTTCTAAAATTGGATGGATCATATTAAATGAGCTTTTTGCATGAGTCTCCACCTAGAATTTATACGCCTTAAAAAACCAACTAAATAAAATGTCCCAGAAGGATAAATAAATGCTATTATTTTTCGGCGTCATATCCCTGAAGGATTACAAGCCGAAATATGGATATAATAATAAATTCATTAAATTTGTGGAGAAATTTGAAAGATAGATTTGAATATCAAATTTAATAATACTTCTAATGACTCTATAATTTAGTATAACTCTGCAATATTCAGAATCTTTTCTTGAATATGAAAGATAAAATATTTCCCACATTTTATTTTATGCTCATTTAGTAGCAATATTAGAAAATTCTGAATTAATATTTTCTCGTTATACATCGTTCCCTGAAGTGAACACAACTACCAGAAGTAGTTATCATGAGTATAAGTAACTCAACCCATAAGTATTACATCATTCCCTAAAGTGAACGCAACTACCAGAAGTAGTTATCATGGATGTGAGAAATAATAGAACATCTCAGTCACACCACCAGAAGTGGACTAAGACTGAGACGAAGTAAATTATAATGTAGAGGAAACCACAAAATAATAAGTATAGTTATAAATGTCATTGGTGGTGTACTTGTAGTACACACAAACATTGGGTGGATCTATATTAAGCACCCATAAGAATTAAACTTTTGATAAATTAGATCCTGTCAATCTAATGATTCTTGATGTTTTAAATCTTCATTCAAAGAATAACAATATAGGTCACTTGAATAGTGACAAAGATGCCCAAAATTTTTATAAGTCTATTATATTTATTTTGAAGTCATAAATATTATTTTGTCTTTCAGTATCATATTATCTTCCTTTCAATATTTTGTGAATGTTATAACTAACGTAATTTTTAAATGAAAGGAAATGGACTCCAAAATGAAGCGTTGACTTCAAAAGCTGATATAGGAGACATGTGTTTGGTAGATAGTGCAACAACGATCACTATTCTCAAGGAAAAATTTTTTTTCTTAACTTTGGCATTAATTGAAGCTAAAGTAAATACCATATCAGGATTAATTAATCTGATAGAAGGCTCCGGAAGAGCCACAATTATGTTAAACAATGGGACCAAATTAAGTATCCATGATGCATTATATTCAAGTAGATCTAGGAGAAATCTATTGAGTTTTAAAGATATAAGAAAAAATGGTTATCATCTTGAAACCATGAGTGAAAATAGTGCATAATTCATCTATATAACTAGTAATGCCTACGGAAGAAGGCTTATACTAGAAAAATTGCTTGCTTTATCATCTGGATTATATTATACAATCATAAAGGCAATTGAAACCTAGGCAGTATCAAACCAGAAGTTCGTTGATCCAAAAGCATTTATGTTTTGGCATGATCGTTTAGGCCACCCAAGATCTACAATGATGCGTAGGATTATTGAAAATTCACATGGAAATACATTATAGAATCATAGAATTTTATCGTCCAGTGAACAATTCTGCACCACTTGTTCTCAAGACAAATTAGTAATAAGACCATCCCCCTCCAAAATTAGAGGTGAATCTCCATTATTCCTGCAAAGGATTTAAAGGGATATATGTGGACCCATTCATCCACCAAGTGGGCTATTTCGTTATTTTATAGTCTTAATTGATGCATTTGTATGATGGTCTCATGTTTGTTTATTGCCTACTTGAAATGTTGCATTTGTTAAACTGTTGACACACATTATCAAATTAAAGGCACATTTCGCAGATTATTCGATCAAGTCAATACGGCTAGATAATGCTGGTGAATTTACATCCAAAACATTTGATGATTATTGCATGTCTATAGGGATTGAGGTTGAACATCCAGTCTCGCATGTCCACACACAGAATGAATTAGCTGAGTCTCTTATCAAACGACTTCTGGTAATTGCACACACTTTATTATTAAAAAGTCAATTACCTACTTCTATATGGGGATATGCTATATTACATGCTGCAACGTTAATTCGCTTGCGACCTTCTTCTTATCATCAATATTCTCCTCTACAATTGGTCCTTGGTTACCAACCTGATGTATCTCATTTGAGAATATTTGGTTGTGCTGTATATGTCCCTATTGTGTCTTCTCAATGCACAAAAATGGAACCCCAACATCGTTTGGGAATATATGTTGGATATAATTCACCATCAATTATAAGATATTTGGAACCATTAACAGGTGATCTTTTTACTGCACGATTTACAGATTGTCATTTTGATGAGACAACTTTCCCATCTTTAGGGAAAAAGAAAATGCCTCATGAAGTTAGGCATGAACTTACTTGGTATGTATCTACCATGTCTCATTTAGATCCTCGCACATCCCAAAGTGAAACTGAAGTGCAAAGGATAGTACGATTACAAATTATTGCTAACCAAATGCTTGATGCATTTGTAGATACGATAAAAGTAACAAGATCACATGTTCCAACTGCTAATACACCAGCAAGAATCAATGTGACTGCTGAACAGTCTATTCACCATGATTAATCAATCTACCTTATGCCAGAAGCGTGGTAGACCTGTTGGATCGAAGGACACTGTTCTTAAAAAAAAAAGGCAAATAATCAAACCAATATCAATCATGATGGTCCTAAGAAAAATGAAAATCCACACTCTCTAATACTCCTCCAGAAGAGGTTATGGTTCCTGAAAAGACTCAAGCCCCTAAAGTGGCACAAACCCCTAAAGTGGTACAAAATCCTGAAGCACAGGAAAATGAGAATATTGAAATATCTTTAAATTATGTTCATACACGAGAGATGTGAAATCGTGAAACAATTATAATTGATGATATATTCTCATTTGTAATAGCTACTGAAATTCTAAATGATGGTGATTTTGAGCATGTACTATGACTGAGTGCAAACAAAGACATGATTGGCCTAAATGGGAAAAAGCAATTCAAACAGAATTAACTTCTCTAGCAAAACGTCAAGTGTTTGGGCCTGTAGTTTCAATACCTTAAGACGTACAACCCGTTGGATATAAATGGGTATTTATGAGAAAAAAAATGAGAAAAATAAAATTGCTATAACGTGTTATAAATTTAATTAAACAAATATGAAATAAAAAGAAAACAAGGGAGAATTGTAGTAATGCAGATGAAGGATAATTGAAGAGAGAAAGGATTGAGAGAGTGTTTTTATATGAACCGGATGCTTCTTCAAAATTTTCTAAAGTGATAGCAAAAGGTGGGGTTTATATAGGAGTTTGCCGCTTTTACCTAACACATTGACTAACCCTCTTTTCTTTTCTTCTCCTGCGTCAGCTTTAACATTTTCTTTTTGCAACAATAAATGATTTCCCATCACTTTTCTTGACTTGCTTTGGTGGAAAGCCACCTGCACCTGTAACAATTCATATTAAGTCAAAAAATGACATTTTTTATGATATTTATCTTAAAAATCAGTGACATTTATGAAAGTCAACAAATTTAATTTTCTTCCATCTAAATTCCACACGTTAAACTACCTGATTGGGCCTTTTTTATTTCATTGCATTGGGTCCAAAATGGGTTCCGAGGCCTTGTTAAAGTGGGTTCAAATGAATGTCTGATTTTGTCAACATTCTTTTCAACGTTGGGGCCGTCCGCCACATGATTTACAAGGAGGATTTAGGGATATAAGTTGAAGGCCAAAAGTCTTGTTCCCACCCAAGGTTCAGTGTACTGTTTTACTCATGTAATTTCTAATTTTCAAAAACTTAAACTCCTCTTACTGATGAATAAAATTTCATTAAAATCCTCTAATAAAATTTAGGGTAAAATCATAATTTAATAAGAAAATTTTTGTATCGACCTGACATATAAAAGCATATAGGCCTATAACTAAGTCCTATAGATATATGATTGTGTTGTGCTATGCTAAATCCTTAATAGGTGGACCTGGTAATTACATATAAAAATAATTTAAAACATAAATATTAAATTTTGTTAGTTTAAATTTCTTTTCAAATTAATACGATTGAGAATCGTATATTATGAATTGATTCTCCAAATCACATTTTATTTATATTTTAAAATAATATAAAATTATTTTATATTACTAATTGTTATATATAATTAAAGAAAATTCTTTATTTTATTTATGACTTTGTGATGCACTTATTTTCTCTAATTATATTTTCTCTTCTTGGCTTACCTAATACTTGAGTTGGGTTAAGTGTTTCGTATACAGTCAGCTAATAAGTTGAACCAAGTATATTACATGCGTGGTCATCCAACAATGTATCTTCTCGTATTTTTATTGTACATGTTACTGCTACTATCCTTTTTAATGTTTATTAATAACATAGTTTTTATTTTATTTTATTTATTTTATTTTATTAATTATTATTATTTTTTAGAATATTTTAATAATAAAAACTTTTAATATGTTTTAAATAAGAAAAAATTATTCAAACAAATAGAATGATTTCAACTTTTGTAGACATAATTAATTAAAAATGAGTAATATAAAGTTGGTAAGAGATAACTTATACTTCTTACATCCAGCACTTTGTGATTTAAAAAAAAAAAGAAAAGAAAAAAGCCTCTTCCAATTAAAATAACAACTACACTCACCGTAAAAGGAGAAATCAGTCCGTATCTTTTACTTTCAGGGGTTGAGGAGTTGCGTAGAATGCTAGAACAAATTCATGAGAAACAAAGGGACACAAATTATAACACCAATCAATCCAATTCTCATTAATGTTAATAAGATTCTGTATATTTGGCTTTTGTCTTTGTCTCTTCAAATTAAGTTTTGGAGCACCTCTGTTCCACATCTAGTTACTTATAGTTTTTCTTTTTCTTATTTTGTTTATTGGGTTTTGCTTTTTCTGTTGATTTACTTATTGTCACCATTGTATCCTTTACTTTTTAAATTTTATTTAAATTCGGTTGTTGGATTCTAATTTTGATTGGGAAGAATTAAATAAAAGCATAAGAAGATATTAGCAATTGCCTTACCAAAAAAATAAAGATATTAGCAATTAATATTTGTATTAAATGTTAAATACAATGTTTAATTTTTTTTAAAAAACATTTAGTGATTTATAGGGTTAAATTCAAAGCAAGTTTGTTTGGACTCAAAATGAGTTTTGCTTGAACGAGCTTGAGTTGAGCTTGCCCTAAACGAACATGAGCACAAATGCAAGCTTGAGTTTTAAGTGAAAAACCATTATGAGCTCGAACTCAAACATGGGTTGAGTGAGCTGAGCATGGCTTGCTTGAATGAAAAAATAATTTAAACAAGTTGCATATGATACATATTATTGTATATTTAGAGAATTCAAAATTTGAAATATAAGCTCGAAGCGAGCATAAAAGCCCAACTCGATAACCAAGCTGAGACAAATATCTCATGTGAACTCGAGTTAATGTGAGCCAATCACGAACAGTAAAATTACTAATTGAGCCAAACAGGAACATGTAATTGAGCGAGCTTGACAAGCCCTAACCGAGTTCGAGTCTCGACCGGTCCAAAACAAGCTAGACCCAGTTCGGTCTCAGCTAGACTCATTTCAAATCCTAGTGACTTATAATGGAATCAAACTACTTTTATTACTAATAACCGGATAAATAAACTTTTCAGTGTTAAGGTAAAAAATCATCTTTTTAACTAGGGTTGGACTAAAACTAAATTGGTTCAGTCTTAAAAGTTGGCTCAACTCAATTTAGTTGGATTTAGATTTGTTTATGTCGAAGTCAAACCAAGCTCACTCCAAGGAGGGTTGTTTGATTCTAAAATCCACATTGTTACTTGATTTGGTTTGAGCTTAACTCATGACTCAATTTGAGTCCTATTAAACAATTCTCAAAACAATGTTATTTTGTCTATTATTGGGTGAAACAATATCATTTTATTAATAAATCATGAAATCAAGTTATGAATTTACATCACGAATTCAAGCCCAAATTTGAACTTTGAATCTAAAGACTAAATTTAACTCAAGTTACCCTTAGATTTGATTCAATGAATTTAAACTATTTAATTTTCATTTGAGCAAAACTTGAATAAGAAGATGTTCAAGTTTAACTCGATTGGGTGGAAAATACTCATTCAACAAAAAGCAAAATTATTAGAAGTGGAAGAAGAGAGCGAGAGAGAAGAAGAATATTAAAATAAATGTGGCTCTCTTCCATCCATAAGATTCCTTTAAAAAAAATCGGAAACCTTGGGAGAAACCCAAAAAGGAGCCATCCATAACATAAAGATAATGGATCCTAGCCTTTAAGAGGTAACTTGAGCAGTAAAAGGATGAGTGGATATGAATTGAACCAAGTCTGAACATTTATTAAATTCGACTCTAATAAAAAATAGTTAGACTTGAGTTTGTAGAGTCAAATTAAGGGTGGCTTGAGAAAAACTTAAATAAAAAATAATTTAGCTCAATTTAAATTGAATTCACAACTTGAATTGGTGCTTCAAATTTATAGTTTAATTCAGTTCGAATTGATGATTCAAATTTCTGAGTTATTGACAAAACGATATTGTTTTACCTTAATAATAGACAAAACTATCTATTCGAACCATAAATTCAAGACAAACTGAGCCACAAATTTGAATCATAGATTCAAGCTGAGTTTGAATCAAATTGAGCCATGAATTTGAACCAATGATTTGAGTCATGAATTTGATCTGAACTTGAGTCAAACCAAGTCGAACACCAACTAGTTCTAGTTTAACTTGGTTTAAAAATGATCTGAATCTTTCGATTTAAATTTAAATTAAACAAATTCAAGTTGAGTTGAACTGAGCCAAGCTAGTTTAATTCAAATCTAACCTTAAACAAAGGTGGGGATGCCCAAGCATGAGAGCAAGGGCTTAAAATTCATTGATAATATATCAAAATTAAATTCTTATATAATAGTTACAAGGTTGACACTAAATCTAGAATTTCATTTGCTTTTATTGTTTGATTCAATCCCAAAAAGGGCGGTTTGGTTCAAGTTCATTACAAAATATAATTATAATAATGGATCAACTAGAAGGTGAGGTGCTCCAAGCAGAGAAATGCTACATGTACAATCAAACAATTTGTGATTAGGTTAATTTTGAAGTGAGAAGAAAAATAAATACTCATATTACAAAATCACAAATTATCATATTAATCTATACAAATAAACAAATTTATTTATATGTATACTTTTACTCTTGCAATAAACCATATAGCATAGTTCTCAATGTCTTCTCTCAACCCTAGCTCAATTATGCTGGTACACATTCATGGCCATATAATACAGGTCAAAAGACTATTTCCCATCTAAGTTTGATGACATAATAATTCATACCTTCTAAATTTTAAATAAATTAAATTCTCACTTATTATCCACTTCTATTAGTAAAATTCGTTAAGTAAAAGGATAGAAAAGTCATTTTCTATAAATTTTTCGATTTTTTCTTTTTTCTCTATTTTTTTATTTCTTTTTATTTCACATTTTTGACGCTTTGGAGAGATCTTAGACACCAGTCTCTTGATTTCTATCATTTTACACACAGGTCGCCCATTTCTTCTCTGTCGCATCTGAAGAGTCTTGCGGTGGCGAAGGTGGACAACTGGACTAGTGGTTGGGATCTGTGGGACTGCTGACGACAATGCAGTGGGTGACCAAAAGTTTGAATCTTTGAAGATTCGCCATAACAACAGAAAAAATAAGAAAAATTTTGAGCTGCATCGCTAAGAAATCATGAAAGGGAGATCTGGGAGTAAAGAAAAAGAGGGTGGCATTTGTTGATGTTTTTGTTTCGGTGGTGATGTTACAGTGAGAGATGGGCATAGGGAGAGAGGCAATGAGTTTCTTAGGCAAGTTTTGAAAATATTGGAAAACATGGAGATCATAAAATATTAAAATCCTGAAAGAAAAAGGGTAAAGTAGTCATTTTAGAAAAATCAAACAGCAGTTTTTAACAAATGTGGGTGATGGGTGGTGGGATTTTGAATGTTTGAAATTTAGTGAGTAGAAATCATCTCATCAAACATTGGGTGGGAAATAGTTGGCCTATAATATGACGGTCTGTTGACTCTTCCTGGGGCGGAGAGAGAACGTTGTGTCAACACACGGATTCTGGAGTGTATCTTTTGTGGAAAGAAGGAATCTATAAAAAAAAAAAAAAAACATTTTTAGTAAAATATATCCCTATCTACCATAGACATTCTAAACAGCAGTCAAATGCAATTTGATTTCATCCAAAACAGAAAAGAGTGGAAGCTCTATCATAAGTGCATAACAAAAAACTAGATACTTCAATAAATTCAGGTTAGATTTAATCGACTCCAAAATAGGATTAAGACCTGAACATATCAAGCTGATGAGAATACTGTGTCATGCTGCATCACTTTCTACATCCTTATGAACCCCTCTGTAGATTTCTTTAAGCTCATTTTGCCTCTTGAATACCAACTCTTTCATCTTGCTGGCTTTCAGATTATTTGCCCGATAACATCTAGAGCAAGGCATCCTTGTCTCACAACTTTTTCAATTGAGGAAGAAGCTAAACTAGTAACATGGTCAAATTTTCTTTGCTCATTGACAGGTGTCTCCAAGAGGTTCCACAGCTTTATGAATGCATTAGCTAGACCTTAAAGCTATACCAAACAAAAAAAATCCGAAAAAGGGAAAGGCTTATAGTGTCATTTGATAATCTGTAATTGCAAAAACAGAAATACACTATCTGGACAGAAAAGACGGTGAAAAGGCAAAGGAAATAAATACATAAGCCTCTACAACCATTACAAATTATTTTTAAAAAACAAAAGTATGAGTCATCAATTGAACAAAAATTATTCATATTTTCATCAACAAACCAAAATAACTAGCCATTACAAGAAGGAAAATATCCACTTAAAAATTCCGAAGCAGAAAGTGATGTTAACAAATTTATTGTTAAAGTAGCTACAAGTTACAGATGGAATACATAAATATATTTGTGATAAGCTAATGTTATGCTCATTAAAACTACAGATTAGTGCTAGAAATTTCAACCTCGTACAAGAGGTTTGTTGTCTTCCAGGAGCTCTCATTCCATCACCAAAACTTTGAAGTACAGTAATGTGTTCAAAACTTTCTGACAATGAGGATCATATGTGAATTTTCACTTAAATTCATTTAAATTTCCACACTATGCAGAGTTGTCCTTATAATTTAAACAAGCCAGATTCTTTCTTAGGCTCTTCTACTAAAATTCATAAAGCAGCAACTCCCCTTCAATCTCTTCAGATTTAACACTCAGAAGACTTTCAAGGATTTTAGTTCTTAAACTCAAAATTTACACCAACATAAGCAGGGAAGAGTCGGAAATTGAAGGGAAAACAACAGCAAAATAATGCTCAATGTAAGAAGTTGCAAGACAATAAAGCTATATCTCAAGACAGAGAAATTATCACTTCAGAACCCAAAATATTAATCAAAAAGCCCAAAATTTCACCCCAACCATACTGTGAAACACAACAAATGTATTAATGTTGAAGTATTTATCAAGTGAATGTATTGCCACAAATCTCCTATCAACTAATCCTATCAGAATGCCAAGCAAATAACTCATTGAATGTAAGAGAGACTTTTAGGAAAACGGAAGTGGGAATATTAAAAATTTGAAATTATTCTCCATCCAGATAGATTTGACCGATATAAAGAGTTGAATAAACTGGAAACTGAGTTAATAATAGATGCAGCCGATTAACAATGAATGACCAAACAATTATATTTGTTTAGAACATCAATTCCGTATACATTAAACCATGATTATAGTTTATTTTAATGAACTTTTCAATAATTTCTCCGACAAATTAAGATGAATAGATTATTAAAACAATGAACTGGGTAAAAGATGGTTACAGTTCACAACCTGGCATGTTTGAGACAAAGCCACCCCTATTCTCAATGCTTGCAGAAATGAAAGCAAGACAATGACACTTACAAGTCAAGTCTAATACATTTGAGCATATATGCATCTGTCATTGCCAGAGAGAAAGCAACATTAGTATTCAGAAATCAAAGAGGTTGTAGATAATTTTACATTTTGGGCGTAAAATAGTGAATACCCAATCCAAACAAAACATTCATTTTTAATACCCTAAAAATCGATACCTTCGCCATCCAGCCAAAAGCAAACCTAACAAGAAGCATAAAACAATTCATTAACAAAAAAAAAAAAACACAAATCGGGAAGAAAGAGAAAGAACTGCTATAAAGCACCAAAACACCTACTTATCGGCGAGTTAAATGACGATTGAGACGACATTACAACTACAAAACAGTTGAATGACGGTAGAATGAAGATTGAGACGGTGATTGAAGCCACAAAGACAACCAACAGTGACGAAGAGATGAGGTTTTCTTTCTGGCAAGGAAAAAATGGGGAAATTTCTTTTAGAAGAGAAGTGAACTGAGATATAGAGGAGTGTCGCCTCTTCACTGCCCAGAGAGAGAGCGCTCTGCCGTAACATAAGGGGCGTGTTTTGTGGCTAACGATTAGAATGAAGATTGAGACGGTGATTGTTATTTGATTTTCGGGAAATTATAATAAATGGCCAAATTACTGCTCCATTAAGCAAAAATGCACAATTTTACTATTCTTAAGCGAAAATGCCTTCAACTTTTTTTAAAATACTAAAGTTATCTTTTATCATATCTATATAAACCCTCTTACTCACTCTTACTACACACACTTCTCATATCACTCAAACACTCACTTTCACTCTCATTTTTATTCAATATCAATTAGTATAAGTTCATTCAGATAAAAGAAGTTCGTATTTCTAAATTCGATTTGAAAAAAAGTTATTCGTGAAAAAAAGTATTTATACGAATCTTAATCTAAAAACTTAATTTTATTTGTTAAATCTAGCTTATATGTCATATAAAAAGGGTACTTGAATATTAAATAATAATATAGAGGTTAAATGCAATGTTAAATAAATATAGGGGGTATTTTGATATTATATAATATATAAAGGATTTAAATAACTTGTTAATAATAGATAGATATATTTTGATACAAGACAACATACAAGGGTGTTAAATGAAGTGTTAGATAATTATGGGGGTCAAATAAAATGTTATAAAAATATGAGAGTATTTTGATATTAATCATTGTAAGAACATTGTAAATGAAATTTTAGGAATAGATAGATGTATTTTGATATGAGACGACATACAAGGGTGATAAATGCAATGTTATGTAATTGTAGGGGGTAAAATAAATTTTTAAAAAATATAGGGGGTATTTTAAAATTACATAATATATGAAAGATTTAAATAATAAGTTAAGAATAGATAGATGTTTTTTAATATAAGAGAACATAAAATGGTGTTAAATAAAAGTTTAGATAATTATACGGAGTTAGATGAAATGTTAAGAAAAAACATGGGGGTATTTTGATAATTCATAATATTATAAAGGATTTAAAAATATATTACGAATGAATAGATATATTTTGATAATAGGAAACATACGAGGGTATTAAATGAAACATTAGATAACTATAGGGGGCTAAATGAAATATTAAAAAATATAGGGGGTATTTTAATAGTAAACATTGTACGAACGTTTTAAATGAAATGTTAAGAATAGATAGATACATTTTGATATAAGGTAACATAAAAGGTTGTTAAACAAATTGTTTGATAAATATAGGGGGTTAAATGAAATATTAGAAAAAATATAAAGGGTATTTTGTTAGTAAATATTGTTAGAACGTTTTTAATGAAATATTAAAAATAGATAGATACATTTTGATACAAGATATTATACAAGGATGTTTAATAAAATATTAGCCAATTATAGGGGGTAAATGAAATTTTTAAAAAATATAGGGGCTATTTTAATATTAAACATTGTAAAAAGTTTTAAATGGAATGTTAAAAACAGATAGATGTATTTTGATACAAGATAACATATGAGGGTGTTACATAAATTGTTAAATAATTATAGGGGTTAAATAAAATATTAAAAAAATATAGGGGGTTTTTTATATTAATAATTGTAAGACTGTTTTACATAGTTATTATAGATTTTTTGTTATAAATAAATAATTATTTCCAAAAACTTGTCATTGCAGGATTGATAATTAAAATGAATGGTTATGCATCAGTTCGTTACCAAGGAGAATGGATTCAAGGTGGTAACAATACAATGAAATATGTTGGAGGATCCAAATAATTGATTACAATTCCTCATGGAACAACATTTGAGGGATTTATTAAACTTTTGAATGAGTCTTGCAGTATTGATCTAATGAATAACTACCTTCAACTATCAATGAAGCCAAGAAAAATTGAGCTTGATTGCCCCATCTAGATCCAAAATGATGAAGATGTCCAGGATCTTATTGATATGTCTCAGTACTTACAGGAATGTATTCCTGTTTTTGTTACATGTACCCCAATTGAAGGGCAGGAGAAAGAAGATGAAGAAGAAATTAGTGCGATGAAAAAAGGATACAATTTGGAAAACTTGATTGATTTCAGTAATGACCTATTGTACATTGCAAACTCATGGGCTCATGAAAAAAAAGATAGGGTTCCCAATTGGGGTGACTTTGATGAAAATGCTATACCCGATATTCCTTCTGAAGAGGTAGAGCCTGAGTATATGACACTAGTTACCGAAGGTATGGATATTTCAGGGGGTGAAAATTATTCTGGGCATTTTTTGACAATGTTCTCACTGATCCATTTAGGTGACTTTTTGATTTTCCTCTACAACCATCAACATCATCAAGCGATACCTCTTCGATCCGAGAGGAGAATGGTGTAAAAGTTGGTGATATTTTTCATAATAAAATACAATTGAAAGATGCTGTGAAATAATTTGCCTTACTTAAAGGATTCAATTCATGGTAAAAAAGTATCAAATGAACATTAGATGGGACAAAGTGTGACCCAAATAATAAATGATGCACTAGATTATCCCCTCGATTCCTTGAGGAGGCTATGATGTGAGACTGTGTCTCGAGGGTGATTTAGAATAGGAAATGAGCTAATTTACTTAATTCTTTCCCTTTACTGAGTGTTCTTATCTCTCGCTTCCTTTTCTTTCATGATTGAAGGTACAGGTGATCGAGGTAGCTGCGAGACAAGGTTAGGTCAGCGAAGATAGATCCAGGTTGAGCTTGGTTACGTATGGTTTTTGTTACATACATATAATATTATTGATTTTTGACCCTATTCAGATAGTTGTATAGTTGTATCTAGGAGTATGCATATGATTACTTCATTATCTCAGATGTTTTCAGATGAGTTTTCATATGGGATATATACATCTTTTGTTCATTTCTAAATTTTCAGTTTTCTTAGAATAATTTCTAAATACTTTTAGTGATGAGTTTATTTTAAAATATTTAAAAAAAAAAGATGCTCCAGATATTAATTCATAATATTTCTCCTTTAGAGGATAGTACTTCTAGGAAGAAATGTTACACTATATAAATCCAAAATGATGAAGATGTTTAAGGTAATTAAAAAAAAAAAGATTACTAGAGTAATTTTTATAAACCTTTAACCAAATGCCCCTTGAGAGTTACGTTATAATGTTGCATTACTATTTTATTGTTCAAACAACTAATTACTTGAAAGACTTTTTCTTTCTTTACTATTATGGGGCAATATAAAATTCTTCGTTTTCTTGTGTTGACGAATAACCAATTCAAAGAGCATATTCCAAGAGAAATTAGAAAGTTTGACATTAATCAAGTATTTATATCTAAACTCAAACAAATTAATAGGTAAATCATAAACCTCTCTCAAAACATTATGTTATTATAGAATAATTCCATTTTGTTATAATCTAATTCACCAATTGAGCTATGGTGAGATACTTATGAAAATGGCAATCTTCATAATCTTGAGCATTTGGATCTTGGATTTAACCGCCTAATTAACCCTATCCTAGCTACTATATTCAACAACATCTTATTAACACTAGAAACTTCAATAAATTCTATATAATTTATAAAAAATATGAAATTTGACAAAATCAAACTAGACACATTAATGGTTTTATTTTTTAAATTCAATTTAAAAACCTCTCTAAAATCATTTTCTTTCATAGACCAATCTAAATATCAAAGATGATGTATCATTATGTATTGATAATTTTGAATAAAGAATAAAATAATATTTAATTATATGGAATCAATGAATGAACAAAACATTAATTATTATACTGGAAAAGAATGATATAGATGTTGGGTCATTTTTATTAGCAAAAGAATAAAATATAATAATAATAATAATAATAATAATAATAATTAAAGATACTATAATTCATCTCCAGTAAAAATAGGAAAATTTAAAACCTCTTATAATTTATCTTTATTACATTAAGGTCCATCAAATTTAAATTAAAACTCATTGCAAGCACTTTTTTTTTTAAAATCAAAGTTAACCTTATAACATGAATGCACTTGTTATCAAACTCATGGAAGAGGTAGAAGGTTGCTAAACTCAAGCCTTCCAATTGATGGGACGTTGGTTAGCCAGTTCATCCAGTTCTCTGCAAATCAAAGCAATTGTCCAGAGATAAATAACATAGCATAGGAAAAAGAAAGGTTTAAAGGTATGTGGCTGATCACCTGGATTAAAACTTTATTCTCAATGAAGATAAAAAGAAATTAGCCTAAATTCAAAACCCTTCTGCCTCTTCTTGTTCCGATTTTTCCAAGTTCGGCTCTGATTTTGGTGAGTCTTGTTACTACTTCTTTCATAGTGATCCTGTCCTGAGGTGATTCTCTTGTACACTCCATGGCCAAGCTCAATATAGACGACATACACTTTTCCTTGCTGGAGAAATGTTCATCATCCCTTGTAAGCAAATTTGTGTCCAGTACTTGCATCACTGTGCTGCATAATGATTCACCAACCCACCTCTTTAAGCTCATTTCTTCTGTAAACATTTCATTTGTTGGCTTCTTCTTTGTAAATGTTTCCATTAGCATGATACCATAGCTGTACACATCTCCTTTTCTAGATACTTTTCCTTCTCTTCCGTATTCTGATCATAGTAATAACATGCACTTTCATTACTACACATATAAACAGTAAAATATCGAAGTTCTAAAAATAAAAAAAAGATAACAACACATATCTAACTATCACCTATTTTTATTGAAAGAACCAAACTTTATTTTTTCTTTTAAAGAGATTGAACTTTTGGTTACTTCAATAAGAAAATTATAGAGTTAATAAGTCTATTCAATAGAATAAATAAAGTTCAATCGCTTTAATAGAATAATATGATAATTTGAAAGCTACAAGTATTGTTTTCTGAGGGGGAAAAAAAAAAGGAAACAATTACCTGGTGCCATATAACCAATGGTGGCAAGTGTCTTTGTCTGTGTCATGGAGTTTTCTTCACCTAAGAGTTTTGCAATGCCAAAATCACTCAAATGTGCAACCATATTTTCATCTAGTAAGACATTGCTTGGCTTTAAGTCACAATGAATGATTGGGAATGAATAGCCAAAATGAAGATATTCCAAAGCTGAAGCAACATCAATCATTATATTCAGTCTATGAGAAATGTTCAATACATTCGGCTCAGAAAACAACAATTTCTCCAAGTTCCCATTAGGCATGTATTCTAGTATCAAAGATTTAAAATCGTCGTTTGAACAGCTGCTAATGATTTTTACAAGATTTCGATGACGAAGACTTCTCATTACTTCACATTCAATTTCAAAACTTGTAAGAGCTCCTTCAAAATCCAAGTGGAATACCTTTACTGCAATCTCCATCCCCTCATCTAATGTTCCTTTGTAAACTGAACCATAACTTCCTTTGCCAAGTAGGTTGTTCTCACTGAATCCATCTGTTGCTCTCATAAGTTCCAGGTAAGAAATTCTTCTCCGTGTTCCTCCTGAAGAGATATCAACATTGGTAGGTGGCCTTGTTTTCTTTTTTCGGATCATAAGAACCAGGACAACTAGAGCTATTGCAATGCTTGTTGGCAAAAGAATCGACAGGAAAATAATTTTAGTCCTCAATTTTTTATGATTGCTTTTTTTGCATGGTGGAACTTGTAATTGAGGAGTGCCACACAATGCAAGATTCCCCATAAATGATTCAGCTGAGAAATTTTTGAAGGACCCTTCTTTAGGAATTTCACCACTTAATTTGTTGAAAGATAAATTTAGAAATTTGAGGTACAAGAGTGCCTCCAAAGACTTGGGAATCGATCCAGAAAGATTGTTTCCAGATAAATCTAAGAATTCTAGACTTTTCATTTTGCCAAATGTGTCAGGAATGAAGCCCTGTAATCTGTTGTACTCTAAGGCGAGAGATTGTAGATTTTCTAGGCTTCCAATAGCAATTGGAATCTCTCCTGAAAAATGATTCCTTGACAAATTTATAGCTATGGCAGCCTTAAGATTTCCAATGTCTAATGGAAGAGATCCGTCCAGAAAATTTGATGACAAATTAAAGTACAAGAGATCCTTAAGGTTCCAAAAAGTTGATGGTATAAAAGAAGTTAACCTGTTTGAACTTAAGGACAACATTCTCAGTGTAGTGAGATTGCCAATACATGCAGGTATGACTCCATAAAACTTGTTTCCGCCTAAATCCAACTCATTCAATACATTTAAATGACAAAATACATCTGGGATGAGTACTTCAAATTTATTATTTTGAAGATACAAACCTTGGAGATTCTGCAATCCATCCATGGTTGCTGGAACTGGTCCAATAAATTCATTATCTTGTAATTGTAGTTTTAGCAAGTTTTTCAAGTTTCCAATTTCTTCGGGAATTTTGCCACTAATGTTGCAACCATTTATGTAAAATTTTTCCAAAGAAATAGGAAGATTCCCTATGGAACTTGGAAGGATGCTATTTAGTGGATTTTCTCCTAAATCCAGAACTCTTAAACTCTTGCAATTTGTCAAATTGGAAAGAAAGCTCAAATCAGGAGTAGATATGAGGTAATTATCTCTTAAAAGTAGTATCTCAAGATTTTTTAAATTACCAATTGTACCAGGAATGAAGCCTGAGAATGAGTTAGATGAGATATCTATCCAGGAGAGCTTGGAAGCGTTGGTGATGAAATCGGGAAGTGGTCCACTGAAATTATTCTCCCACAAGTAAAGATCCTCAAGGTTTGGAAAGTCTGCAATTGATGGAAGAATTCCGGAGAGTTGATTGCCATATAATGAAAGTGCTTGCATTGTTGAAATGTTGAATACAGTAGCTGGGACAAGGCCAACTAGGTGGTTAAATGAAAGTGCCAACTCCACAAGATTATGAAGATTGCCAATTTCATACGGTATCTCACCTGAAAGTATGATAGCTCAATTAGTAAATTAAATTATTTTAAGGACATAATATTATCGGATTTAGATATAGTTTATCATGATTTTGCATGTTTTGACAATTTTGTAGTTAATAAGCTATTAGCATCCGTAACGCTGTGAGATGCTCATATATGCTCAATATCTCTCTTATATTTTGGTGATACGAGATATAACGACAAATATTATAATTATAACAAAATGAAATTAATTCATAATAACATGAAGTTTTGAGAAGGTGTATTATTTACCTGTTAATTTGTTCGAGTCTAGAAATAGAGACTCGATTAATGTCAAGTTCCTAATTTCTCTTGGAATATGTTCTTGCAATTGGTTGTTCGACAACAAAAGAAAACGAAGCATTCCACATCGCCCCAAGCTGGTTGGAATAGTTCCTGTTAAGTCACTATTTACCAGTGATAATACCTCCAGCTTCGCAAGATTGCCAAGTTCTGTTGGAATTTCTCCTACAAAATCATTATAAATAAGCAATATATTATTGAATCCAATTGCAACTAAAAGAATCCATACCTTGGAGTTTCATATAAAACAGTAACAGCAGCAACTTGGAATATAAAAAGAAGGCCAAACGACTATTTCCCACCCAAGGTTTGATGTTTTCTCAAAAGTCCCCCCTTTAACTATGGAAATACCAAATACCCACCCATGGCCGGTTAGATTTAACAAAACCGTAACGCTTGAAAATTTTATCTCTTTTTGCCCCCCTAAACTTTAAAAACTAAAATTTTCCCCCAGCCTAAGTTTTAAAAAATGGCAGTTTCACCCTAGGGTTTGGTTTTGAAATCTCTGGCGACCGTTCCGGCTCCATTGCCGACGACCTCTCCCTCCCGAAGCAGCCTCTCCTTCCGGCGAATGCTTTCCTCCCATTTGGAGGCTCGATCGGCGTCGGAGACGCCTTGGGAGACGAAGAACTTCTTCGGGGAAGCATGGGTGGGTGTTTGGTGTTTCCATAGTTAAAGGGTGAAAACTTGAGATAACATCAAACCTTGGGTGGGAATAGTTGTTTGGCCCAAAAAGAATATCAGTAACAGCAACTAAAACAGAGTTTCATATAACATACCCTGGAGTTTGTTGAATCCAAGAAAGATCTGTCTCAGTTGAGTCAAGTTTCCAATTTCTTTCGGAATGGCTCCGATGAAATTATTGTGTGACAAGGATAAGCGTTGCAAGCTTCTGCATTTTGATAAGGTCGATGGTATTTTTCCTTCGAACATGTTAAAATGCAAATAAAGCAGCTGCAAATTGGGAAGATAATCAAAAATGCTTGCAGGGAGCTCACCCGATAAGCTATTATTATTTAAAACAAGGTATTTCAGTCGACGTAACTGAGCGTATTCCTCAGGGAGAGAGCCATAAAAGCTGTTGTTTGTGATGTTGAGCCTTGAAAGGAAAGATAGATTTCCCAGTTGAGGAGGAAGGGCGGCTGTGAGACCCAAGTGAGCAATATTCAAAGCTGTTACTCGAAGGTGACGAGCACCACAAGTTATGCCCATCCAATGACAAACAGAAGAACTTGTGGACCAATTGCTGGCCAACAAATTGCTTGAATCATGGCTTATACGAGCTTTCAGGGCAAGAAGAGCTTGTTTGTCTGTGGAAATGTCAGTTACTCGAGCATGAACGAAGTAAAGTGTCAAAAAATGAAGTAAGAAAGCTAAGAAAATGCAGAGAAATAGATTTTTCTCCATGAGAGCACAACTTAGATTTGTCAAGTGTGGGCTTGGGGCTATGTATGAGTACATAAAAATGATAAGTCAATTTCCACCAAAACTTCCAAGTCGTCTTGCCCCACTCCAAGTCCCTTCCAAGACTTTTCATTTAATTTTGGCCAATAGATTTATTCCCACCCAAGGTATACTGAAATCCCATACTCCCACTCTCCAACTTTCAAAAATCTAAACACTCACCCATAAATTAAAATCTATTAAAATTTTTAGTTAGGATTAAGGGTAAAATCGTTATTTAATAATAATATTTAAAAAATAATAGTTTATATCATTTTATCCCCTTGATTTGAAAAACTAACAATTTTCCCTTAAAATTAAGTTTTGAAAAGTAACATTTTCCCCCTGCCTAGGGTTTCAAATTTCATTGGCGAATTTCTAACGAATGATGGCCAATCTCTCTCTCTGTCGCCAACGTCTTTCTCTCTTACACTTTTTTTACAATCGACGATATTTGGATTCGATGAAATTTAGGCAAAGAGTTGAAACTCTTTGTCTAGACTTTCATCATCTAGACAAAATCGGTTTCATTTAGACAATGATGTTGTCCAGATAAGGAGTCGTCCTCATTTGGACGTCAAAGGTTTATTCAAAGAGTTTCGACTCTTTATCTATATTTCATCAAATTCAGACGTCGTCAGTCAGAGAGAAAACATTAGAGGGAGAGACATCGTTGGAAGGAAGAGAGATTGGTCGTTGTTAGCTAGAAATTCATCCACAAAATTTGAAACTCTAGGTGGGGGGAAAATGTCATTTTTCAAAACTTAATTTTAGGAGAGAAATTCTTAGATTTTCAAATTAAAGAGAGTAAAATGATATAAATTTTTGTTATTTAAATATTATTATTAAATGATTATTTTATCCTTAACACTAACTAAAAATTTTAATAAATTTTAGCTTATGAGTGAATGTTTAGGTTTTTGAAAATTAGAAAGTAGAAGTTTGAGCTTTCATTATATCTTGGGTAGGAATAAGCATTTTGGCCTTCAATTTTTTATAACTCTTCACATGGCTTGGTCGAAATGTATTGACTCATTCTTGAGATATTTTTTCTTCATAAAGGTATTTTTTCTTCATAGAGATATTTTTTCTCTCTCCACAATCAAAGGTCAGGATCTGTAAATCAGATCGGGTTTAACCAATATTCCAATAGTTCTTTAAGTGTAATTGAACAATAAATGATGTATTTTGACAGTTGTTGTGAAAATATTACTTTTTGTTTCTTTTTCTAACAAAGCATCTAATTTTGTATTTTTATTTAAAGAATTGAATTTCAAAATTTTCTATTGAAGGACTCAACATTCACTATTTTCAATTAAAAGTGTTAAGTTAATCGCCATATTTTTAAAACAAAAATATACAGTCTTAATTATGTTTATTAATATCTTTAATAAAAAATATTAAAAATTTAATTTTTATAAAAAAATCTGAAAAATCGATTCTTTTAATAAGAATATTTGAGAATTCAATCTTTTTAATTAAAAGATTAATTGTTTTAAGTAAAAAATGATAATTTACTACTTTTAAATATTGTTATATTTTTTAATCAATATTGTTTGAATTATTTAAAACAAGCAAGGAAGTAAACGTTTATCCAAGTTCACTTTGTAATATAGAGAATTTTGCATGGGCATATTTGTCATCAGATTTACAAATAATCCCTATTTCAAAAACTAATCATACTAATTTTGATTTGGTCTGGCTTGGTGACGTGTAATGCAATGATACAAATAAAGATACCTCAAAAGAAAAGTAACACTGACAAATCCCATTAAGGTAGTTATTTGGTATGTATGAACGTAAAATATTAAAATATGATTAATTAAATAAACGTTAGAAAGATTTTTTTTATTCAAGATTTAATATATTTTAAAATTTTTATATAAGAGGATTTAAAAATTTAAATACTTACTTGTTTTGTTAAAGTTTTCAATTAAGGTTAATAATAAAAATGTTATTTAGTTAAATATATGAAAAAACTTAAATTTTATCACATTTTTTTCATTATTTTAAAAATGTAATAATTTCTCATTCCCAACCCTATATCTTCTTCTCTGTCGGCCACAGAGATGGCGACCTCTCGATCAAAGATGCATAAAGCTGCTCTCTCCTCAATAGCCATGGGGATCGACCTATTGGCAAATAAGATGCACCAATCGAAGATCTCAACAATTGAGATTTGTTGCACAGATCTCAACGGACACAAAGATCACGGTGCATGATGAAAGGCAAAGGGCAGAGTCGTGTCTCGATGATGAAAGGATAGAGGGAGTGATGCGACTAACAGGGAGAGAGAGCGTCGCGTTTGTGGTTGCCATCTCTGATTCATCTTCGTCCGATCACCATCTTCGTTGTCAGTAGAGAAGAAGGTATGGGGTTTGGCTGGGGAACATTGCTATAGAAAGAAAGGGGAGAATGAAACCTATGGGAAAATGTGAGTTTTCAAAACTTAAGTTAAATGAAATTTATTAGATTTTTAAACTAAAAGTAGAAAATACGGGAAAATTTTAACTTTTTTTAATATTTTTAATTAAATAACATTTTTACCTTTAATGTTAACTGAAAATTTTAATAGAAAAATGAGTGTTTGAGTTTTTAAAATTTTATGGGTGGAAATTTGAAAAAACACTAAACCTTTGGCTTTTAAAAAATGTGAGTCTTTTGCCACTTTCTCTTTATTAGTCAATCTGTAATCCCACTTACTAGTGCCTTTGCCCCACCAGCGAAGAGACAGAATTGGTGGAAGGAAAGACTTGCCAATATTGACTTCTCACCAACTAAGCGCTCTCCTTGTCCCATTAGACTTTTTATACTTACACCATGCTTCACTCCATTCATATTATATATATAGATATATATATATATATATATAGATATATATATATATATAAGTTCTTTTTTAAAGTGAAAGCAAATATGATTATTATTGATAAGATTATTGTGATTATTATTATTATGGGACAATGACATTCTCTTTTCTTTCCCTCTTCCAATGCCTGCATTATTCATCATCCAACTTTTCCGTTTCTTCAGTAGAGTTTTCTGCTACATTTCTTCTGTTACAACTCCGTTAATCTCTTTATTTTCTTCTGAACACATACTACTGCAATGTTTACTAATGTTCAATTTATTTCTAAGCAAAACAAATCTGTCAGTGGTCCGTGCTTTAGTGAGAATTATGAGTTCTGATACTCTAGCTACATGTTCTCTAACATAATCAACATCCAACTCTAATCAAATCTAAAGTTGGTTTGAAAGTAACTCCATTATCCAAAGTACCCTTAATGTATCTCAAAACTCTCTTACAAGTTTGCCACTGCCATTGTGAGAGTGCCTTAAAAAATTGGCTAAATTTGTTTACGATATAAGATAGATTAGACCTGATTAATGTGAGATATTACAGTGCACTTATATAATATTGGATTTTTAAACACCTCACCATCTTCTACAAACAATTCCGTTCCTGCACCTAGGAGTAGACAACTTTTACACCCACTCAATTGTGTTTTTGCAAGAAAATCAGAAGCATATTTTGACTGACTTAAAATTAATAAACAAATCACTAGTTTTGTAAGCCCGCAAACCCAATAAATAACTAAACATTCCTAAGTTCTTTAGAGCAAACAACAAATTCACAAATGATATTAGCTCCTAAATATATCCCCTATCAGCTCTAGTCATGAGTATGTCATCAATGTTGGATTTTGGCAAGAAAATTAATGGTTTTTAGATCATGTTCACATCATATGTAACAATGGTAATATAAAATTTACATATTGTTTCAAGAAATAAAACATAGAAACATGTAAACCACCTTGTACCTTGTAATTTGATTTGAAGTTAGGAAGCTTGAATCACTAAAATAAGAGATCTCTTGACTTGCACCCTTCAAGAAAGAAAAATGGAAGCTTTCCCGGCAAAAGAAGAAGAAGAAGAAAAATGCATATTGTTTTCTACATTTTTCTCTCATTTATTAAATGAAAATTTGATATTTATCAAGTTAAATCATGTGTCTAATTCTCATTGGTTGATAATTGAGAGTAAGTCATAATTTGACACATGTTGAATAATTTGTGCCTAAAATTATTCATGCAACTTTCTAAACAATTTAAAAGGTGTAAAATGACAAATTTGTCCCTTTTTCGAATCTTATTCGAAAAGCACAATTTTTATCCTTGGAAAGTGCTAGCCAACCATGGAAAAATATTTTCGGTTTCATAACACCATTTTCTTCCTTGAAATATGGGTGTGACCTTCAAGGTTCATAGTAACGTAGGCGTGAGCCTCATATCGGATGATATGTTTTATTATATCACTGTGTAACCTAAAACTGTCGTTAACCGATATACTTCATTTTTCGCTACAAAATAAAGCTCCCATTGATCATGTGGTGTCATCTAGCAATGTCCCATGATCCCTACATCACAATGAAGTACAAGCTTCACATAATGCCAAATAAACCTTTCTTACTCATACTTACCATGTAGTCCAATCTCTCTGTCGTTACATCCCGATTAAACTTGAATTCATGGAATGTCAAAATCCAATATTTAATCTTTTCAAATATCAAGTAATACATCATAACATGCCACATCGAAACTCTCTTCATGTGGTTTTTTATCTACATTGGCCAATGTCTTAGATTTTCATGTTTCTCGATATCGTATGGGAACTCGAAGCAGTCAAGCTGACAGATCCCTGTATTATCATCACTTATCCTCTCGCTTAAGCAATATATGATCAAAGCAGCTTCTGAACGAGACATGATTAGCCTTGTGATATACACTGTATGAACTATACGTTTTGGAATGAAGCACAACTATGATATCTCAAGTGAAAGGATCTATACACTAGTATGATTTATGATGTATCATTGACTACATATTAATGTCCATGTGATCATCGTTCAATGATCACGTTCGATAAACAATATAATATAATAACCTTTGACCAATTCTCTAATCATCAAACGGTTCTGTTGTTTACCCATGTGTATATCCACCATGTTTAATATCATCCACTGATATAGTATGGTGATATAGCATACACCCACTATGCAATACTATTGCCTAAACAAATTACCTATGTAGGGAACGATTTGATGATGTTTATTAAAACTTATCGAGACCTTTCACATGTCATATGGATGTAGCTAATATGGATGTAATAAACAACTACAACATAAATATAAAAGTGATGCAGAAAACATGTGAAATATGACAGAACTCTTCTTTTATTAATAATTTATATGCAAGATATACAACCCTTGAAACCAACAAAGCGATTGGTTTTTAGGGCATATTCTAACAATCAACATAAACCATAACATAAATTTTGATTTGTTTATTAACCATGAAAAATAAGTTAGCATCTGCCACTGAGTTTACACACTGCTGAGTAAAGCTTGTCTGAGCTTTTTATATCAAATTTTCGAAGTCTATCTCAAGCCATATAAAGCTTTTGTAAGTTTACATAGTTTGATATAAAAGAATCAATAAATCCCTATGGTTAATTAAGGGTAGACAACTAATGGTATACTTGATTGTGTTTGAAATATCAAATTGCATCATAATCTTAAAAATGGATTTTCTAGGGAGATAAGATATGGAGCTGAAATTGATGACAGAAGGAAGAAAGTTAGGTTTAGTTTAAAGAATGAAGATTAGTTTGAATCTTATATAAGTCGAATTAAGAGTCTAATCATCAATTGTCTAAAGGCCCAGAAAATGTTGAAAAAAGGTTGTACTCACTACATTACTAAAAAAGTAACCAAGAAAAAGAAATCAGGTTCAAGAGTGGATAACACGCCAGTAATTCAAGAAAACCCTGATGTGATCCTAGAAAATTTATCAGGATCGACACCACAGAGAGAAGTAAAGTTAAACATAGAGTTGGCACTAGATCTGACACATATATCTAAGGCACCTTACATAATGACCCTAACAAAACTCCAAGAGTTGAAGAAACAGTTACAAGAACTATTAGATAATGGGTTTATTAGACCAAGTCACTCACTATGGGGAGCCCCGACTCTATCTGTGAAAAAAAAGGATAGGTCCTTATAGATATACATTGATTATAGAAAGTTCAACAAAGTGACCATCCAGAACAAGTACCCTCTCCCCAGGATTGATAACTTGTTTGATCAGTTGAGAGAGGGGGTAAAGGGCATCGATGTTCTCAAAAATTGGCTTGAGGTCAAGTTATTATCAAGTGAGGGTAGCTGAGAAGGACATCCTAAAGATGACTTTTAGAACCAGATATATACATTATAAATTCATAGTAATGCCTTTTAGATTGACAAATACCCTAGCCATTTTTATGGATCTGATGAATACAAGATTACCTTGATAAGTTTATTATGGTATTCATTGATGACATCTTGATATACTCAAAAAGTAAAGATGATCATGAGATCTACCTAAGGATTGTACTTCAGAGGTTAAAAGAAAAGAAATTATATGTAAAATTCTCTAAGTGTGAGTTTTGGTTGGATAAATTAACTTTTTTGGGGCACGTGGCATTAGTTGAAAAGGTGTTTGTGGATTTAAGTAAAATAGCTGCAGTAGTGGATTGGTAGAGGTTGAAAACAATTAAGGAGGTTTAAAGCTTCTCAGGTTTAGTAGGTTATTACTGAAGATTTGTCAAGGGATTTGTCAAATTAGCTAAGCCTCTGATTGTTTTCATAAAGAAAGAGATACCATTCCATTGGACAGATAAGTGTGAGAGAAGTTTTCAAAAGTTGAAGCACAAACTAACAACAGGCCCGAACGACGTTACCTAAAGATGAAGTGGAATTTAAGATTTACATAGAGGCTTTTTATAGTGGTGTTGGAGTAGTGTTGATGCAACGAGGTTGAGTGATTGTCTAACCCTGAAAATAGTTAAACAAATTCAAGTCTAGATATCCCATAAATGATCTGGAGTTAACAACTATAGTCTTTGCACTAAAAATTTGGAGACATTACTTGTATGGGTCCATTGTAATATCTTCACGAATCATAAAAGCTTAAAGTACTTCTTCACTCAGAAAGAGTCAAACATAAGACAACGTATGTGGCTAGAGTTGGTGAAAGATTATGATTGCGACATCAAGTAGCACCTTGGTAGAGCTAATATGGTTGTCGACACCATAAGTAGAAAGGTATACCTATCATAGATTTTCACTCAAAAGGAGATTCAAAGGGAGCTTAAGAGGGAGCAAATAAATTGGTCACTAGAGTATTAGTAAGATTTGAAATAAAGTCGACTTTACTAGAAGAAGTTCGCGTAAAGCAATCTTTGAATGAATAGTGCCAACAAATGATCCAATGGGTTAAAGATGGCTCTGAGAGAGATTTTGAAGTTGAAAAAGAAGTTGAGGCAAAATATATTAACCAAAGCCTATAGTTCCCTTTATACAACTTATCCCAAAGATGTAAAGATGTATTTAGATTTGACAAAGAGTTTTTGGTCATTAGGTATGAAAAGAAATATTGGGGAATGTATAGCTAAATGCCTCATGTGCCAAGGTGCTTAGCAGGGTTGTTACAACCATTAAGTGTGTCATAGTGGAAATGGAAACAAATCTTTATGGATTTTATTATAAGGCTTCCAAGGGTATAAGGGTATCACACTCTATAGGTCATAGTGGACAGGTTGACTAAGACAACCCATTTCTTACCTTTGAAGGATACCATTTTGACAGATTAATTGGGTCGTATTTATGTAAGAAAGGTAGTCAGGCTTCATGATATACCCAAGACCATAGTTCATATAAGGATATAAGATTCGCATGAGCCTTTTGAAAGAGTCTTCAAAAATCCTTGGGTACAAACAAAACCTTTAGAAAAACTTACCACCCTTAAACATATGGTCAGATGAAAAAGGTGAATGAAGTGGTGGAGGATATACTAAGAACTTGTTGCTTAGATTATAGATTGAGTTGGTTTGAGTTACTACCACTAATAGAGTTTGCCTATAATAATAACTACTTGACAATAAACCAAATGGCACCATACAAAGCCTTTTATGGATGGAAGTGTTATTCTTCTTTGCACTAGGTTAAGATTGGTGAAAAAGATGCATTAGCTTAGAGTATTTGGCTGGAGATGACTCAAAAGATGATCAATAATAACAAGAACATCAAAGGAAAGATGAAATATGCCCAAGACTGATAGAAACATTATGTCGACCAAAGACGACTTGAGCTTGAGTTAAACATGGGTGATAGAGTTTTTATCCGGGTTACCTCTTTCAAGCATGTCATAAGGTTTGGAAGGAAAAGGAAGTTGGCTCCCAGGTTTATTGACCCTTATGAGATTGTAGAGTGGGTCAGTAAAGTAGTCAACAAACTTGAGCTTCTAACGAGTATGGATATAATTCATAATGTATTCCATGTCTCGCTATTGTGTAAGTATATTGGAGATCTTTCACATGTGTTAGGAGTTGAGGACATTGAGTACTCAGATGACTTGAGTTATGAGGAGAGACCAATGCAGATATTGGACCGATGAGTCAAAGAGCTTTGAAACAAGTAGATTTTGTTAGTCAATCATGCATTTTAAAGCATAGGCATGCGTGATGTCTTCTTTAACTAAGATTGTAATACCCTCAAATACGTTTCAGGGGCATTTACGTCTTTTAACCTTGTTTTGAGATACTTCCAATTTTTTTTAAATATATATATATGTTATGTATGGGTGCATTTATATAAATATATATATGTAAATAAATACAAAAAGACAAAAAAAAAGAAGAGAAAGAGAAAAAAAGGAGATAAAGCTTAGATAAAGGGAGAGTAAAGTCAAAAAAGGCATCTCATCCCATTTTTTCCATCATTTCCGTCCATATTCCAGCAGCCACCATTCTTCAAGCTTTTTCTTTGCTTTCTTGAAGAAAAAGGAAGGATTTGAATGAGGTTGGAAGAGAAGAAAGAAAAGAAAAGAAAAGAAAGCACTTGGGAAGCTTTGGTAACCAAAGATCTCCTTCCTTCTCCTTTTATCTATGTTTATATGCATGTTATGTGAATATGTTAGTGTGTTTTGATATTGATTTAAAGTGATCTTGGTGATAAAGGAAGCAAAACAAAGAGGAGGAAGCCAACTTGCAAAGATTTGGCTTGAAACAAGGTAAGGGATATCATCCTTGATATGTGACATGTTTTAGGCCTTTGGTTCCTTGGATATATGTTATAAATGATGATTTTGATGTTGAGGAATATTGTTTTGCCATTTGGGATGTCTATGTATATGATTTTGTTCATGGCAGAAAGTTGCATAATATTTACAGTTTTTGCCACTGAGTTCGTCCCATGTTTTGGCTGCCTTATTTGATGAATTATGAGTTATATTATATCTTTTTGAAAAGCTCTTTGAATCCTCTTTCCAATGATATATAGCTTGTATGAATTAAAGATCATTTGGACTGTTAAAGATTTGTATGAACCGAAAGGACTGGTTTACTAAATAAACAGAGGAGACAGTTTTGTCACTGAGTTTATCTCACGTTTTGACTGCCTTATATATGGAATTATGAGTGCTATTATATCTCGTTGGAAATCTCTTTGAATTATAGCTTGCATGAATTGGGAATCATTGGGATTGTTAAATATTGCATGAACCACAAGGACTGCTTTATCAAATAAACAGAGGGGGTAGTTTTTGCCACTGCCTTTATCTGCTGTTTTGACTGCCTGATTGAATGAATTATGAGTGTTATTATAGCTTGTTAGAAAGCTCTTTGAATCCTCTTTTCAACGATATATAGCTTGTATGAATTAGGAACCGTTTGGACTGTGAAATTGTATGAAAAAGAAGGCTGCCCTGTCAAATGAACAGGGTTGTGAACAGTATTTCACAGTTTTGGAAAGGAAAAGAAAGAAAGGAAAGGAAAGGAAAGGAAAGAAAAAAAAAAAAAGAAGAGAAAAAGAAAAGAAAGAAAAGCAAGAAAAGGTTGGGACTCAAGATTTAGGGGTCGTCCCAAGAGTAATGTCTGATGAGTTATGAATAAATTTAAATGGAAGCAAAATTAGTAAGATATAAGACCCGCATGCATGCTATAAACTATGAGGGGACACTTTACACTATACCGCCCGCAGTAGGGCACGTTCGCAGTAGGACACGTTCGTAGTAGGATATAGACCCCCAGTAGGGTTCGCTCGCAGTAGAGCTCAATTCAGATTCAGAAATAGTGTAGTAAAAGAAAAAGAGCTTGAGCTTAGAAAAGTGTCAAATCCCTATAGTTAGCTTCCAGAAAGTATCAAATAAACACCAGATGAGACAAAGTATGACCCAAATAGTAAAGAGTGAATTAAATTATCCCTTCAATCTCTTATAGAGGTTGAGTCCCAAAAGTGAGTTAGAACAGGAAAAAAAAAAGGATAGTTTACTTGATTCTTTCCCCTTACTGAGTGTTCTTATCACTCACTCCCTTTTCTTTCCTGATTGCAGGTACAGGTGATCAATGTAGCTGCGAGGCAAGGTCAGGTCAGTGTAGGTAGATCCGGCTGGAGCAGGTTATCTCTGGTTTATATTACATGCATACAGTGGCATGTTCTTATCGACTTTTGACTTTTTGAGATTATGGTACAGTTACATATGATTACTCCTTGTTTTCAGATACTTTCAGATAAGTCTTCATATGAGTATATACATTTTTTGTTCGCTTCCAGATTTTCAGTTTTCTTGAAATGCTTCCTAAACACTTTTAATGATGCATTTATTTTAAAGTATTTTTAAAAAAAGAAAAAAAAATATACGCTTCGAATATTAATTTGTAACATTTCTCCTTCGATGGGTAGTACTTCTAGGGAGGGATGTTACAAAGATGCACGATGAGCAACATGCATATACATTTGTAGCAACCATAGGTAATTTCAAGGATAAATTAGTCATTTCATGTCTTTCTAATTGACCCTTGTTGACCGTGGACTTAAGTAAATCGGAATTATATAGGAAAAGTTAATTTTAACACTGGAACGGATGTTCATAGGTCCATGAACGTTTAGGCACGACTCTCCATGTCAACATATTAGATAAGAGCCACATATGAAATTTTAAACAAAGGATCGAACAATTCCCCGTGGGTGGAACGGTTATTCATGCCGTTATGGAAATTGCATTTAAAAGTGGCATGTTTTCACATTTTTGGGAGATATTCCAAATGCATCAAAACCAAAAACCTAGAGAGAGTTTCTTAACATCAAAGAGAAGAGATTAACCCTTCATTTGGCAACCACTGATGGTGAGTTTCGGTGACTCTCCAGGCGATTAAGAGAGAGAAGAATAGGCATGGCTATGTCTATTACAACAAATAACTCAAAAGACAAACTCATTCCACAATGTTTGGAGTTGGAATTGTTTTAAGCTAAAAAAGATCACAAAGAACAATCAAAAGGTCGAAGTCCATTCAAACATAGGGATTGATATTAGTGTTTGATACAAAAGGCTGGAGTCCATAAAGTTTTCCAATTAAAATCAAACAAGTGATGTTAAGTGTCCAACAAGTACATTCATAAAGATAATTGTATGCTCACATGTTATTTTGCTGACAAGAATTCGAGCCTTCTCAGCATGTTTCAGATTCTTTTGTGCTCTTCTACCAACACTATATCGATTTTCATCCTATGGATATGAGAAAGGAGAAAGAAAAGAATGAAATGAACAGAATAACAGTTTATTACTTCAAATAAATAGAGTAGCCACATTTCTTCCTCAGATGCCTGTTCTTGTTTCTCTACCTTGTCCAAAATTTCCTTCCTGTTTAAAAGACAATGATCATCCATGCTTGAAATTGAAGATTGGACAAATCAACATTACCTATGGAGACCAAAATAACTAGCCATTATAACATGGAAAATATCTACTTAAGAATTTCAGGGCAACCAAGGCAGAAAGTGACATTAGGTTATGTAATGAAAGCCTAGAATTTGAACAATACATATCATAAATGAAAAAAGATGAGAAGAACTCTTTGGTATAAATAAAAAATGTTGACTAAACACCACATGTGAAAGTTTTTCATACTCGTAAGTGACAAGATAAAATGTTCTATGTATAAACAAATTTATTGTTAAAGTAGCTATAAGTAAGAGATGGAACACATAAATATATTTGTGATAAGCTAACATTATGCTAATTAAAACTATAGATTAGTGCCAGAAATTTCAAACTCGTATAAAAGGTTAGATGTCTTCCAGGAGCCCTTATTTCGATAGTAGAAGCATTGATAACTTTCCATCACCAAAACTTTGAAGTACAGTAATGTGTTCAAAACTTTCTGACAATGAGAATCATATGTCCTTATAATTTAAACAAGCCGGATTCTTTCTTAGGCTCTTCTACTAAAATTCATGAAGCAACAACTCCCTTTCAATCTCTTCAAATTTAACACTCAGAAGACTTTCAAGGATTTAAGTTCTTAAACTAAGCAGGGAAGAGTCAGAAATTGAAAGGAAAATTGAAACCTTGGACATCAAGCCAAAAGTAAAGTTAACAAAAAGCATAAAACAATTAGTTCAAAAAAAAAAAAGAAAACACAAATCGGGAAGAAAGACTAATATGTGGTACATACAAATTTGAGCACTTAATTACTAACCAACTAACCCATTATCATTAAGTAAAAATCTCCAAAAAAAGTAAGACAAACTAAGAACATGTTAACAACTGCGTAGAAAACAACTTTGAATTATTCAACTCCAACCTTCCTCTTTAATTCAAACAAGAAGAACAACTCCAAACATACTTCATAGCTTTTTAACTTTGTCTTCAGTTAAGATTTTGGTCAAGATGATAGTTGGTTGGCCTACAGTTTTGCAATGCTGCAATTTAATTTCTCCTTTAGCAACAAATTCCTTGATGAAATAAAACCATGTCTCCGTGTGCTTGTTTCTTCCTCCATAAACTAGATCCTTTATGATATTGTTAGGATTCCAGTTGCAAGGTATGAGACTTAGATCTCATATTAAAAAGTATGAGTTTCTAGTGTGAGATTTATATGACTTTAGGCTTTCCAATCTCAATAGCTAGCTTTTGAAGTTTGATTTTTCTAAAATTCATATCATTTGGTATCAGAGCCAGCACTATCTTTCTTTGTTGCAATTGTACACCATGTTTCCTAGTTACAATAGCACGACTTGGGTGGTGACGTCGACATTGCAGTGTTTACATAGGGCTAGTAAGGAGGTATGAGACTTGAATCTCACATTGGAAAGTACAGACTTCTAGTGTGGGTTTATATGGCTTGGACTTTCAAATTTCAATAGCTAGTTTTTTAGGTGTAATTCTCCCAAGGTTCATATTAGATATCAATGGAGGATTGTTGCCACAAAAAATTGTTGTTGGTTTAACCTGCCCATGCTTCAAATCCTACAATATTCTTCTAATCCAAACTACATGACAAGTTATGGTTGTAGCAGTTATATATTCTGCCTCCATGCTAGATAAGGCTGTGACTTATTGCTTCTTTAACATTGATGAAATAGCTTAAACTCCAAAACAAAAAATATAGTTAGTTGCACTTTTCGTATCATCTATATAGCCAGCCTAATCACCATTAGTGAAGGTTAGAAGACAGTTCTTTGCACTGTTCTCACACCCGATACCATAATTGATTGTGTTGTTCACTTGACATATCTCAGAATTCTTTTGGCTGGTCCAAGATTGTGTTTGCTTGGGCTATGGATGTAAGTAGAGATGAGACTTACAACAAACATGAGATCTAGTCCCGTGTTTGTCAAAAACATTAGTCCTCTTATCAGGTTCTGAAATATGTTTCATTTGCCTTTTCTACTCCATCTTCTAAGAACAACTTATTATCTGCATTGAGAGGAGTCTTGACAGCTTTGCAATTGAACATACCAATTCTCTTTAAGAGATCTGTGACATATTTCCTTTGACATAGAAATATATCACTTGCATCTTGCACAACTTTTAATCCAAGAAAATAATGCAATGGTCCCATATTTGATGCATCACCAGATATCATTTAACTTATATTTCCTTTTCTGGGATACTAAAACATTAAAATAATCTTGCATGTCAATATAAATTCGGCATTAGTAGTTTAAAGATCAAATCTGTGAACTAATAGCCCAACCATATTGCACTGGCACATAAGTAGTTTATTAATGCTAATTACCATCAAGCCACTTTTCTTCCTTAGATGCAGCTTCCACTTCTCTACCTTGTCCAAAATTCCTTTAGGCTTAAAGCTTCCTCTTTGGCTTTCGCTATCTGATCATCCATGCTTGAAAGAAGATTGGACAAATCAACGTTGCCTGTGGAGACAAGTTTTAGCACAATAATCATGAAGCAATTCCAGGCTAGTTCTAAATGAATAGTGTGCGAATAGCCGTTTTCAAATATACAAAATTAGAGTCTACTTCTGAATTTAAAGAAAAACAAATAATTTAAAATCGTTTAGAATGTATTAAAGTTGTGAATCCAACCTTCTGTAGAAAGAAGGAATCTATAAAAGAAAACATTTTTAGTAAAATATATCCCTATATACAAACAAGAAGTAAAAACCATATTATTGAAACTGGAAATAAAAATTATAAATTGAACCCAAACACATAATTATTACTATAATTACAACTGCTCCCATTAAACAGGAATTTCTACAATCTAAAGGGCTACATGACTCTAAACCTTCATTCTACCTTCACCCAGGGGTACTTTAGGACTACTAACCATGACTTTGCTGCACTAAATGTCAACATCTCATAGTCAGGGTGGAGCTTAAAAGAAAAGAGACTATATGTTCCAAAGAAGTGCTATTGCCATGAACCAAGAAAATTAATTAATAAAAGTAAGCCAACTACTGCAAAATTGAACAAGACTTATAACAACAGGAAGACAGCAACCTCTAGTTTAAAAAAATTGGTATCATGATCAACGAAATCTGGCCATTAATTATTAGCAGTGTAGCAGACTAGACATTCCGTGGATATTGACTAGTTAAAAAATCAAAGGCTTGCAAAATTGAGAATGATTACCTTGATGTTCGCCAAAAGATTGCACATCCATCAATGGCATTTCCAGTTCGCATCTATAGAAAACTAAAACAAAGTTACACTCTGACTCTCGACAAAATAAAATATTTTTTCTAGTCTTTAAAACATCTAACTGTTATGATTAATGTCTAAGCTAGTTGAAAATGAGAGTATCAAATTCCCCAACTCTGACTCTAGATCTTCTGGGTTAGAAAACATAAGAAAATAAGGCAAAGATTGCATTTCAAAACTCGCTTTCCAAATGACACTATATCCTCTAATCCTCAACTCTGACTCTAAATCTTGAAATTTGTCAACCTTCTGAAAAAAAAGGAATTACAAATTGCTCATTATTAAAAAGGATAACATATTTACACATATTTGAAACAAAATGCAACCAATAAATTATGCAGAATCAAAATCATTAAGCATTAACAACTTCAATAATTCAAAGTTCGTAAATCTACAACAGAACAAAGAAAATTGCCAAAACAAAAAGAAAAGCATAAGAGAATAGAAAAAGAGGTCTTCATGAAGTAGCAGGTTGAAAACCTGAAAACACATAATGTCAGCCGATTATAATCCAAGTTCAAATATTATGCTTCTCTTCCTCCACTCCCAGTCTACCATGTGACGCGGTATGTGATAGTAAAGTTTGCCCCGGTGATCAATAGAAATGTAGTCGGCCAGTAAATTATATGAGGGAATTATAAACTGTTCTGTCAAGCAAACGAACAAACTAACAAAGGCAGACCAACAACTGGCTTTACTTTTGAAATGAACCATTAACACACTGAAAAAAAAAAATCATCTTTTGCACTAAGCTAAACGGTGTAAAATTTGAAGTTTGAACAAAAACATGCAAATTTATTTTTTCCCAAATTCAACATACGACAATGACAAAGCAAGAAGAAAATTACCAGAATTAGGTGGCGGCGGCACCTTGGCATACTCCCACGTCCGATAATCCAATGGCTTGCGACGGTGGGTCTGCACTGCTTTCTGGGTCGTCTGTGTCGTTGCAACGTAAATCTGAGCGTGATATATTAGCTTTCGCACCCGCTCTGATTGTAATGGTATTACGAAAGCGGTCGGGTCGTACCAGGGGTCTAAAGAACCTCACTTGAAGCTCAGCACCGGTGTTGTTTTCGAAAGTGGTAAGGCTTGCACCCATGGCTATGTTATCACACATGATAATATTAGGAGTTTTGCTTGGTTTCTTTATAGGCTTGCATAAACACGACGATACAGTTAGGAAAACCCTGAAATATCCCTTACATTCTCCAATGGACTCAGCTACCTCCCTTAATTGATGGATTTGAGGGTAACTGAGACAATTACAAAATATGAAAGGGGTGTACAGGAAGGTTCTCCGAAGCTTGGGCATGTGAAGATTACTGTTCTACGTCTTTCTTTTCAAAACTACTACTCTCTGATAGGAAGAATTCTCAACATGTTGAAGAAGGATTAAATTTTAACTGAATTAAAAATAAAATAATATGTAATTATATAATAATACATTTGTGAATTGTATGAAACTCAGAAGTCATACCTGTAATCACTAGCAAGGCGCAAGCCAGATTTTGGGAATACTGCATCATATATATTACTTAACAGATACTATGCTTAATGATTGAATTATCCTAAGCTTCCACTAGTTTAATAATATTAATTTTATCATACAATATGTGTCATTACCAAGACAATATGGGGCCGTCCGCCACATGATTTACAAGGAGGATTTAGGGATAAAAGTAAAAGGCCAAAAGTCTTGTTCCCACCCAAAGTTCGGTGTAATGTCACACTCCTATAATTTCTAACTTTGAAAAACCTAAACTCTCATTTATGAATAAAATTTCATTAAAATCTTCAAATAAAATTAAGGACAAAATTATCATTTAATAAGAAAATTTAAAAAATTAAAATTTTATCACATTTTCACCCTGAATTTGAAAACTAACAATTTTCTTCCACTCAAAGTTGGAAAAGTACTAATTTCCCATTTTTCGATGACAAAATCCACTTTGACAACTTTCTCCGAGATTGGCCATCTTTCTCTAGTGTGCATTGTCACTCTCGACAAGAAAAGGACTGATGAAATCAATTAAATCTTGTAGGACAAAAACGAATATTAGTCGAAAGTCTAGGAATCTCGTTCATCTTCGACCACTATCGAGAGACTTCTCAGTAGACCTCATACATAGTTAGCAAACTAAAATGAAATGAGTGATGGAGAGGGTTCATTGTTGAACGATGGAAAGGGCAACAGATCGAATCAATGATGAACCCATCTTTGATTTTTTTGATCTGTTGAGAATTGAATGAAAATTAAGATGCCAATGAACGACAAAAAGAGCGTCGATAGGGAGAGACTGAGCCAATCTTTGCTAGAGAGATGAAGATGTGAATGGATTTTGGTCATTGGTGGAGATGAAGATAAAAAGAAAACCCTAGTGGAGAAGAGGTAATTTTTCAAAACTTTAGTTTTTGAAAAAATTTGTTATTTTTTAAAACTAAGGGGGTGAAAATGAGATAAATTTTATTTTAATATTATTTATTAAATGATATTTTTACTCTTATTATTGATAGAAAATTTTAACAGAATTTGGATGATAGGCGGTGATGACTTTCTTCACCTTCAAGCCTTGCCTTGACTTTCGAGTGTTTTTGTCAATATTTAAAAAAGGGCAAAAGGACTAACTACCACCTAAATTTTAGTCTAATTTCAAAATCATACCCATGATAGATGAAAAATTCAAACACCAATCCATTGACTAATTGCCATCCAAATTTTCAGTTAGAGGTAGAGATAAAATTGTTATTTTGCCCATAAACCCTAAGACCTTAAAATTTATATCATTCCCTCCCCCCCCCCCAGGTTTTAAAAACAAAGAGTCATTCTTCGTCGTCACATCTAGACAACGTAACGAAGGATGATGAAGTGTTATTCTTCGTCTCTTCTTTTCGGTCTAGACAATGAAGGGTCGTTCATCATTTGAGAAGATTTTCGCTTCTTCCCGATCATTGGTCAGTTTCCTAAGGCATCCACATGAAACCTGGAAAGGGGGGAAAGTGAATTTTACAAAGTTTAATAATGGGGGGTAAATGTGAGTTTTCAAAACTAAGGGAAAAATATATAAATTTTCTCAGTTTTAGGATTTATAGGTAAAATAATGATCTTACCTCTGTTTCTAATTGAAAATTTGGATAACAGTTAGCCTATAGATAGATATTTGAGTTTTTTATTTGTCATGTATATGATTTTAAATTTAGACTAAAACTTAAGTAGGAAATTGTCCTTTTCCCTTAAAAAAAATTGTTCATTCGAGAGCTTTTTTTTTTTTTAAATTTCATTTGTGTCAAGCTACTTTTAAATTTTAATTAAATCACATATGCTTGACCGATTAGAGATCGAAGTCATGTCTATTGAGAATAATTACCTTGATGTTACCCCAAAGATTGCACATTCATTCTCGGTTGACATTTGAAAACTGAAAGAAGACGGTGCTAAAGATGCGAGATTGGTGGAGAGTTTAAGTTTAAGTTTTATGTGGTGTATTAAAATAATATTTTAGATTTATTTATTTTAATAATTATAAAATTTTATGTTTTATCAATTCAATATAATTAATTAAATTTAAAAAAAAAAGATTTAACTCAAATGAAAATTCTTGATAAAAAAATATTGGAGAGATAATTTGAGTAGAAAAAAAAGGGAATTTCCAAATATAAAAGTTAGATAATATATCAAGATTAAACTATTTATTTGGTTTTGTCAACTCTAAACGAAGGATGTGTTTTGTTTAGGTAATCTTTAATTACCAAAAATAAAATATTATCACAAGATAGATTATATTGAAGATTATTAGGTATAAATAATTACTATATTTGATAAAAATTGATAGATATAAATAATATGAATAATTATTGTATTTGGTTATATAATTATATTTAATAGAATTTTTTAATAAATAATTAGACGTATAATTTTGTTTTTTATATTTATATTATGTTTTAAAAAATTATAATTAAGTTAATTTTATTAAATAATATATATTTAAAAAATAAATAATTTTAATAAAGTTAAACCATATTTTTTAATTTAATTTGATTTAATTTAAAATCTAAAATAATTTGGTATGAATTGAAAATTTTTTAAATTATTTTTTTAATCTGGTTTAAAAAAATTTTGGTACCTCCACCAAACTGAATATTATACAACCCAGAGATGATCTAAATAGGCTGACATTTGTAAGAGAACAATGCAAAAGAAAAATCACGTGTTGTAATGATGAGACAGAAAAAATATTTACACAAAATTTTGAACAAAAAGAAAAAAATTAACAGGAAGATTAAACCCTAATTTGAAAGTAAAACGAAAAAGAGAGAGAAAAGCATTCTATTATTCTAGAATAAGAGACAGGAAGAATGTTATTAAAATGAGAAAAACACGTCAACTACTACAGATATTTGGGTCCTTCTAGATAAAGCAATAGAGATCACTAAAAAATTAATAATGTATTATAATATTTGTTATACTTAACGTTATAAGAATGTTTGATAGCATTTTAATTATATTATTTATATTAAACATTATGAAAAAAATAATAATAAAAATTTTTGGTGACATTTTTATTAATATATATATTAAAAGTCCTTAGCATTAACAAATTTTCTTATATTTTAACTCACTTTTCTTCATGTTATTTATAATTGCATAGCTTAGAGACGCTAGTGGATTGTGTTGGACTGATTTTAGCATGATCCATTATATGTATGGGTCATATCGGGCTCATTATCGACATAGTCATAGATCTTCATGTTGACCCAACTTGCAAAATTTTATAGACCCATGACTAAGTCCTATGGTTGTGTTGTGTCATGCTGGGTTCTTAACACCTGGACCTGTTAATTACATACAAAAAATAAGTAAAAAACAATTAATAAATTTTATTAATTTAATTTTTTTTTCAAATTAATACAATTGAGGATCGTATATTATAAATTGATTATCAAAATCACATTTTGTTTATATTTTTAAATAATATAAAATCATTTTATATTACTAATTGTAGTATCTAATTAAAAAAACTCTTTATTTTATTTGTGACTCTGTGATGAATTTATTTTCTCTAACTACCTCATTTCTTCTTGATTTATCTAATACTTGAGTTGGGATAAGTGTTTCTTATACACTCATCTATTAAGTAAAACCAAGTATCTCGCATGCGTGGTCATTCAACAGTGTGCCTTCTTGTATTTTTGCTGTATATGATACTATTACCATCCTCTTAATGTTTATTAATAACATAATTTTTATTTTTATTTTTTAATTTTGTTAATTATTATTATTTTTTAGAATATTTTGATAATGAAAAAAAATTAATATATTTTAAACTAAAAAAAGTATTCAAATAATTAAAATGACTTTGCTTTTGTACTCTTAATTAATTAAAATAACAACTACACTCCTGTAAAAGGAGAAATCAGTCCGTATTTTTCACTTTTAGGGGTTCAGGAGTTGCGTGGAATGCTAGAACAAATTCATGAGGAAGGCAGCGATATTAACGGAGAAACAAAGGGACAGAAATTATAACACCAATCAATCCAATTCTCATCAGTGTTAACAAGATTCTCATTAAGTTCTTCCATGTGCCTTTCTTTACCTGGACCACGCCTAGCCCACGATATGGTGCCAAAACACCCAATGTCATGATGTCAACCCAAATGTTCCCACCTTCCTTCCTCTCCAGCCGACATGCAATTGAACCGACACAGATATCGCTATAATATGCTGACTGAGCAAGAAAATAGTCACAAAGATGATGCATTAAAATAAACAAAAAGAATTCAAGATAGCAAATCCAATCATGCAGGCATAGATACAAATAATGTCAAAAAATGTGCTTCAAGAACCACCTACACATTATTACTTTATGATGGGCTGGTTTAAGGAGAAATCAATTGAGAGCTGCGCTCTAAAATCGATCCAATGCCAATGACAAACCATCCAATATTTTTTTTCCCAAAATTTACGCTTCAGTTGATGATTCAGATGGAAAAGTTTTTTGTGTTAGCTTTGTCGGTTGGTTTCATAGTTTGATTTTGATTTTGATTTTGGGAAGAGGAATCGTCTTCCCAGATGACGAAGATGAGATCGATCAATCTCATCTTCGTCGTCTGGGAAGATGAGTCGTCTCGTCTTCATCTGGGAAGACGATTCCTCTTCCTAGACGACGTCTCTAGACGCTAGAGGGGTTAGGGTGGAGGTGAGGCAAGTCGTTGAAGGAAGGATAGCCATCAGGAGAGAGAGACAACCAACGATGGCATCGAAGAAGGTGATCAGATTTTGAAACAAAACCCCTAAGGGAAAAATGTGATTTTTTTTAAACTTAGTTTAGGGAAGAAAAGTTAGTTTTTAAACTTTTAGGGGGGAAAATGAAATCATATTTAAGTTTATTTTTAATATTAAATATAAAATAACGATTTACCCTTAAAATTAACAGATTTAAACGATTATAGATGGGTAAATAGGATTTTCAAAGATAGATGACATACATTCTTTCTTGCTTGAGAAATGTTCATCATCCCTTATAAACAAATTTGTGTCCACTACTTGCGTCACTGTGCTGCATAATGATTCACCAACCCACCTCCTTAAGCTCATTTCTTCTGTAAACATTTCATTTGTTGGCTTCTTTTTTGTAAATGTTTCCATTAGCATGATACCATAGCTGTACACATCTCCTTTTCTAGATACTTTTCCTTCTCTTCCGTATTCTGATCATAGTAATCATGTATGTGCATTTGCATTGCCACATATTTAAACAGTAACAAATCAAAGTTTAAACAAAAAAAAATGATAACAACATGCGGAGAATATAGAGGTATTGAACTATCGCTTGTTTTTATTGAAGAAACTGAATTTTGTTTTTTTCTATTGAAAAAATCAAACTTTCAATTCCTTTAATATAAAAATCTAAGAATCAATAAGTTTTCAATTGAAAAATAAAATTCGATCAATTCAATAGAATAAGGTGATAGTTTGATATAATGAAACAATTACCTGGTGCCATATAACCAATGGTCGCAAGGGTTTTTGTTTGTGTCATGGAGTCTTCCTCACCTAAGAGCTTTGAAATGCCAAAATCACTCAAATGTGCAACCATATTTTCATCTAGTAGGACATTGCTTGGCTTTAAATCACAATGAACGATTGGGACTGAATAGCCAAAATGGAGATATTCCAAAGCTGAAGCAACATCAATCATTATATTCAATCTATGAGAAATGTCCAAAACATTGATCTTCTCATAAAACAACAATTTCCCCAGGTTCCCATTAGGCATGTATTCCATTATCAAAGATTTATATTCACCATTTGAACAGCTGCTGATGATTTTGACAAGATTTCGATGACGAAGACTTCTCATTACTTCACATTCAACTTCAAAACTTGTAAGAGCTCTTTCAAAATCCAAGTGGAATACCTTTACTGCAATCTCCATTCCCTCATCTAATCTTCCTTTGTAAACTGAACCATAACTTCCTTTGCCAAGTAGATTGTTCTCACTAAATTCATTTGTTGCCCTCATAAGTTCCAAGTAAGAAATTCTTCTCCATGTTCCTCCTGGAAAGATGTCAACATTGGTAGGTGGCCTTGTTCTCTTTTTTCGGATCATAAGAACTAGGACAACTAAAACGATTGCAATGCTTGTTGGTAGAAGAATCGACAGGAAAACCATTTTAGTCCTCAATTTTTGAGGATTGCTTTTTTTGCATGGTGGAACTTGTAGTTAAGGAGTTCCACACAATGCAAGATTCCCTATAAATGACTTAGCTGAGAAATTTTTGAAAGACCCTCCTCTGGGAATTTCGCCACTTAATTGGTTGAAAGATAAATTTAGATATTTGAGATATATGAGTGTCTCCAAAGACTTGGGAATCAATCCAGAAAGGTTGTTTCTAGATAAATCTAAAAGTTCCAGGCTTTTCATGTTGCCAAATGTTTCAGGAATGGAGCCTTCTAATTTGTTGTACTCTAAGGAGAGAGATTGCAGATTTTCTAGGCTTCCAATGACAATTGGAATCTCTTCTGAAAAAAGATTCCTTGACAGATTTATAGCTATGGCAACCTTAAGATTTTCGATGTCTAATGGAAGAAATCCATCCAGAAAATTTGATGACAAATCTAAGTACAAGAGATCCTTAAGATTCACAACATTGATGGTATAGAAAAAGTTAACCTGTTTGAACTTAAAGACAATATTCTCAGTGTAGTGAGATTGCCAATACATGCAGGTATGGCTCCATAGAAATTGTTTCCACTCAAATTCAACTCATTCAACACATTTAAATGACAAAATACATCTGGGATGAGTACTTCAAATTTATTATTTTGAAGATACAAACCTTGGAGGCTCTGCAATCCATCCATGGTAACTGGAACTGGTCCAGTTAATTCATTATCTTGTAATTGTAGTTTTAGCAATTTTTTCAAGTTTCCAATTTCTTTGGGAATTTTGCCACCAATGTTGCAACCATTTATGTAAAATTTTTTCAAAGAAATAGAAAGATTCCCTATGGAACCTGGAAGGACGCTATTTATTGGATTTTGGTCTAATGCTAGAGCTCTTAAACTCTTGCAATTTGTCAAATTGGAAATAAAGCTCAAATCAGGAGTAGATATGAGGTAATTATCTCCTAAATCTAGTATCTCAAGGTTTTTTAAATTGCCAAATGTATTAGGAATGAAGCCTGAGAATGAGTTAGATGAGATATCTATCCAGGAGAGCTTGGAAGCATTGGTGATGAAATTGGGAAACAGCCCACTAGAATTATTCCTCCACAAGTAAAGACCTTTAAGGTTTGGAAAGTCTGCAACTGATGGAAGAATTCCAGAGAGTTGATTGCCATATAATGAAAGTCCTTGCATTGTTGAAATGTTGAATACAGTAGCTGGGACAGAGCCAACTAGCTGGTTATGTGCAAGTACCAAGTGCTCAAGATTGTGAAGATTTCCAATTTCATATGGTATCTCACCTAAAAGTATGATAGCTCAATTTGTAAATCGAATTATTTTAACATCATAATATTTTCAGCTTTAAACACAAAGTTCATTATGATTTTGCACATCTTGACAACTTTTTAATTGACAAATTATTTAATTAATCTTATCTTAACATCTGCAAATGATCTAAGATGCTTATACATATCAAACAACTCCTTTATGTTTCAGTAATATGAGATATAATTAGAAGTGTTACATTTATAACAAAATGAAATAAATTTATAATAACATGAAAGTTTTGAGAGAGTTTTATTATTTACCTGTTAATTTGTTCCAACTTAGATATAGATCCTTGATTAATGTCCAGTTCCCAATTTCTCTCGGAATATGTACTTGCAATTGGTTGTTCGACAACAGAAGAAAACGAAGCATTCCACATAGCCCCAAGCTGTTTGGAATAGTTCCTATTAAGTTACTATTTACCAGAGATAATACCTCCAGCTTTGCAAGATTGCCAAGCTTTGTTGGAATTTCTCCTACAAAATCATTATAAATAAGCAATATATCCTAGCTAGTAAATACAAAATGGGAAAAAAATTATATGTAAATTATATGGTTATAATACGACGAATAATGAAACATACATTTATAAAAAAGGGCCCTTAAAATTTGTATGCGAGAAAAGTATGGAACGTGTATATATTGGTTTAATACGACACATCGTTAATAATATGTTTTTAAAAATACGACAATATCATAATAATTTTAATATTTTTCATGAATCTCTTATTGAAAATCAATATAATAATTCAAATGTAAAGTATTTAATTAACTATTAAATCTAATATGATATGATACATGATAAAAAATTTTTGTACAATAATTAATGTATCATTTAATTGGAAAAAGTAAATAAATTAATTAGCTTGGATCTCAGACTTCAAATTAGAGTGAATTTTTGTGTAGGCCATAGGGAAAGAAAATATAAAATTAGGGTTGGGAATTAAAAAAGAAATGTTGTTGGATTATTTTTAAATGGCAGTGGTATTTTCATAAATATTTGAAAATGAAAGGGACAATTTTGTATTTTAAATTTAGCTAAAAATTAAAAATTACGGTAAAAACATAGCAAATGTAATATACAACATATAATTCACTTTGATACGAGAAGATCATAAAATACATGTTTAATATATTATGGGTTTAAAATTTTTTTTAAACTTGTTTAATATACAAATAATATGAAAACAAGAATAATATGTGAATAATATATGTGTTTACTGTCTAGGCAATATATTATTGAATGACAAGGAATATAAAAAGAATATCAGTAACAACAACTAAAACAAAGCTTCATATAACATACCTTGGAGTTCGTTGAATCCAAGAAGGATCTCTCTAAGTTGAGTCAAGTTTCCAATTTCTTTCGGAATGGCTCCTATGAAATTATTGTGTGACAAGGATAAGTGTTGCAAGCTTCTGCATTTTGATAAGGTCGATGGTATTTTTCCTTCAAACATGTTAAAACGCAAATAAAGCAGTTGCAAATTGGGAATATCAAAAATGCTTGCAGGGAGTTCACTTGATAAGCTGTTATTACTCAAAACAAGGTATTTCAGTCGACGTAACTGAATGATTCCTCAGGGAGAGAGCCATAAAAGCTGTTGTTTGTGATGTCTAGCCTTGCAAGGAAAGATAAATTTCCCAGTTGAGGAGGAAGGGTGGCTGTGAGACCCAAGTGAGAAATATTCACAGCTGTTACTCGAAGGTAACGAGCACCACAAGTTATGCCTTTCCAATGACAAACAGAAGAACTTGTGGACCAATTGCTGGCCAACAAATTGCTTGGATCATGGCTTATACGAGCTTTCAGGGCAAGAAGAGCTTGTTTGTCTGTGGAAATGTCGGTTAATTGTGCATGGACGAAGGAAAGTGTCGAAAAATGAAGTAAGAAAGCTAAGAAAATGCAGAGAAATAGATTTTTCTCCATGAGAGCACAACTTAGATTTGTCAAGTGTGATCTTGGGGACCTGTATAAGTGCATAAAAATGATACTTATAAAGAAAACATTGACGTGATTATTTCCAGAACCCCAACTTGAACTTTGTCTTCATCTCTCTTATCACCACAGTCTGTACATATTAGTCAATTTCTACTAACACCTCCAAGTCGTTTTGCCCAACTTACATGCCCCTTCCAAGAGGTTTTGCAAAAGAAGACAATTGAAGGAAACGGTGACATTTCTGTTTCATTTAATTTTTCATAACTCTTCACATGGCTCGGTCGAAATCTATTGACTCATTCTTGAGATATTTTTTCTCTCTTTGAGGAAACTCTTTCTCTCCACAATCCAAGGCGAGGATCTGCAGATCAGACAGTATTTAATCAATATTCTTGTAGTTATTTAAGTGTAATTGAGATGCATTTTGACAGTTGTTATAGATCTATCAAATTATTACGGTTTTTTCTACCAAAAACATCTAATTTTGTATTTTTATTTTTTGTGCACATTTATAAAAAGATATTGAGGTATTTTTATTTTAAAGGAATTGTTATCTTCCAAGATAAATGAAAAAAAATGAAAAATATTGCGCCACTTCCAAAGAAAAAAAATGAAAACAAATGCAAAAGAAGACAACCTAAATTAAACCAGGATGTGAGATGAGAAGAATATAGAAAAAATAAAAAGCAAATTAGTTTAATAGAACGGTGCCCTTTAATGTTGAGAAGGCGGAAGTTTGGTAACAAAGTAGACGTTCCTGCTTTATTTCATTTTTCATAACTCTTCACAAAGCTTTATCAAAATATCTTGACTCATTCTTCAGATATTTTTTATCTCTCTAAGGAAACTCTTTCTCTCTACAATCGAAGGTTAGGATTTGTAAATTAGACGGTGTTTAATCAATATTTTTGACAACTGTTATTGATTTGTTAAGTATTTGTTATGTAAAATATAATTTGATCTTATTCAATTTGATTTAATATGATTCTAAATTGATATGATTCTGAATTTTTATATATTATTTTTCTTATTTCATAGGATTAAGATTTCATTTCAAATTACATTATAATATTATATATTGTATAATTAATAAAACCATTAGTACAAACAATGTGTACAAATAATGATATGTCATTATGTAATTGAATATTATTTTATTACTAATTTAAAACTATCTAATCACATGATAACATGTTATTGTTTGTGCACAAAGTTATGTATATTGTTTATACATGTAACATTACTCTTCTTCAATAATATTAATTCATTTCACAACCCAATTCACAATTCTTTATGGTATCAAAAAGGTTAATATCCTTCTGTATCTGTCAGTTTTTTTAATTTGTCTTTTTCCCCTAGTTCCATATTTTCCCTGTTTTAAAAAACCTACTTTTCCCGCTAGTCTAGGATTGCACATTTTTCTTTTTACCCCTTTTGTAACCACCCTCCAAACATTTGAAATGTTACAGTTTCACCCCCCATTCTTCAATAGTTAGTAAATCTCTTTCTAGCGACATTCTTCCTTTGTCTTCAACCATCTTCTCAATCGAAACCAAGCTGATGTCAGCCCAGTCTTTCTCTTTGACTCTCTTTCTCTCTTAATGCCACCACAATATATGTGTTCCACCTTTCTCTTATCACTATCATCAGATGTCTTTATTTCTCCCCTATTTTGCCATGAGTTCTTTCAGAATCACACACTTACTTGCCTCATTGGCAACATCCTCCCTCTCTATTGTGCCACGTCTTAAACCACCCTTTCATGCAATTGAGCACCTGCTCTTGCTGTGAATTCTTCCCTAAACTTTGCCCCTCTTCTGACTGAAAAACATGTGAGACCTTCTTACCTCTCGTTCATTGTTCTGCCGCCATCAACTTTGTCCTATCGGTGGTTTTCCTTCTTATACTGACAACGTCCTAACCTTTCTCTGTCCTCGGTTTTGATAGGCTTTTCATTCATCAAACTTGACCAAATTGTCTATTCATTGTTCTCATCTTTGTGGTTGATGGTTGATTCTTTCTCCACCTTTGTTGTCGTTGTAATCTCTATTTTTGGGAACCATCCTTGTTTTTTGATATGGTCCAACAATCTCTCATATCGCAACTATATTTACCAAGGGGTTGTCTAATGAGTGCTTTCTCTTATTCTATCTCCAACTACAACTCCGAGAGCTCTCACTGCAATTATAGGGGAGTGTTAAATAAAATATATTTTGATCCCATTTGATTTGATTCTGATTTGATCTAATTCAATATGATTCTAATTTGATATAATTCTAAGTTGATATAATTTTGATTTATTGTATATTATTTTTTATATTTCATAGGATTAAAATTTCATTTTAAATTACATTGTACAACATTTCTTCAATAATATTAATTGAGTTCACAACTTAATTCACAATTCTTCGGTTTTAAGTTGTACATATAAACTCTTGTAATTTTCTTTGTGATAATAAGTTTTTGAGGTATTTTTCAATACATATGTGGTTTCTAAGCTATTTTCCCTCTGAAGTTTCCGTGTTATGCCGTCAAAGCCTCTAACCTATGTCTAAAATAGATGTTGTTCATATGCCAATGAACAATCAGAGTATGTTGAAGAAAAATGCAACATTTGGACCTTTTGTATCTCAAAACTTGTCTGAAATGGGAGCTTTTATAGTCTTAAGTCTACAGGCGGTAAACCCTAAGTTGCCAAAAGACAATTATCGCTATAGGAGACAAGCATTTTTCTCGGTTGTACGCATGAATGTTCGTCACCTTTTATAACTGTGAAAGATGATTCTGTTTTAAACTTTATTAAACAACCTAATACTCAATATGCTAATTGGAAGAAGAATGATCAGTTACTTAAGAGTTGGTTGTTAGCCTCTATTTGTGAAAAAATGTTTAGTTTGATTTCAAAATGTACAACTTCTAATGACATTTGGGTTACATTACAAAACCGTTTTGTTGTTGAATCTAAGGTTAGAATGACCCACCTAAGAAATTATCTTCAGTCTTTAAAGAAAGGTTCTACTATGTTAGACAAATGAAAGAAATACATGATGCTACAGTTGCTGGTGATTAGTCCATTACAGAAGTTGAAATTATTAGTTTCATAGCAGATGATATTTGTCTAGAGTATGATCCTGTTGTTGTGCATATCATGCAATAATTAGATACATTAGGAGAAACTATTACTTTGTCAGAAGCTAAATTTTTGTTGCAAAAGTATGAACAAAGACTGAGTAAAAACTTTGCTTATTTGTTTGAGATGAAAAATACGTTTATAAATTTGGAGAAGAAATCAAGTGGTTTTAGTGTTGAAAGTAGTTTAGTACTGGAAATGTAGGAGTGTATCATGCAAATACTAGCACAAATATTAATCTATAGAAAAAAAATGAGACATAATGTCTTTAGGAACAGAGTTTGGATAGTAATCAACCAACCACAGGTAGAGGCACAGGTAGTTTGCCAGTTGTGTGGGAAGAATAATCACGCTACTATTCAGTGTTATCATCGTTTTGACATTACTTTAACTGGTAGGGTTCAAAATCAGGCTTCATTCCCACACAATTCACATCGTTTTGACAGTCACAACCATTCAACTCACATCCTCACCTTACAAATCCTACTCATAAAAACACCACTGATAACATTGCTAGGTCTAGTAATCAAAGTCATTTAGCTCATCCAACAATAGTGACAGTATTCTAAAAATCACGAAAATGTTGCTTTGCATTTCAAAACTTACTAGAGATAATGATGTTATAGTAGAGTTTAACTTTGAATATTATTTTGTTAATTAAAGGCACGAAGACTGAAACTAATATCAATTGTTTACTACTCCTGGTGGCAAAGCTGGTTTCAAAAATCATTCATTGTCATTGTTTTTAAATAAGCAATGTCAGATTAGTGCAATTTAATGTTTTTCACACTAAGTCCGTGGATTTTCCTATTTTATAAAGAAGACTTGATCCAAGTCTTTAAACATTAAAAAAAAACAATAAAACTAAGTATACTCACTTGGAATACACACATAGGTACACACTTAATATATGTCATCATGTGATTGAATAATTTTGAATTAAAGATAAAGTAACACCTAATCATGTGATGACACATATAAATGTGTTGTGTATTTGAAATAGGTATGTATAGTATTACTCTAAAAAAATGTACGTCAAATTCTAAATCTTTCTATTAAAAATGATGATAAAACTTTCTCTTGTGTTGATCGTCAATTTAGTAAACAACATCAAATTTCTTTTCCACCCTTCTTATCTAGAAGAGTTTCTCCCTTTGAACTAATTCATAGTAACATATGGGAACCAGATCCTAGGGGTACAACTAGGGGTTTTAGGTACCATATTCATCTTCTTAATGATTTTTCTAGATTTACATGGGTTTTGACTTTGAAAAGCATAGTAAAAGTAAAAGGTTTTTGTTGAACTCTTAGATATTTTGATGATAACAAAAACTAAGTTAAAATGACTAACTTGGCCAGGGCATGACTTAGTTCATGACCTAATCAGACAAAACTTGAAATATATAGATTCCTAAGTCATGCATGCCTGTGCACAATTCATTTTGGAGTCATACATGCAAATGAATGGGACCATGTGTGCTTCCTGTATATGGCCCTAGACTTTTTTGTATTCATCAAACATATCATGCACAACCATGCATGCTTGATACACGCTCATGCATAGCTCATTTTAGGCCAGTCACAAGCAAGACTTCCCATGCACAAGCACCCACACACACTTCAACTAAAGTCAACATGGGTTTTGGTCAACATTTCATGAACGCTCGTGCAAGCAAAAGATGCATGTAATATCTAATACTTGTTGTTATTATTATTATAATAATATTTTTTAATAGGAAAAATTATGTTTTGGGATGTTAAATATAGAAAATAAAATTTAATTTTGAAGGAAATAAGTTAAAACTTCCATTTGAAGGAAATAGATGTACTTTTAATTTTAATATTAAGAACGACAAGATAAACTTTAATTTTTGTAAAAGATTTAAATAACCAACAATAAGAATAAGATGTTATTTATAGTGAGAGATTTAAATGACAAAAATATTTAGGGATGATTCCTTCAAATTTATTATTTTGAAGATACAAACCTTGGAGATTCTGCAGTCCATCCATGGTAACTGGAATTTGTTCAGTTAATTCATTATTTTGTAATTGTAGTTTTACCAAATTTTTCAAGTATCCAATTTCTTTGGGAATTTTTCTGCTAATGTTGCAATAATTTAAATAAAAATATTCCCTACAGAACCTGTAAGGACGCTATTCAGTGGATTTTCGCCTAAAATCAGAACTCTGAGATTCTTACAATTTGTCAAATTGGAAAGAAAGCTCAAAATTGGAGTAGATGTGAAGTAATTATATTGTAAATCTAGTATCTCAAGAAATTTTAGATTACCAATTGTACCAGGAATGAAGCTTAAGTATAAGTTAAATGAAATATCTATCCTGGAGAGCTTGGAAGCATTTGTGATGAAATCGGGAAAGGGCCCACTGATAGGGCTGGATTCGAGCCGAGAGAAGCTCGAGCTCGGCTCGGTTCACATAGAGTTGGCTTGAGTTCGAGCTTGAGCTCGGCTAAGACTGGCTCGTTTCGGGCTCGACCGAACTGAGCTTGACTCATTTTTCGTTATCAAAACGACGTCGTTTTGTATCAAAAATTTTAATTAGAAAATCTGACGAGTAGCTTGAGCTCGAGCTCGACTAAGGCCGGCTCGTTTCAGGCTCGGTTCGAATCCAGCCTTACCCACTGAAATTATTTCTCCACAAGTAAAGACGCTCAAGGTTTGGAAGCTCTGCAGCTGATGGAATAATTCCGGTGTTTTGATTGTCATTCAATGAAAGTGCTTGCATTGTTGAAATGTTGAATTAGAATAGCTGGGACAGGGCCAACTAGGTGGTTATGCGCAAGATTCAATTGCTCAAGGCTATGAAGATTGCCAATTTCATATTGAAAGACTCCAAGAATTAGCAGAAATCAAAGTAGCCAAACAAGAAATGAAAAAGAAAAAACAGAGTAATTGAACGAAAGAATACACCAGTTACTGAATATTCCACCACACTTTTTCCTTAATCAATTTAGGTTTTTACACAGAATTTATGCAACAAATCAGCTGCCAAGCTGGCTATCTAAATCAGCACAGTTGAAACATAACTACTTTAACTAATCAGACCTAAACTCTGGAACGCCGTTTGATCTTTATCAAAAAGCTATGACACTTTGAAGTGAGAAAAATAGAAGAAAGAAGAAACGAAGTTAGGGGAAAGTACAATATCTTTTCAATCAGCAGTTTAACTGAAGCGTCCGGAAGAACCTTCTTTCTCTTCCCAAAACGCACAGCATTTGTTAAAAGTTAATATGGGCTGCAGCTTTTGGACTGCCACGCCTCGGCAACTCCTGCTCACGTCTAGCTGGCCTTCGGAACATCAGCAGAAATGGGCTTCAAGGAGACTCAACTACATTTCTAGTTTAACACATACAGTATCTCACCTAAAAATATGATAGCTCAAATTAGTGAATTGGATTATTATAACAAAACGAAATTAATACATTTTAACACGTTAATTTGAGAGAGGTTTGTTATTTACCTGTTAAGTTACAATTTCGCAGTGATAATTTCTCCAGTTTCGCAAGATTGCCAAGCTCTCTTGGAATTTCTCCTACAAAATAATTATAAATAAGCAATTTATTTTTGACTGACAAGGAATATAAAAAGAATCAGCAACAGTAACTAAAACAAAGTTTTATATAACATACCTTGGAGTTTGTTGTCTCCAAGATAGATCCCTCTAAGTTGAGTCAAGTTTCCAATTTCTTTGGGAATTTTGCCACTAATGTTGCAACCATTTATGGAAAAGTTATCCAAAGAAATAGGAAGATTCCCTATGGAACCTGGAAGGATGCTATTTAGTGGATTTTCACGTAAATTTAGAGTTCTTAAACTCTTGCAATTTGTCAAATTGGAAAGAAAGCTCAGATTAGGAGTAGATGTGAGGTAATTATATCCTAAATCTAGTATCTCAAGATTTTTTAAATTACCAAATGTATCAGGAATGAAGCCAGAGAATGAGTTAGATGAGATATCTATCCAGGAGAGCTTGGAAGCATTGGTGATGAAATCGGGCAGCAGCCCACTGAAATTGTTCCTCCACAGGTAAAGATCCTCAAGGTTTGGAAAGTCTGCAGTTGATGGAAGAATTCCGGAGAGTTGATTGCGATATAATGACAGTGCTTTCATTGTTGAAATGTTGAATACAGTAGCTGGGACAGGGCCAACTAGGTGGTTAGATGCAAGTACCAACTCCTCAAGATTATGAAGATTGCCAATTTCATACGGTATCTCACCTAAAAGTATGATAGCTCAATTAGTAAATTGAATTATTTTAATTCATAATAACATAAAGTTCTGAGAGAGGTTTATTATTTACCTGTTAATTTATTCCAGCTTAGATATAGACGCTTGATTAATGTCAAGTTCCCAATTTCTCTCGGAATATGTTCTTGCAATTGGTTGTTCGACAACAGAAGAGAACGAAGCATTCCACATAGCCCCAAGCTATTTGGAATAGTTCCTGTTAAGGAATTATTTACCAGTGATAATACCTCCAGCTTCGCAAGATTGCCAAGCTCTGTTGGAATTTGTCCTGCAAAATAATTATAAATAAGCAATATATTATTGAATCACAAGGAATATTAAAAGAATATCAGTAACAGCAGCTAAAACAAAGTTTCATATAACATACCTTGGAGTTTGTTGAATCCAAGATAGACCAGTCTCAGTTGAGTCAAGTTTCCAATTTCTTTCGGAATGACTCCTATGAAATTATTGTTTGACAAGTTCAAGTGTTGCAAGCTTCTGCATTTTGATAAGATCGATGGTATTTTTCCTTCCAATATGTTAGAATTCAAATAAAGCAGTTGCAAATTGGGAAGATTATCAAAAATGCTTGCAGGGAGTTCACCCGATAATTTATTAAAGCTTAAACTAAGGTATTTCAGTCGACGTAACTGAGCGTATTCCTCAGGGAGAGAGCCATGAAAGCTGTTGTTTGTGATATCTAGCCTTGCAAGGAAAGATAGATTTCCCAGTTGAGGAGGAAGGGTGGCTGTGAGACCCAAGTGAGCAATATTCAAAGCTGTTACTCGAAGGTGACAAGCACCACAAGTTATGCCCATCCAATGACAAACAGAAGAATTTGTGGACCAATTGCTGGCCAACAAATTGGTTGGATCATGGCTTATACGAGCTTTCAGGGCAAGAAGAGCTTGCTTGTCTGTGGAAATGTCGGTTACTCGTGCATGAACGAAGGAAAGTGTCGAAAAATGAAGTAAGAAAGCCAAGAAAATGCAGAGAAATAGATATTTCTCCATGAGAGCACAACTTAGATTTGTCAAGTGTGGGCTTTGGGACATGAATAAGTAGATAAAAATGATACTTATAAAGAAACCATAGACGTGATTATTTCTAGAAACCCAACATGGACTCGTCTTCATCTCTCTATATATAAGTCAATTTCTGCCGACGAACACAAGAGAAGGAAACCGTGATATTTATCTTTCAGTTAATTTTTCATAACTCTTCACATGGCTTGGTCGAAATATGTTGACTCATTTTGAGATGTTTTTTCTCTCTTTGAAAAAAGTCTTTTCTCTCTAGAATGAAAGATGATGATCTATAAATCAGACGGTATTTAATTAATATTGAACAATAAATGATATACTTTGACAGTTGTTATAAATCTGTCAACTGTCAAAGTATTAAGTCTTTTTCCTTTGGAACGGAAGACATCTAATTTATAGAATCGACTTTTAAATTTTCTAATTAAATAAATTAAATTGTTAAAATTTTTTAATTGAAGAGACTTAATATTTACTATTTTATATTAAAAGTATCATACTTCCAAAACAAAATAAAACATACAATCTTAATTATGTTTTTTAGTATCTTCGATTTTTTTTAAAAAATCTGAAAAATTGGTTCTTTCAATTGAAATATTTGAGAGTTTAATTTTTTAATTGAAAAGGTAAATAAATTTCGACCCCTTTATTTAGAAAAAAAAATGATAATTCGATACCTTCAAATGTTTTATCTCTTTTTATATATGTTATATTGATTATTTGAGGTATGTAAAATTGAGTGTGGTGTCTTTGTAATATTGTTCTATTATTTAAATTTTCCTTTTTATATATGGCGAAGTTGAGGAAAACAAGCAATGAATTATGTGTAAAATTTATAAATAAGAAATATAAAGAAATATTATTAGATATTTAAATTAAGTGAAAAAAAAACATTAGATGAACATATATATAGGTAAAAAGATATTTGGGGATTTTTATTTTAAAGGAATTTTCATCTTTCAAGATTAAGAAAAAAAAAACAAAGAAATAAAAAATATTGCCCCACTTCCAAATCCCTTCCAAGACGTTTTGCCCCACTTTCAAGTCCCTTCCAAGACGTTTTGCAAAGGAAGACAAACTTAATTCAACCAGGATGTGAAATGAGAAGAATATAGAAAAATCAAAAAACAAAGTCAACCAGGATTATTTCCCTTCAGCTTCTTATTTCAGATTTAATACGGCATTTTCAACCCCTACAAAGTCGTCTCTTCATTCTCCATCATTTCCAATTTTGACTGGACATTCTTCATCTAGACATACTCATTTCATACATGGTTGAATATTGTTTAGGATTTGATGAATATAATATTTTTCGCTTAACAATTGAATTAATTCTTCAAGTATTATTTTCTCTAAAATTTTAACTATTTTTATATCACATCTAACATAGTCCGTTATGTCTTCATCACTTTTGATCTATTCTCTTTCATATCGAACAAAAACATAACCCATTATTATTGATCCTACAATGGCCAATAGTGATAACAAAATTTATCAGAAAAATTCATATTACACTGTATCAACATTATCGCCTTTATTTGATGAGCAAAAATTCAATTTACCGATTTTTTTAGGTAATACGGATTGTAATGTTTTACAGTTTCAAACTTTCAAAGGGAGTTTGAAATACATGATTTATATGGTTCTAGGGGATTTAGAGTTTTATGGTAAAATATCTATTAATTACATCTATTCTAGTTACATGTGGTCCAAAATTTTACTTGAAATCGTAATTAATAATATAAAATTTATCCCTTACTTCATATCTATTATACTTGTTCCATTGGAACTCTAGATTTCGTAACTAATAGTATCTCACCTAAAAAATAGATGAAATTTATAAAATATCAATTTAATCCCCTAATTTTTGAGTAATATTTCATGTACACTTTAGATTGGCAAATATCATTTCACCCCATACATTATCTAATATTTTAATACTCCACATGATAAAATATTATTTCACCCTTAATATTATAAAATTGAAATACCCTTTATAATTTTTTAATATTACAATTTTAAATATAGTTCTATGCAAGTATTCAAAATATCACATAATTAATGGATAAATAAAATTTTAGGTTAAAATTCACATAAATGCCTTGGTATCATAATCTGATTTCCTTGTGGAATTCAAAAACCTTATGTGAGACCATTTTAAAAATATTTTATTTATTTTTGTGGATTTACACCGTGTTGCACCCTTACAATTCCGTGTACTTACCAGTACGGAATTGTGTTGGTGACCCCATGTGGAATTGACCAATTCTAAGCAAGAATTATGTTCCAGCTGCCGAGCGGGTTTGAATTAAAAAAAAAAGAAACTTCCTAAACCACTATTAAATGTCGGTCCTAATGATCTTGACCGTCGGATTAAGGCTGATTTTCCCATGTCTATCATTATAATGCAAGTTATCTTAATCATTCTTCACAAATTTATGCCGTGTAACAACTCTATTCGGAAGCATATTTTTAGTGGTAATTATCTCCAAATATCATGTTACGTGCTAATAAATATTTAAATTAACAACACCCATTTAATGTATGTGAATAAGTAACACCATATATTTATTGTTTGACTAAAAGACTTTTTCTTACTTAAGTTTTAGCTAAATTTTAAAAATATACTCATAATAGATTAAAAATCTAAACATTCACTTATTTGTAAACTTATATTAAAATTACATTTAAATATAAGGATAAAATTATTATTTGATAATAATATTAAAAAATATATAATTTTATCTTATTTTTCCTTTAGGCTTTGAAAATTAATATTTGAAAAGTGACTTTTCTCTCTCAAATCCGTAGTTTCGAACTTTGCTAGGCAATGACTCCTCACCAATGGAAGTGATCAAATTTTAAGTTTGGTATCTTAAGGGAGAAAAGTGAATTTTTTAAAATTTAATCATGAGAAAAAACTGTTAGTTTTTTAAACTAGAGAGGAAATTGAGATTTAATTTTTTATTATTTTAATATTATTAGTAAAATGATGATTTTACCTCTAAATTCTAATAGAAAATTTATAATTATGTCCTAATAGAGTAAAACTTGGGTAAATATTTAGGTTTTTCAACTGTAACAATTATATATTTGTCATTTTATCAAAACTTGGATAGAAAATAGTCATTTGGCCTCATTGATGTTAAGTAAGTGTGCCAGAAGGTGTTCCAAAAATGATTTTAGCAAATAAAATTAGTAATCCTAATTAGCATAATTTTATAAAAATTTAACTAAGACAATAAAATAATTATAGCCATATATGTAGCTTGGCATGTTGATCCACTCACCTCTTCACCTGCCCTGCCATCTCTCCTATCTGCAATTTTAGAACAAAGAACATGGTGAGTATAAATAGTTGGTATGAATTCATGATTTTCCTTCTATTGGTATTCCATATCAACCTTCCTCAGCAGAATCTTACTATCAAACGTGTTCTCGACGCATCTGATTAGACACCTATCTCAAATGTCTTCTATGCCTTTGTATTGGATGAGACATCCATCTTAGATAACCCCTTACACCCATACCTAACGAATTGGACATACACCTCAGGTGTTGTTTATTTCCCTCATGGAGATGGCCTGAAGGGATGTCCCTCTTAAACGTCACTTACATTATGATTCTCCATCGCGTAAAATTTTACTTCCCTTATTAAGAGCTGAGACATCTCGTCAATTAACCTATGTATATTCAAGATCAAAACGTCTCATCAATTGGTCTTTAACTCATAACCGCTTATACACATTTTATTCATATACGCAATTTTATCAATTGAATTCAAGGAACGACCCACTCAAGAAGGCACAATTCAAAGTAGTAAATCCAATTACAAAAATCTTGCATTAATTCTCCTAATTTTTTTTTTCAGACTCTCTCACGACATTCATGGCATGGTGTATTACTAGAATTTGAAATTTCACATGGTGCAGGTGCACCATAACATGTGTGGGTGCACAGATGCCACAAAACTCAAAAATATTCCACATACCTGTCACTGTTACTGTTCACAGGTAAACAAAAAGGAAGTTGCCGCAGTTTCCATTTTGCCAGGCATGTACACCTTCAGCCATGGCGTGCACGCCACCTCACAGCCAGTGTGTGTGCTGCAGGGCTGGGCGAAAGGCCAACCCGACGAGAGAAACGCATGGCGACGCTCAAATGGGTGCCAATCGTGCACCTTGCTATGAATCTGATTCCTAACGGCGTCAGACGGTGATCCAGCGAGGACATCATCGCGCGATTTCGGTGCATGAATCTGTTTAGTGGTCATCACCACGCATTCCCGACACCCTGATTTTGAAAGCCATATTTATAGACCCACCATTTTCTTATATAAACATTTAATCACAACATACTATATTCAATCCTCATGGCAGCCAACGAATCATCCAAGCATGTGAATTATGATTCGTCCGCATACATGATCATCCGATATTTGAATATGGGTACATGCATATAATTAAACCAAGATTTGAGCAATTACACATAGCATCAAATAATAGGAAATAACTAGAATACCCCTTACATTCACCCAAGGGTATTACATTTCCTCTTAAAAGTATATTGGCCTCGAAATTCATTGGAACAATTAGGGAAATCTTCACCTTATGTCCTCTTCTATCTACTATATAGCTTCCTCAATTTGATGATTTTGCAACTGAACTTTCATTAGGGGAATTCACCGTTGTTTGAGTATCTTGCTCTATTAATCCACAATCCAAACTAAGCGTTTCTCATATACCAAATTGTCTTCAATCTCTACATCCTTGAGTCTAACTACTTGAGATGGGTCACCTAGACACTTGCGTAACAACAACACATGAAACACATTATGAATATGCTACATGCTTGTTGCCAACGCAAGTCGATAAGCCACCCTCCCAATCCTCTCAGTGATCTCGTACAACCCAATATAGCACGATGCCAACTTTCCTTTTCTGTTGAATCTCATGACAGGCTGATAAGGGGCAATCCTAATAAACACATGGTCATCGATCTCGAACTCCAAATCATTCCTCCTCTAATTGGCGTAACTCTTTTATCAATCTTGAGCTTGTTTCATCCTTTCCCTACCCTAATTAGCCTTACCTAATCGATCATTTGCTCGGTCATCTCAAGTCCCAAAGCCCTGGTTAACTCATCCCTCTCTCTAATCTTGTCCTAGTGCAATAGTGATAGACATCTCCTCCCATAAAATGCCTTGTATGGAGCCATCTGTATAGTTACTTGGTAACTGTTATTATAGACGAATTCCATAAAGACAAGACGTTAATCCAACTTACCCCATGATCCAAGCAACACGCCTGTAGCATATCTTCAATCATTTGATTGACTAGCTTCGTTTGACCATCCGATTGGGGGTGGTATGTTGTACTGAAAGACAACTAGGTACCTAATGCCTTCTGTAGACCTTGCTAGAAAGCTTAAACAAGTCATGTGTCTCTGTCCAATATGATCTTTCTGGGTACCCTATGAAGCCTAACTATTTCTCCAACGTAGATTTGTCCTAACTGATTCGCGCATATATTATCCCTTACTTGAATAAAGTGTGTCGACTTGGTTAATCGATCCACAATGACCCACAGGATGTTAAATTCACCTCTAACCTTTGGTAGTCTAACTACAAAGTCTAGTGAGACTTCTTCTCATTTCCACTTGGGAATGGCCAAAGGTTGTTATAACTCTGATGGTTGTTGATGTTTAGCCTTGACTTGTTGACAAACCATGCGCTTTGACACAAAATATGCCACTGCTTTTTTTCATACCAAACCACCAATAAGTTCTTCTTAAGTCCTAGTACATCTTTACACTCTCGGGGTGGTTGGTGTAAAGTACACTATACACCTCTGTCAGAATTCAAGCCCTCAAGTCATCACTTTAAGGAACACTACTCTATTCATGAACCTCAAGACCCTATTAACCACTCAAAAATTCGGTTCAAGTCCATTAGCAACCTTTTGCGCCATCTGTACACACCACTCATTAGGAACAACTCCAAACATAATATTTTGGTCAAGATGATAACTGGTTAGTCTTTAGTTTACAATGATGCAATTTAACTTCTTCTTTAGTAACCAACTCTTTGATGAAATAAAATTATGTCTCCGTGTGCTTGCTTCTTCCTTGGTGAACTGGATTCTTTGTGATATTGTTAGGATCCTAAGTGCAAGGTATGAGACTTGAATCTTATATTGGAAAGTATATAATTCTAATGTGTGGTTTATATGATCTTAGACTCTTCAATCTCAATATCTAGCTTTTGAGGTGTGACTCTCCTAAGGTTCACATAATTTAGTATTAGAGCTAGTACTACGTTTCCCAATTGCAATCGACCACCACGTTTCCTAATTGCAATCATGCGGCATGGATGGTGATGCCAACATTGCAGTGTTCAACCAAGGCTAGCACATTGGAAAATATGGGCTTCTAGTATGGGTTTATATGACCTTTGACTCTTCAATCTCAATAGTTAGTTTTTTAGGTGTGGTTCTCCTAATGTTCATATTAGATATCAATGGAGGATTGTTGTCACAATAAATTGTTGTTGGTTGAACATAAATCCTACAGTATTCTTCTAATCCAAACTACATGACAAGTTATGGTTATAGCAGCTATATATTCCGCCTCTATGCTAGATAAGGTTGTGACTTGTTGCGTCTTTGAGATAAATGAAATAACTTCAGCTCCAAAACAAAAAATGTAGTTAGTTGTACATTTTCTGTCATCTATATAGCTAGCCTAATCATTGTTAGTAAAGGCTACAAGATAGTTCTTTGCACTGTTCTCATACCTAATACTATAATTGATTGCGTTGTTCTCTGGACATATCTTATAATTCTTTTGGCTGCTCCAAGATCATGCTTGCTTGGACCATGCATGTAAGTAAAGATGAGACTTACAACAAACATGAGATCTACTTGCGTGTTTGTCAGAAACATTAGTCCTCCTATCAAGGTTTTGAAATATGTTTCATTTGCTTTTTTCGCTCCATCTTCTGAGAAACAACTTATCATTTGCATTGAGAGGAGTCTTGGCAGCCTTGCAATTGAACATACCAAATCTCTTTGAGAGATCTGTGACATATTTCCTTTGACATAGAAATATCTCACCTGTATCTTACACAACTTTTACTCCAAGAAAATAATGCAATGGTCCCATATTTGATGCATCACCAGATATCAATTAACTTATATTTAATTTTCTAGGATACTAAAACATTAAAATAATCCTACATGTTAATATAAATTCGACATTAGTAGTTTAAAGATCAAATCTATGAACTAATAGCCCAACCATATTGCACTGGCACATGATATAAATAGTTTATTATTGGTAATTACCTTTTTATATTCATCAAGCCACTTTTCTTCCTCAGATGCATGCTTCCACTTCTCTACCTTGTCCAAAATTCCTTCCGGCTTAAAGCTTCCTCTTTGGCTTTTGCTATCTGATTATCCATGCTTGAAAGAAGATTGGACAAATCAACATTACCTGTGGAGACAAGTTTTAGCACAATAATCATGAAGCAATTCCAGGCTAGTTCTAAATGAATAGTGTGCTAATAGCCATTTTCAAATATACAAAATTAGAATTTAAAGAAAAACAAATAATTTAAAATCGTTTAGAATATATTAAAGTTGTTTATCCAACCTTTTGTAGAAAGAAGGAATCTATAAAAGAAAACATTATTTGTAAAATATATCCCTATATATGAACAAGAACTGAAAACCATATTATTGAAACTGGAAATAAAAATTATAAATTGAACCCAAATATATAATTATTACTATAATTACAACTGCTCCCATTAAACAGGAATTCCTACAATCTAAAGGGCTACATGACTCTAAGCTTCACCCAGGGGTACCTTAGGAGTACTAACCATGACTTTGCTGCACTAAATGTCAACATCTCATAGTCAGGGTGGAGGCTGAAAGAAAAGAGTAATTGATGAAAGTAAGCGGTATTGCCATGAATCAAGAAAATTAATTGATAAAAGTAAGCCAACTACTGCAAAATTGAACAGGACTTATGACAACAGGAAGACAGCCAACCTCTAGTTAAAAAATTTGGTGTCATGATCAACGAAATCTAGCCATTAATTATTAGCAGTGTAGCAAACTAGACATTCCGTGGATATTGAATAGTTAAAAAATCAAAGGCTTGCAAAATTGAGAATGATTACCTTGATGTTCGCCAAAAGATTGCACATCCATCAATGGCATTTCCAGTTCGCATCTATAGAAAACTAAAACAAAGTTACACTATAACTCTCGACAAAATAAAATATTTTTCCTAGTCTTTAAAACATAAGATTACACATAAGAAACAAATTGCAACCAATAAATCATGCAGAATGAAAATCATTAAGCAATAACAACTTCAATAATTCAAAGTTCGTAAATCTACAAAAGAAGAAAGAAAATGGCCAAAAAAGAAAAGCATAAGAGAATAGAAAAAGAGGTCTTCATGAAGTAGCAGATTGAAAACCTGAAAACACATTATGTCAACCGATTATAATCCAAGTTCAAATATTATGCTTCTCTTCCTCCACTCCCAGTCTACCATGTGACGTGGTATGTGATAGTAAAGTTTGCCCCGGTGATCAATAGCAAGGCAGTCGGCCAGTAAATTATATCAGGGAATTATAAACTGTTCTGTCAAGCAAACGAACAAACTAACAAAGTCATACCAACAACTGGCTTTATTTTTTAAATGAACCATTAACACAGAAAAAAGAAAAAAAATCATCTTCTACACTAAGCTAAAGGGTGTAAAATTTGAAGTTTGAACTAAAACATGCAAATTTATTTTTTCCCAAATTCAACATACGACAATGACAAAGCAAGAAGAAAATTACCAGAATTAGGTGGCGGCAGCACCTTGGCATACTCTTATGTCCGATTATCCAATGGCTTGCGACGGTAGGCTGCACTGTTTGATTTTGATTTTGATTTAATATATTTTAAGTGAAAAAAGTATTCAAATGATTAGAATATCTTCACTTTTATAAAACTCAGTTGTTAAAACAAATGTACAACATAAACATTATAAGAAAATCCTTGTAAAAACGCTTCTTCTCAACTAAAGTTTAAAAAATCAACATAAACATAAACAAATGTATTTAAAAATTCATTATATTTATCCTTCTCAATTTGAAAATCTCACAATTTCATCTCACTTAAAGTTTAAAAAATCAATATCCATACCAAAGGTTAGCAAACGTTTCATCATCCAGATTTAGATCATGAGTATCATCCTTCGAAGGAAAATACTTTGTTATCCCTAGGTTTGTGGTAAAGTTTCTGGTGGTTGGGTTTAGAATGAAGACTAATGATTGTGGTATGGGCGGAGAGGTGAAAAAAACCCTTAAAAATTTGAAGAGAAAAAGTTTAAATGAAAGTTTGAAAATATGTGAGTGTTTACATTTTTGAATTACTATTAATGTATTTTAAAATTAGGATAAAACGTGGATAGAAAATCTCTGTTGGCCTTTCTGTCTTCATAAGAATCTAAATTCCAGACGTTTGTTGAGCCACGTCATTCATTGGGGTCCTTTTTTTTAACTTTTGTGTCTTTGCCTTGGGAGGGGTTGTGAAAGTGGGGTCAGAATTCTTTTGTGGGATATTGTGATCACATCTTTGTCAACATTCTTTTCAATGTTGGGGCCGCCTGCCACATGACATATAAGTTCCACACGGTTTTTTTTTTTTTTTTAATAAGAATCTAAATTCCACACTTCTCCTTTTTTTTTTAATAAAACTCTAAATTCAACACGTTGAGTCACCTCACTCATTGGGGCCCTTTTTATGGTCTTTGCCTTGGGAGGGGCCTTCGAAAGTGGGGTCAGAATCTCTTTTATAACATATTATCATCATTTCTTTGTTATCATTCTCTTCAATGTTATGCTAGTTGAAAAGAGAAAAAACCTATGAGTCCGAATGTTGCTGTCTAAAAAGTTAAATATTTATATTTTGTTTATTTTTTAATTATTGGAATTTTACAGCTTGAACTTTATTAGTTTAATAATTAATAATTAATAATTTTAAATTTAATTTTAACATAATTAAAATATGTAGGATTTAATATCATCTTAATAATATTATAAATATTTTTAAAATTATAAATTATGTATACACCTCATTACATCCTTATTTCTCAAAAAATAAAATAATTTATAATAAATTACATGTTATATCATACGATTTATACAATATATCCATCAATTTTCGATATGAATGCATAATTTTCGTTTGTTTTATATTATATCAACGGTGCAGATGAGAGCGGCAAGGCCACATCTGTATAAGACAATAAAAGAATCACAAATTAAGCCATATGGGCAAATTCACTTAACAAACAAAATTTGAAAGAGCATAGATAAATATACCTTCATGCAAGGTCCTCTAAACCCCCTCCTGCGAAGCATCCACATCCCCTGATATGACGGAGACATCAGAAACATGATCAACGAAAAAGAAGAAAGTGAGGAATTATTTTTACAAACTGGATGCAGAAACCAAACCGTTTTCGGCTGCCCCGCATGACCAATCTTCCATCTTCATTTATGCTACAAATGACTCTCGAGAATTCAATGACTTGGCTTGGAGGAAGCAATGCCATGCTAGCCCTAACTCCATCGATAAATATCATTATAATCTCTTGCCTTTCTGGGTCGTCTGTGTCGTTGCAACGTAAATCTGAGTGTGATATATTAGCTTTCGCACCCGCTCTGATTGTAATGGTATTACGAAAGCGGTCGGGTCGTGCCGGGGGTCTAAAGAACCTCACTTGAAGCTCAGCACCGGTGTTGTTTTCGAAAGTGGTAAGGCTTGCACCCATGGCTATGTTATCACAAATGATAACATTAGGAGTTTTGTGTGGTTTATTTATAGGCATGCATAAACACGACGATACAGTTAGGACAACCCTGAAATATCCCTTACATTCTCCAATGGACTCAGCTATCTCCCTTAATTGATGGATTTGAGGGTAACTGAAACAATTACAAAATATGAAAGGGGTGTACAGGAAGGTTCTCCGAAGCTTGGGCATGTGAAGATTACTGTTCTACGTCTTTCTTTTCAAAACTACTACTCTCTGATAGGAAGACTTCTCAACATGTTGAAGAAGGATTAACTTTTAACTGAAATAAAAAAAAAAAATAATATGTAATTATATAATAATACATTTGTGAATTGTATTGAAACTCAGAAGTCATACCTGTAATCACTACTAGCAAGGCGCAAGCCAGATATTGGGAATACTGCATCATATATAACAGATGCTATGCTTAATGATTTTATTATCCTAAGCTTCCACTAGTTTGATAATATTAATTTTATCATACAATATGTGTCATTACCAAGACCATATGTTGAGAAAATTAGTTTCAGGAGGCCGTGCAACCTGCAGTTTCTTTGTATGTGAGGCCGAGTATATGTTTAGTATAGAGCACCAAATTTTACAACATACCCTATGATTGTCACTATCTTACGATATACGATACGTATCATAAAATATAATGAACTAATACAATATAATGAATGTATTATATGATACAGTTTATATTTTATGATACGATACATATTATTAGTACGAATGGACATATCTTTTTTTTAAATGTAATATAGTAGAAATATATATAAAAAATTATAAATTTTTAATAATATTTATGAAAATTTTCAAAATGATAATATAACAATTAAAATTTTTTATTGTTTTATTATTTTATCTTTTAAAAATTGCATAAAAAAATATATGATATAATACATAATTCAAGTACCATATAATAGACTTAGTGCATGAGATGCATAGAATGGAGTTGATTATAAATAAGATTATAATTGTGAAAGAAAGCGACAGAACCCACTTTAAAAAATGATTATTTTTATGGTATTTAATAAAATCATTAAAAATTATGGTAAATCAGATGTATAAGAATATTTGGTATTATTTTTATTATATTAAGTAAAAAAATAACATTTTTTTTTTATGATATTTATCGTAAAAATCACTGGCATTCATGAAAGTCAACAAATTTAATTTTCTTCTATCTAAATTCCACACGTTAAGCTACCTTATTGGGCCTTTTTTATTTCATTGCATTGGTTCCAATATGAGTTCCGAGGCCTTGTTAAAGTGGGTTCAAATGAATGTCTGATTTTGTCAACATTCTTTTCAACGTTAGGGCCGTCCGCCACATGATTTACGAGGAGGATTAGGGATAAAAGTAAAAGGCCAAAAGTCTTGTTCCCACCCAATGTTCGGTGTGAGGTCAAACTCATATAATTTCTAATTTTTAAAAACATAAACTCTTACTTATGAATAAAATTTTATTAAAATTTTCTGATAAAATTAAGAACAAAATTGTAACTTTATAAGAAAATTTAAAAAATTAAAGTTTATCACATTTTCCCTTCTCAGTTTGAAAATTTAACAATTTCCCTTTACTCAAAATTTGAAAAGTAGTAATTTTTCTCCGCTACAGTTAACTTAAAACCATCTCATTTTTCAACAATAAAATCCACTTCGACAAACTTCTCTGAGACTAGCCACTTTTCTTCGGTGTGCATTGTCACTCCCAATGACAAAAGGATCGATGAAATCAATCGAATCTTGTAGGACAAAGACAAATATTAGTCAAAAGTTTGGGAATCTTGTTCATCTTCAACCACAAACGAAAGACTTCTCAGTAGGACCTCGTACATAGTTGGCTACCGAATGAAACAAGTGACGAAGAGGGTCCATTGTCAAATGATGGAAAGGGTAATAGATTGAATCGAGCTTTGATTTTTTTTTATATGTGGAGAATCGAATGAAAATGAAGATGCCAATGAACGACAAAGAGAGCGTCGAGAGGAAGAGACTGAGTCGATCTTCACTGGAGAGATGAAGATGTCGACGGATTTCGGTTATCGATAGAGATGAAGATAAAAAGAAAACCCTAATGGAGAATAGGTAATTTTTTAAAACTTAAGTTTTTGGAAAAAATTGTTATTTTTTAAAACTAAGGGGTAAAAATGAGATAAATTTTATTTTTAATATTATTTATTAAATGACATTTTCACCCTTATTATTGATAGAAAATTTTAACAGAATTTGGGTGATGGGTGGATGTTTGGATTTTTGAAAGTTAGAGGGTATGAGTTTAAGATTTCTATTAACTTTGGGTGGGAAAAGTCTTTTGGCCAAAGTAAAACGATGACTTTCTTCACCTTCAAGCCTTACCTTGACGTTTGAGTGTTTTTGTCAATATTAAAAAAAGGGGAAAAGGACTTTCCCATCCAAATTTTAGTCTAATTTCAAAATCATACTTACGATAGATAAAAAATTTAAATACCCACCCATGGATTAATTATCGTCTAAATTTTCAGTTAGAGGCAAAGATAAAATCATCATTTTACTATAAATTCTAAAACCTTGAAATTTATATCATTTTTTTCCCAGGTTTCAAAAACGAAGCGTCATCCTTCGTCGTTGCATCTGAATGACTTGACGAAAGATAACAAAACGTCATTCTTCATCTCTTCTTCCCGATTTGGACTATGAAGGGTCATTCTTTGTCAAAAAAAAACCTTCACTTCTTCCTCATCGTTGGCTAGTTCCCTAAGCCACCAAAGATGAAACCTGAAAAAGTGGGAAAGTGAATTTTTTAAAGTTTAATTATGAGGGGTAAATGTGAGTTTTCTAAATTAAAATGGGGAAATGATATAAATTTTTTAGGTTTTAGGATTTATAGATAAAATGATGATTTTACCCTCACTTTTAATTAAAATTTTGGATAACAGTTAGTTCATGGATGGGTATTTGAGGTTTTTAATCTGTTATCGAATTTAGACTAAAACTTGGGTAGAAAATTGTCCTTTTTCCCTTAGAAAAAATTGTTCATTTGATTTTTTTTTTTATTTCATTTGTGTCAAGCTATTTTTAAATTTTAATTAAATCACATATGTTTGACTATTTAGATATCAAAGTCATGCCGTACTGAGAATAATTACCTTGATGTTATCCCAAAGATTGCACATTCGTTCCCAATTGACATTTGGAAACTGAAAGGTGACGATGCTAAAGATGAGAGATCGGTGGAGAGTTTAAGATTAAGTTTTTTTTTTTTGGTGTGTTAAAATAATAATTTTGATTTATCTATTTTAATGATTATAAAATTGTTATTAAATTTTATATTTTATTTATTTAATATAATTAATTAAATTTTAAAAAGATGATTTAGTTGGGATAAATTTTTTTTGATAAAAAAATATTGCAAGGATAATTTGAGTAGAAAAAAAGAATTTTCAAATGTAAAAGTTAGATAACATATCAAGATTAAATTATTTATTTGGTTTTGTCAACTCTAAATAAGGGTGTGTTTGATTTAGGTAATCTTTAATTACCAAAAATAAAATATTACCACAAGATAGATTATATTGAAGATTATTAAGAATAAATAATTATTATATTTAACAAAAATTAATAGGTATAAATGATATAAATAATTATTATGTTTGGTTGTATAATTATATTAAACAAAATTTTTTAATAAATAATTAGACGTATAACTTGTTTTTTTAGTATTTATATTATGTTTTAAAAAATTATAATTAAGTTAATTTTATTAAATAATATATATTTAAAAGTGAATAATTTTAATTAGTTTAAACTATTTTTTAAATTTAATTTGATTTAATTTAAAATCTAAAATAATTTTGTATGAGTTGAATTTTTTTTATTTTTTAGTCTAAATAGGCTGATACTTGTAAGAGAACAACACTGAAAAAAAAAGAAAGATAATGCATGTAAGAATGAGACAAAGAAAAAGTACTTACACAAGATTTTGAGCAAAAAGAAAAAAATTAACCAGATTAAACCCTAATTTGAAAGGAAAATGAAAGAGTGAAAACATTAGATTGTTCTAGAATAAGAGACAGGAAGAATGTTATTAAAATGAGAAAAATACGTTAACTATTATGGGGTATTAAAAATTATTTTGATAATCTATTTTTTATTATTTATATTATTTTATTTGATTTATAAATAACAAAAATTTTTAGTAATATTTTATTACCAATAGTGGTGTGACAGGTAATATAAAAGATAATCTGATTACCACTCAACTTTAAGTATTAAAATATTACTAAGATAATTTTAATTTTATTATACTTATATCCTTATTTATTAATTTTTTTATGATACAAATAATCTTATTTTCAATTAATATAATAAATAACATTAAAAAATATTTTAGAATAATTATACCTAAGAGTATTTAAATAAAATAATATATTAGTATTTTTTATTATCTTTAACTAAATACAATAATTATTTATATTTATCGAATTTATAAAATTTTGTCAAAATAATAATAATAATTTATATATAATAATATTTAAAATAATTTATCAATTTTGATAATAAAATATTATTAAAATTAAACGCCTTTGTGTAGAACAAATTCATGAGAAAGGCAGCGATATTAACGGAGAAACAAAGGGACAGAAATTATAACACCAATCAATCCAATTCTCATTAATGTGCCTTTCTTTATCTGGCCCACGGTATGGTGCCAAAACACCCAATGTCATGGTGTCAACCCAAATGTTCCCACCTTCCTTCTTCTCCAGCTGACATGCAATTGAACCGACACAGATGTCGCTATAATATGCTGACTGAGCAAGAAAATAGTCACAAAGATGATGCATTAAAATAAACAAAAAGAATTCAAGATAGCAAATCCAATCATGCAGGCATAGATACAAATAATGTCAAAAAATGTGCTTCAAGAACCCACCTACACATTATTACTTTATGATGGGCTGGTTTAAGGAAAGATCAACTGAGAGTTGCCTGCTATAATCGATCCAATGCCAATGACAAACCATTCAATATTTATTTTTTCCAAAAGGCCAAAGGACTATTTCCCACTTAAGGTATGCTTCAAGCTCAAGTTTCTACCCTTTATCTTTGATAATACAAAATACCCACTCATAAATAGTTAAAATTAACGGAACCCTAACCCCTTGAAATTTTATCTCTTTTTGCCCACTTAAACTTTAAAAACTAAAAGTTTCCCCTAGTCTAAAGTTTAAAAAATGGCAGTTTCATCCTAGGGTTTCGTTTTGAAATCTCTGACATCATCTTCGACTCCATTGCCCGTGGCCTCTCCCTCCCGAAGTATCCTCTTCCTTTAGCGGTCTTTTTCCTCCCATTTGGATGTCCGATCGGTGTCAGAAGAGCGGTGGAAGACGAAGAGCTTCGTTTTCCCAGAGGTCTTCTTCTGGGAAGACAATCATCTTCCCAAACGAAGACAACAACTTCGTTTTCGTCTGGGAGGAGAAAGAGCTTTGTCTTCCTCGATGAAACTCTTCGTCTTTCACCACTCTTTCGACGCCAATCAGACGTCCAAATGAGAGGAAAGAGACTGTCGAAAGGAGAGGATGCTTCGGGAGGGAGAAGCTACCGGCAATGGAGCCGGAGATGACACCAAAGATTTCAAAACGAAACCCTAGGTTGAAACTACCATTTTTTAAACTTTAGGTTGGGGGAAACTTTTAGTTTTTAAAGTTTGGGGGGGCAAAAAGAGATTATATTTTAGTTTATTTTTAATATTATAAAAAAAATAACGATTTTACCTTTACTATCGCTAATTTTAACTGTTCATGGGTGGGTATTTGGTATTAGCAAAGATAAATGGTGGAAACTTGATATTGCAGCATACCTTGGGTGGGAAATAGTCCTTTGGCCTTTCCAAAATTCAGGCTTCAGCGGATGATTCAGATGGAAAAGTTTTTTGTGTTAGCTCTGTGGGTTGGTTTCATAGTCTGATTCTGATTCTAATTAGGATTAGTTATTGGGTACATATTTTGGAAGCTTATTAGCTTCAACTGAAACACACAACAGACACAAAGCTAATCTCACTTTTACAAACCACACCTGGGACACGGACTCTATGGCCTCCATGAAATAATTTTAGCAGAAGCTTGTCCTGACACCTTATCTATAAACTTTGCAGACAAATCTAACAGAAGCAAACAATGCATGATTTGAATTCCTACTGTCATAATCATTGAAAACAAAGAATATACAATAAAGAAAAGGTTTTACCTTCTGCTCTGAAATAAAATTGTATAATGGACTCTGTCACAAAATCGGAAATGTTGTAGTAAGGGCTTCGAACTCAGAGCCTCTATAAAGACACGAGTTACAAAGCTAACTGAAGGTTTACTCGTGACATAATAATTAAGGCAAATGCACCTAGCCAGTTTAACTGATATGGGTGTAGATGTTAGTTCAGATCATACCTGGAGGCTGGCAAACTTAATTTTCCCTCTTTTGGGATTGTAAAGGACATGAATGTTACATGTGACAACCTTGCTAGAATCTATTGAACTGGAAATTTGATGATACAAACTAATGAAATGGTATCCCAACAACATTTGGACAACATTTTTGATGAGACTAACCCATATATGTTTTCATCAGTAATGTTTCTAATCAAACAGATCAACATGATTGAGTTGTTTTGATATCTAATAAATTATAACGTATATGAATTATTCGGGTTGGATTCAATTCGATTTAGGTTGAATTCGATTATCAATTTAGCTCAACGAACTCGAAATGAGCTGTCTTATCTCTGATCTTATACCCAAACTCGAGCTGTATGTTTTGGAGCACCTCTGTTCCACATCTAGTTACTTATAGTTTTTCTTTTTCTTATTTTGTTTATTGGGTTTTGCTTTTTCTGTTGATTTACTTATTGTCACCTTTGTATCCTTTACTTTTTAAATTTTACTTAAATTCGGTTGTTGGATTCTAATTTTGAAAACTGTTGGACATAGTTGGGAAGAATTAAATAAAAGTATAAGAAGATATTAGCAATTGTCTTACCAAAAAAATAAAGATATTAGCAATTAATATTTGTATTAAATGTTAAATACAATTCCTCTTTAAAAAAAAAAAAAATCGGAAGTGGAAGAAGAGAGAAAGAAATATTAAAATAAACGTGGCTCTCTTCCATCCATACAATTCCTCTTTAAAAAAAAAAAAATCGGAAACCTGGGGAGAAACCAAAAAAGGAGCCATCCATGACCTAAAGAAATGGATCAAGTAGCCTCTAGCTTGAGTAACAAAAGGATAAGTAGATATGAATCAAACTAAACCTAAATATCTCTTAGCTTAAGTTTAACTCTAATAAAAAATAGTTAGATTTGAGTTTGTCAAATCAAATTAAAAGTGGCTTGATTTAGACTCAAACAAAAAATAATTTAACTCAATTTAGTTCAAATTTATAACTTGAATTAATGTTTCAAATTTATGACTCTATTTTGAATTGATGGCTTAAATTTATGACTCCTTGATAAAACGATATTATTTTACCCTAATAATAGACAAAATCATTTATTCGAGTTATAAATTCCAACCGAACTGAGCCACGAATTTGAATCATAGATTCAAGCTATGAATTGAGCCATGAACACAGTGGGTGACCAAAAGTTTGAATCTTTGAAGATTTGCCATAACAACAGAAAAAATAAGAAACATTTTGAGTTGGATCACTAAGAAATCATGAAAGGAAGATCTGGGAGTAAATAAAAAGAGGGTGGCATTTGTTTATGTTTTTGTTTCGGTGGTGATGTTAAAGTTAGAGATGGGGATAGGGAGAGAGGAAATGAGTTTCTTAGGCAAGTTTTAAAAATATTGGAAAACATTAAGATTATAAAATATTAAAATCCTAAAAGAAAAAGGGTAAAATAGTCATTTTAGAAAAATCAAACAGAAGTCTTTAACATAAATGGATGATGGGTGGTGGGATTTTGAATGTTTGAAATTTAGCGTGTAGAAATTGTTATAAATTTAGCGTGTAGAAACCTTGGGTGGGAAAGAGTCAGTTGGCCCTTCCTGGGGCGGAGAGAGAACGTTGAGTCAACACATTAGATTCGGGAGTGTGCCTTTTGTGGAAAGACGGAAAAATATCCAGCATCTGATGTTCGTACAGCGGTATCCACAACTCCTTTGCGGGCTCCGTAGCAAGAAATGATATATTCTGTTAACGACAGTCCTTCGCGTAAATTTCTTTGAATGGGTAAATCAATCATAAATCGAGGGATTATCTTAAAAATATATTATTAAAAAAATTATTGAATATAAATAATTATTATGTTTGATAAAATTTAATAAAATTGATAGTATAAATAGTTAATGTATTTAGTTAACGATAATAAAAGAATACTAATAAATTATTTTACTTAAACATCTTTGAATATAATTATTTTTTAATATTTTTTATATTATTTATTAAATTAATTAAAAATAAATTTATTTTTATCTTAAAAAATTAATAAATTAAAATATAATTATAATAAAATTAAAATTATCTTGAAAATATTTTAATACCTAAGGTAAATATAATAATCAGATTACCATCTATATTACCTGTTATGTCAGCATTAATAATAAAAAATTACTATAATATTTTATTACTAACAAATTAAACAAAGAAATGTAAGTAATAAAAAATAAATTACCAAAGTAATCTTTAAAATACTACAACCAAACGACCCTTTTTAGTAAAATATATCCCTATATAAATACCATAGACAGTCTAAATAGCAGTCAAATGCAATTTGATTTCATCCAGAACAGAAAAGAGTGAAAGCTCTATAATAAGTGCATAACAAAAAATAGATACTTCAATTAATTCAGGTTAGATTTAATCAACTCCAAAATAGGATTAAGACCTGAACCTATCAAGTTGATGAGAATAATCTGTCATGCTGCATCACTTTCTACATCCATATGAACCCCTCAGTAGATTTCTTCAAGCTCATTTTGCCTCTTGAATACCAACTCTTTCATCTTCCTGGCTTTCAGATTATTTGCTCAACAACATCTAGAGCAAGGCATCCTTGTCTCACAACTTCGTCAACCGAGGAAGAAGCCAAACTAGTAACATGGTCAAATTTTCTTTGCTCAATGATAGGTGTCTCCGAGACGTTCCACAGCTTTATTAATGCACTAGCTGGACCTTGAAGCTATACCAAACAAAAATATCCAAAAAGGGGAAAGACTTATAGTGCCATCTGATAATTTGTAATTGCAAAAACAGAAATACACTATCTAAATAGAAAAGACGGTGAAAAAGCAAAGGAAATAAAATAAATAAGCCCCCACAACCATTAAAAATTATTTTAAAAAAAAAGTATGGGTCATCAATTGAACAAAACTTATTCATATTTTCATCAACAAACCAAAATAACTAGCAATTACAACACGGAAAATATACACTTAAAAATTCCAAGGCAGAAAGTGATGTTAGCTTATGAAAAGAAAGCCTGGAAATTGAACACCACAGATTACAGATGAAAAGAACTCTTTGGTTTTAATAAAAAATATTCAGAACTACAGATTAGTTGAATAAAAGTCACATGAGTTGTAAGGGACAAGAAAAACTGTTCTATGTATAAACAAATTTATTGTTAGAGTAACTATAAGTTCAGGATGGAACACATAAATATATTTGTGATAAGCTAATATTATGCTTATTAAAACCGCATATTATTGCCAGAAATTTCAACCTCATACAAGAGGTTGGATGTCTTCCATGAGCCCTTATGCTGATAGCAGATGCATTGATAGCTTTCCATCACAAAACTTTGAAGTACAGTAATGTGTTCTAAACTTTCTGACAACGAGGATCATATGTTCATTTTTACTTAAATTCATTTAAATTTCCACACTATGCAGAGTTGTCCTTATAATTTAAACAAGCCAGATTCTTTCTTAGGCTCTTCTACTAAAATTCATAAAGTAGCAACTCCCTTGACTTTTAGGGATTTTAGTTCTTAAACTCAAAATTTACACCAGCATAACCAGGAAAGAGTCGGAAATTGAAGGAAAAACAACAGCAAAATAATGCTTAATGTAAGAATTTGCAAGACAATAAAGCTATATCATAAGACAGCGAAATTACCACTTCAGAACCCAAAATATTAATCAAAGAGCGCAAAAATTTCACCCCAACCATGCTGTGAAACACAACAAATATATTACTTTTTCTTCTTTGGAAGTTAATGTTGAAGTATTTATCAAGTGAATGGATTGCCACAAATCTCCTATCAACTAATCCAATCAGAATGCCAAGCAAATAACTCATTGAATGTAAGAGAGACTTTTAGGAAAACGGAAGCGGGAATATTAAAAATTTGAAATTATTCTCCATCCAGATAGATTTGACCGATATAAAAAGTTACATAAACTGGAAACTGAGTCAATAATATATGCAGCCGATTAACAATAAATGACCAAACAATTCTATTTGTTGAGAACATCAGTTCTGTATACATTAAACCATGAGTATAGTTTATTTTAATGAACTTTTCAATAATTTCTCCTAGAAATTAAGATGAATAGATTAAAACAATGAACTGGGTAAAAGATGGTTACAGTTCACAACCTGGCATGTTTGAGACAAAGCCACCCCTATTCTCAACGCTTTCACAAATGAATGCAAGACAAAGACACTTATAAGTGAAGTCTAATACATCTGAGCATATATGCATCTGTCATTGCTAGAGAGGAAGCAACATTAGTATTCACAAATCAAAGAGGTCGTAGATAATTTTATATTCTGGGCGTAAAAATAGTGAATGCCCAATCCAAACAAAACACTCATTTTTAATACCCTAAAAATCGAAAACTTCTACATCAAGCCAAAAGTAAACCTAACAAAAAGCATAAAACAATTCGTTCAAAAAAAAAAAAACACAAATCGGGAAGAAAGAGAAAAAACTGCTATAAAGCACCAACACAGCTACTTACCGGCGAGTTAAATGACGATTGAGACAACGTTTCCACTACGCAACAGTTAAATGACGTTAGAATGAAGATTGAGACGGTGATTGAAGCCACAAAGGCAACCAACAGTGACGAAGATATGAGGTTTTCTGTCTGGCAAGGAAAAAATGGGGAAATTTTTTTTAGAAGAGAAGTGAACTGAGATATAGAGGAGTGTCGCCTCTTCACTGGCCAGGGAGAACGAGCGGTCTGCTGTTAACATAATGGCATAAGGGCGTGTTTTGTGGATGATGATTAGAATGAAGATTGAGACGGTGATTGTTATTTGATTTTTTATTTAAATAATTTATATTTGAATGTTATTTTTTATGTCATATTCAGTAGGAGTGGATATAAATCGAATCAAATTGAGTCGAATTTGAATACTTTTTAACTCAAATTTAGTTTAAATAAAAAATAGTTTAATTAGAGTTTGATTCAAATTCATCGAGACAATTTTGAGTCATAAAGCTCATACAAGCGGATTGAAGAAGCCCGAGTAATTTGTCAAATAAGGCATGTCCTAAACAGTGATGCCATAGAGAAAAAGGGAGGACACTAAAAGCAGTAAAAGCAAACATTGACGATGAGAGGTCGAATGATAAGACACGGTAGAGACCTCAATCAAGTGGATATTAAAAAAGAAATTGTCTAGTGCGTAAAAAAATAGCTTTAAAATGAGATGAATAAAATAAAAAAACATAATTGTTATCAAAGGAAAATTTAGAATTGAGATTTAACTTAAAGTTTAAATTTTAATATTAGATTTATTTGAGTTTAAATTCTGATATTGGATTAAATTTTATCTACAAAGCGTTTATAAATATCTGAAAAATCATTTGTAAACAATACACAAGAAGTCATAGAGAAATACATATGGTTTATTTGGTTATTCTTCCCTTCTTTATTCTACTTCTTAGTTGTAGCCCTTGTTTTCTTTTATTAATCATATTCTACTCTACTCAAGGCCCTTCCTAACCAACTCAGAACTCACTTCAAATGACCACTTCAATTTCCTCCACCCAATAAATATCGACTCTCCCTCTACATAACTAGACGTATAGTTAACTACTCCTTTGCTTTACCTTGTCATCTCCTTTCCTGTTGTCAAAAAAATTTTGATGGTTCGTATGGAAAACACTTCTTATTTTTTTTCTTGAAGTCTAACGCCTTATGTCTATTGTGGATGGCCTTGAGCCTCCACCAACACAACTTTTGCCCCTCCCATCTAACATCAATCCATTGTCAACCTTTCCCATCTCTAATCCCGCCTACACAACTTGAGTCACACGTGATTAGACCGCACTTGGTTGGTTACTTGCAACTTCTTTCAAATCCATTATAACCCAACTATCAAACCACACTATCTTTGTATTTGTTTAGTCTTACCTTGCTACGTCATATGCTACTCAATCTACCGCTCGAGCTGCATCTCTTTGAATACAACTTCAAGCCATTCTAAAGGGCAATCAATCAGTTACAAAGTTTATACAATAAGCAATTTTAGTTAGTGATCAACTTCAGGCAATTGATGAACCAATTTCTAACATTGAGTATCAAACCCACCTCTTCAGAGGTCTTGATAGTGAGTTTTTGCTGTTACCACTGTCATATCTGTCCATACCCAAATCCAACCACCGATAGCATATTATAGGCATTAATGTTGGATGCCATGGTCTTTCTTAGTGACCAATCTCAACACATTTCTCTCTCATGTTTTTATTTGTTGGACTCTCAACTTTCTATAAGAACCACTCACAAAGCACTTATTTTTTCTTTTTAACCTAACTCTAATACACCATCTTCAAAATATAAGAAACATTTCACTCAAACTTGGTGAAAAATAAAGACTGATTTTTATTTTTCTACAAAACAAATAGTGACATTAACTGCAAAAAGAATTTGACCACTTACTATCAGACTAACCCATTATTAATAACTAAAGAATCTCCAAAAAAAAAAAAAGTAAGACCAACTAAGAACATGCTAACAACTACCTTGGAAACAACTTTGAATTATTCAACTTCTGTAATAGTTCATAGGCTATTTTCTCCTTTGATATTTACCTTTTATGGTATCAAAGCCTTTGACCTACGTCTAAAAATGGATGTTGTTTATACACAAATGAACTATCAAAGTACGTTGGAGAAAAATGCAACATTTGGACCTTTGTATCTCAACACTTGTCTCAAGTGGGAGTTTTCTAGTCTCAAGTCTATAGGCGATAAAATCGAAATTGTCAAAAGACAACTATCGCTACTAGAGTGCACAAATCTTGTTCTTAGTAGGTGCTCATGAGTCCGACAATTCCAATCAATATGTCACATCCCAATTCTTTCAACACACAAATGGGGTCATCATACTTCTAATCGGATATTATATAATCGAAGTTCTTCTTCTTTGTTTTGTACATATAAATAACAACAGAACCTTGACTCTATACATAGATATAAATAGCAACAGTCACTTCCATACAAGCAAGTTCCAAAAAAATTTTCCTTCTTGAAATGTTCTCTACTTGATATACCATATAAATTTTAGGTTATCCCTTGGGATATAGAATTTTGTATAAGGATAACAACATCTGTAGTTATCGAATAATTGCCTTTTTCTATGTGAAACATTTTTTTTTTTAAACATTGAACTTTTACAATTTCTTATTAAGTTAACTAAATTTTCATTTTTTTTTTCTATTGAAGGAACTCAATTTTCATGATTCTTATTAAAGGTATTAAAGTAATCATCTTACTTCCAAAACAAAACAAAACAAATGATTATAATTGTGTTTATTAGTAATTTCAACAAAAAATATTGCAAGCTTGATCCCCTCCATAAGAAAATCCAAAAATTTGGTTCCTCTAATAGAAAAATATGGGAGTTTGGTTTATTTAATTGGAAAAAAAAAATTTAATCCCTTCAATATCTGCCGTTTTATAATGTAAATTAGCTCTACAAATAATCCTAATTTCAAAGCTATCCTTCTAGTCTTTAAAAACCATATTTCAAAATTTATTATAATTTTAAAAGTTCTTTTACCAAAAACTTTTATTGGTTGAATTGACAACTACTTCATCAATAAAGCGCATGAACACATGTCATGTTGCATAGTTAGTGGACAAGGCCCTACTCCCCGGATGAGATTTGTGGAAAGGATCAGGAGGCTAGTTAGAGATAGAGGGGCTGACCTCTCAAACTTCCCACCGCCGAATGCCAATAAAGCCAGTGCTTGGAATTGGGGCCTGTCGAACTGCATCTTCAAGTGTTGAGGCTTCAGCTCTTTGGAGGTGGCAGCCTTTTTGCTAACTGGGTATTTTTTTTCAGGCGCTTCTCCTTTCCTTTAGCTGGTTCCAACTTGGGTGGTTTCGTGCGGGTTGCTCTGGTCTTTTTGAATGAATGTCCCTCTTCACCGCCTCATCTCTTCTGCTGCTGGACTTTTTATGGGTTCTTCATCCTGCGTTCTCTGTTTTTGGCCTGTTTCCACCTCATGGTGTGTTTTCAGCCTTTTCTCTGAACTCCCTGGTGGTCTCTGGCTTTCTGTGGTTCTCCTTTGCATCGGCCTAGCTTCTTCCAATGTGTTCTTAGGTCCTGTGGAGGCGCCGTTATGCTACTGGTCTATTTTGGCTCGGGTTGGCTCTCTGCAGCTGCTTAGTGCTGGAATCCTCTCCTGTTCTTTTGCCTTTCTCCTCTGGAGTCCCTGATCCCTGCATCCCTCTCCCCTGTTGGTTTTCTCCTGCATTGGGGTTCATTGGATATGTTGGCCTTTGTCTGCCTTACTACTGCCGAATTTGTGTTCTTAGCTGCCAGTTTTGCTGGCACCTTCCTATCCTTTCTCTCCCAGAGTCTTTCTTGTCTGTCCTGGAGCGTTCCAGCAGTGTTTTGCGTGGATGGTTCTTGGTTGTGGTTCCACCTGGTGGTTTGCTGTCCTGTGCCTAGTTCAGCTTCGCTGTCTGAGTTGGTGTCCTCCATACCCGTTGCTGTGCCATCCTGATGTTTGCTGCTCTGTTCTTGCTGGAGCTCCCATCCCCGGAAAATACAGTCTGCATCTGCTAATCTCCTTATTTGTACTGCTGCCGCCCCTGTTGGTGGTTCCTGAGTGCTGCTTCTGTTCTTGTTGGTCCCGTCGTTTCTGCTCTCTGTTGTTGCTGTTTCTATCTTTTGGTGGGAGGTGCCTCCCTGGTTCTGTTTGTTTCGGCTGCTGCATCTGTCCTTCTACTTGTGCCTTCTTCTATTTTTGCAAGCTGCTCTTTTTGGTTTCTGGTGGGCAGTTCTGGTGGATTTCTTGGCTGCCTGGTGTGTGAAGGAGCTGGTGTTTCTGTGGCTTCCTAGGCATAGAGGATTGTTGTGTAAGTGAACTGTGTGGATCCAGTGGGCTCCCTGTAGTGTGGGTTTGAAGTGTTGTTTGATCGTGATTGTGTTGATCTTTATGTTGTTTCTCTAAATTGGTTTGATGGGCTCCTTGTAGTATGGGTTGCAACTGATTTTGCTATCCTCCATCTTGTGGATGAACTTAGGTTGTTTGCCCCTGGCTGGTTTTTGTTAAATGTATATATATATTAAGTATCCAAATAATAATAATAATAGACACTATAATTCATCTCTAGTGAAAATAGGAAAATTTCAAAACCCCTATACTTTATCATTACTAAGATCTATCAAATTAAAAAATTCATTGCAAGAACTTGTTTTTAATCAAAGTTGACCTTATAACATGCATATACTTGCCATCAAACTCATGGCAGAGGTAGAAGGTTGCCAAACTCAGGCTGTCTCATTGAAAGGACGTTGGCTAGCCAGTTCTTCCATTTCTATCTACGAATCAAAAGTAATTATTCATAGTTAAATAACATATCATAGACAAAAGAAAAGATTAAAGGTATGTGACCGATAACCTAGATTACAACTTTATTCTTATTGAAAATAGAAGGAAGTTAGCCTAAATTCAAAACCCATTTGCCTTTTCTTGTTTTGATTTATGCAAGTTGGGCTTTGATTTTGATGAGTCTTGTCACTACTTCTTTCATGGTAATCCTGTTCAGAGGTGATTCTCTTGTACACTCCAAAGCCAAGCTTAAGACAGACGACACACATTCTTCCTTGCTTGAGAAATGTTCATCATCCCTTCTAAGCAAATCTGTGTCCACGACTTGCATCACTGTGCTGCATAATGATTCACTAACCCACCTCCTTAAGCTCATTTCTTCTGTAAACATTTCATTTGTTGGCTTCTTCTTGGTAAATGTTTCCATTAGCATGACACCATAGCTGTACACATCTCCTTGTCTAGATACCTTTCCTTCTCTCCCGTATTCTAATCACAATAATCATGTATGTGCACTTTCATTTCTACACATAAATAGTAACAAATCGAAGTTTTAACAAAAAAAATTACAACAAATGAAGGTATCAAACTATCATCTATTTTTATTGAAGGATCTAAAGTTTGTATTTTTTTTAATTAATATAATTAAACTTTCAATTTTTTCTGTTAACAAACCAAATTTTCAAATTTTTTTATCAAAATGACTAAACTTTTACTATTTCTTATTAAAAATACCAAACTGAGGACGTTGTTTTCAAAATAAAACAAAACAAAATAAATTTAATTGTGTTTGTTTAATACATTTAATAGAAAATATTGAAGTTTAGTTTTTTATATAGGAAAATTTAAAAGTTTGGATCTTTCAATATAAAAATTTGAAAGTTAAGTCTCTCAAATAAAAAACAAACAAAATTCGATTGTTTCAATAAAACAAGTTGATAGTTTTGTATCTCCATATGTTGTCATCTTAGAAAAAAAAAAATGAAACGATTACCTGGTGCCATATAACCAATGGTGGCAAGGGTCTTTGTTTGTGTCATGGAGTTTTCTTCACCTAAGAGCTTTGCAATGCCAAAATCACTCAAATATGCAACCATATGTCCGTCTAGTAGGACATTGATTGGCTTTACGTCACAATAAATGATTGGGATTGAATAGCCAAAGTGGAGATATTCCAAAGCTGAAGCAACATCGATCATTATATTCAGTCTATGAGAAATGTCCAAAACATTCTTCTCATAGAACAACAATTTCTCCAAGCTCCCATTAGGCATGTATTCAAGTATCAAAGATTTAAAGTCATCATTTGAACAGCTGTTGATGATTTTGACAAGATTTCGATGACGAACACCTCTTATCACTTCACATTCAGTTTCAAAACTTGTAAGAGCTCCTTCAAAATCCAAGAGAAATACTTTCGCTGCAACCTCCATTCCGTCATCTAATCTTCCTTTGTAAACTGAACCGTAACTTCCTTTGCCAAGCAAGTTGTTCTCACTGAATCCATCCGTTGCTCTCACAAGTTCCTGGTAAGAAATTTTTCTCTATGTTCCTCCAGGACAAAAATCAACATTGGTAGTTGGCCTTGTTCTCCTTTTCCAGATAAACAAAGACATAAGAATCAGGACAACTAATGAGATTGCAATGCATGTTGGCAAAAAAATCAACAAGAAAACCCTTTTAGCCCTTGATTTTCGATGAGTGCTTTTTTTGCATGGTGGAACTTGCAGTTGAGGAGGTCCACACAATCCGAGATTCCCGATAAACGATTCAGTTGAGAAATTTTTGAAGGACCCTCCTCTAAGAATTTCACCACTTAGTTGGTTGAAAGATAAATTTAGATATTTGAGGTATATGAGTGCCTCCAAAGACTTGGGAATCACTCCAGAAAGGTTATTTCCAGACAAATCCAAGAATTCTAGGCTTTTCAAGTTGCCAAATGTTTCAGGAATGGAGCCTTGTAATTTGTTGTACTCTAAAGAGAGAAATTGTAGATTTTCTAGGCTTCCAATAGCAATTGGAATATCTCCTGAAAAAAGATTCCTTGAAAGATTTATAGCTATGGCAACCTTAAGATTTCCAATGTCTAATGAAAGAGATTCGTCCAAAAAATTTGATGATAAATCAAAGTACAAGAGATCCTTAAGGTTCCACATAGTTGATGGTATAGAAGTTAACCTATTTGAATATAAAAACAAATTTCTCAGTGCAATGAGATTGCCAATACATGCAGGTATGGCTCCATAGAACTTGTTTCCTCCCAAATTCAACTCATCCAATTCAGTTAAATGACAAAAAAATTCAGGGATGAGTCCTTCAAATTTATTATTTTGAAGATACAAACCTTGGAGATTCTGCAATCCATCCATAGTAACTGGAATTGGTCCAATCAATTCATTATCTTGTAATTGTAAAACTATCAAGTTTTTCAAGTCTCCAATTTCTTTGGGAAGTTTGCCACTAATGTTGCAACCATGAATGTAAAAATATTCCAAAGAAATAGAAAGATTCCCTATGGAACTTGGAAGCATGCCATTTAGTGGATTCTCGCTTAAGATTAGATATCTTAAAGTCTTGCAATTTGTCAAATTGGAAAGAAAGCTTAGATCAGGAGTAGATGTGAAGTAATTATATTGTAAATGAAGTGCTTTGAGATTTTTTAAATTACCAATTGTGCCAGGAATAAAGCCTGAGAATGAGTTATATGAGATATCTATAATGGAGAGCTTGGAAGCATTGGTGATGAAATTGGGAAATGGCCCACTGAAATTATTTCCCCACAAGACAAGACCCTTAAGGTTTGGAAGCTCTGCAATTGATGGAATAATTCCGGAGAGTTGATTGCCACACAATTGAAGCATTTGCATTGTTGAAATGTTGAATATAGTAGTTGGGACAGGGCCAACTAGGTGGTTTTGTGCAAGATCCAACTGCTCAAGACTATGAAGATTGCCAATTTCATACAGTATCTCACCTAAAAATATGATAGCTCAAATTAGTGAAATGGATTATTATAACAAAATGAAATTAATTCACTTTAACACGTTAATTTGAGAGAGGTTTATTATTTACCTGTTAAGTAATTATATGGCAGTGATAATACCTCCAGCTTCGCAAGATTGCCAAGCTCTTTTGGAATTTCTCCTACAAAATCACTATAAATAAGCAATATATTATTGAATGACAAGGAATATAAAAAGGATATTTGTAGCATACCTTGTAGTTTGTTGTATCCAAGAGAGATCGCTCTAAGTTGAGTCAAGTTTCCAATTTCCTTCGGAATGGCTCCTGTGAAATTATTGAATGACAAGGATAAGTTTCGCAAGCTTCTGCATTTAGCTATGGTCGATGGTATTTTTCCCTCGAATATGTTAGAACGCAAATAACGCAACTGCAAATTGGGAAGATTATCAAAAATACTTGCAGGGAGTTCACCCGATAAGCTATTACGACTCAAAACAAGGTATTTCAGTCGACGTAACTGTGCGTATTCCTCAGGGAGAGCGCCATAAAAGCTGTTGTTGTTGATGTCTAGCCTTGCAAGGAAAGATAGATTTCCTAGTTGAGGAGGAAGGGTGGCTATGAGACCCAAGTGAGAAATATTCAAAGCTGTTACTCTTGAGTGACGAGCACCACAAGTTATGCCCATCCAGTGACAAACAGAAGAACTTGTGGACCAATTGCTGGTCAACAAATTGCTCCGATCATGGCTTATACGAGCTTTCAGGGCCAGAAGAGCTTGTTTGTCTGTGGAAATGTCGGTCACTTGTGCATGAACGAAGGAAAGTGTTGAAAAATGAAGGAAAAAAGCTAAGAAAATGCAGAGAAATAGATTTTTCTCCATGAGAGCAGAACTTTGCTTTGTGAAGTGTGGGCTTGGTGAAGTGTAAGTAAATTAAAATGGTACTTATAAAGAAACCATTAACATGATAATTTCCAAAACCCCAACTTGATCCTGTCTTCATCTCTCTCATCACCACTGTCTCTATGTATTAGTCAATCTCTGCTAACACTTCCAAGTCCCTTCCAAGACAATTGCAGGAAATGTGTTGACGCATTCTTGAGATATTTTTCTCTCTTTGAAAAAACTCTTTCTCTCCATAATCAAAGATGAGGATTAAACACCGTCTAAATCAGAAGCTGTTTATTCAAGTGTAATCAATTGAGCAATAAATGATATATTTTGACAGTTGTTACGTTTTCTTTTTCTTTTTCCTTCTAATGAAGGCATCCAATTTGGTAGGGCTGGATTCGAGCCGAGCCGAGCTCGGCTCGCAGCCAGCTCGGGCTCGGCTCGGCTTTTTAAGGGCCGGCTCGAGTTCGGCTCGAGCTCGACTCGAGCCGAATTCGGCTCGGCTCGAGTTCGGCTCGTTTTCAGCTCGGCTCGGCTCGTTTTTTATATCAAAACGACACCGTTTTGTATATATATATGGATCAAAACGACACCGTTTTGTATAAAGAAATTTTTAAAAAATATACCGAGCCAACCCGAGCCAGCTCGGGCTCGGCTCGGCTTTTTAAGGGCCGGCTCGAGTTCGGCTCGGCTCGAGTTCGGCTCGTTTTCAGCTCGGCTCGGCTCGTTTTTTATATCAAAACGACACCGTTTTGTATATATATATGGATCAAAACGACACCGTTTTGTATAAAGAAATTTTTAAAAAATATACCGAGCCAACCCGAGCCAGCTCGGGCTCGGCTCGAGCTCGATCGAGCCGAGCTGAGCCCGGCTCGTTTCGGGCTCGAACCGAGCCGAGCCGAGCTCGAGCTCGAGCTGGCTCGGCTCGAATCCAGCCCTACAATTTGGTATTTTCATTTAAAAGATGTAATTTTATTTGGGAAATTGAAAATTTTAGCACTATTTTATTCCGTGTATACAAAATTATCACCTATCCTAAAACTTTCACAAATATACCACAACAATACTCACCTTTCCCAAAATACCCCTCTTCAATCTTTCATGCACAAATTCTCTCTCTTCTTCTCTGCAACATTTTTCTCTCTTCTTCCTTTTCTTCCAAAGTGATAAAGAAATCACTCTCTCTTCTCCCTTATCTTCAAAAACAAAAACAGGAAGGAAAAAACCGAATTTTTCAAATTAAGAATTTTTCACACTAAAGAATTTAAAAAAAAAAGGGAAAAAAAAAAAGCAACCTACAAAGATAAAAAATGACCATCAAAGAAATGACCATCTAAGATGATCATTTAGCAGTATTTAACTGGAAAAAGATAAAAAATTGGTATTTAAGGATTTGACTAAAAAAAAATTGGGCATTTAAGTGAAAAAAAAAAAGATTGGCGTGAAAGTTGCTGGGTAACGCCGACCCTTAGCATATTAATAATTATATATTATATATATTATATATTTTAATATATAATAATAATGTCAGGGTTAGCGGAAACGCCAACCCAGGCTTTATATATATATATGTTATAATATTATATATTATGCAATATAATATTCAATTATTTTATTATGGAAATTATATTATTAATATTATAATATAAATAATATATAATTATATAATATAATTATAATATTCTAATTAAAAATATAATATAAATAATATAATATATTATATAATTATAATTATATATTATAATATATTAAATATAATCTATTATATATTAAATATAATATATTATATATTAATATATAATATAATTATATATATATATAATTAAATAATTATATATATATAAGTCAAGGGTTGGCGGAATCGCTAACCCTGACAACAATATAATATTATATATATTATATTATAATTTATATTTTATATAATATATGTAAAGGGAGTCTGAAGCAATGGGTTGGCGATAAGGAAAATTAGCTTGTAGCATTAACGTATGGTGGGCCCACCCTTTATAAAGCAAACCAAGTGGTGTGGGAAAGGTTGGCATACGCCAACCCTTGGCGTTAACGCCAACCGTTAATAATTCTCAAAATTTTCAGTTTGCTTTTTTTTTTTCCGTTAATATATTATATAATTATATAATATAATTATAATATTCTAATTAAAAATATAAAATAAATAATATATTATATTATATTATATTATATATATTTTACTATGTATAATATATTATATATTATAATTAAATATTATAATATATTATATATTAATATATAATATAATTATAATTATATAATTAAATAATTGAATATTATATTACATAATATATAATATTATAACATATATATATATATAAAGCCTGGGTTGGCGTTTCTGCCAACCCTGGCATTATTATTATATATTAAAATATATAATATATATAATATTATAATAATATAATATAATATATTTTAATATATAATTATAATATTTTAATTAATATATTATATAATATATTTATAATATATAATTATATATATTATATATGTAATATATAATTACCAAGGGTTGGCTTGGGGTCGCCAAGGGTTGGCGATGCCGCCAACCCTTGGTAATATTAATATATATTATTATATATAATATAATATATTATATATAAAATATTATATTATATATAACATATTATAATATAAAATATTATAAATAATATTATAATATATATAATATTATAATAATATTATAATGTAATTATATAATTATAATATATTATATATTATAGTATATAATATATAATATATTATATAAATATAATAATAATAATATTATATTATTATTATAATATTAATATGCTAAGGGTTGGCGTTACCCAACAACTTTCACGCCAACCTTTTTTTTTTTTCACTTAAATGTCCAGTTTTTTTTTAGTTAAATCTTTAAATACCAATTTTTTATCTTTTTTCAGTTAAATAATGTTAAATGATCATCTTAGATGGTCATTTTTTATCTTTGTAGGTTGCTCTTTTTTTTCTTTTTTTTTTAAAATTCTTTACTGTAAAGAATTCTCAATTTGAAGAATTCGGTTTTTTCCTTCCTGTATTTGTTTTTGAAGATGAGGGAGAAGAGAGAGTGATTCCTTTATCACTTTGGAAGAAGAGGAAGAAAAGAGAAAAATGTTGCAGAGAAGAAGAGAGAGAATTTGTGCATGAAAGATTGAAGAGGGGTATTTTGGGGAAGGTGAGTACTGTTGTGGTATATTTGTGAAAGCTTTAGGATAGGTGACAATTTTGTATACACGGAATAAAATAATGCTAAAATTTTCAATTTCCCTTTTATATTTACGTTTTTTCTAATAGTTATAAAGCACAAGAGAAGGACAATTTTGTGTATTATTAATTTATATATAAATATTAATATATTGTTACGTAATTACATATTATTTTATTATTAATTTAAATTAACTTAATTATATTATAATATATTCAAATGGTATATATTTAAATATAAAAAATATGCATACAAAATTTTATTGATATAATATTTTATTTTTATGATAAACAAGAGATATTATTAGATAAATAAAAATTATTATTTGATATTTAAATTAAATAAAAAAAATTTGGTGAACATGTATACGTAAAAAGATATTGAGACATTTCTATTTAAAAGAAATTGTTATATTTCAAAATAAAGAAAAAAAATGAAAAATATTAATTCTATATAATAGAAAATTAATAAAATTATCATACTGATTTTGATTTGGTGTGGCTTGGTGACAGGTGTAATGCAATTACACAAATAATGATACCTGATAAGAAAGAAAAGTAATTAAATGAAATACCATTAAGGCTGGTATTAGGTATGTATGATATGATTAATTAAATGAAATGCGAGTCTTTTACCACTTTCTCTTTGCCCCACTTTTATAAAAAAATAAGCATCTAAATTGAAATTCCACAAAGTGATCTAGCGAAGAGACGAAATTGGTGGAAGGAAAGACTAGCTGATATCGACTTCTCACCAACCAAGCTCTCTCCTTTTCTTGTTAAACTTTTATACTTACACCATGCTTTAGTAAGAATTATGAGTTCTGATACTCCAAAAGCTACATGTTCTCTGGCATAATGAACATCCAACTCTCATCAAATCTAAAGTTGGTTTGAAAGTAACTCTATTATCCAAAGTACCCTTAATGTATCTCAAAACTCTCTTACAAGTTTGCCACTGCCGTTGTGAGAGTGCCTTAAAAAATTGGTTAAATTTGTTTACGAAATAAGACAGATTAGACCTGATTAATCTGAGATGTTACAGTGCCCCTATATAATATTGGATTTTTAAACACCTCACTATATAATATTGGACAACTCAATTGTGTTTTTGTAAGTAAATCAGAAGCATATTTTGACTGACATAAAATTAATAAACAAATCACCAGTTTTGTGAGCATTCCAACCAATAAATAACTCAACATTCCTAAGTTCTTTATAGCAAACAACAAACTCATAAATGATATTAGCTCCTAAATATATCCCCTATCAGTTCCAGTCATGAGTATGCCATCAACATAAACCATGACATAAATTTTGATTTATTTATTAACCAAAAAAAATAAGCTAGCATTTGCCACTGAGTTTACACACTGTAGAGTAAGGCTTGTTTGAGCTTTTCATATCAGACTTTCGGAGTCTGTTTCAAGCCATATAAATCTTTTGCTAGTTTACATAGCCTGATCTAAAAGAATCAATGAATCCCTATGGTTGTGTCATATAGATATCATTTTTAAATTCTCTATTTACTTGCCCAGTTAACATCCATCTAATAAGCAAGTCAATCAGAATTAAAATTACCCTAATTATGACACATTTCCATATTCATTAATTATAAGGAAAAACAGTATAAAGAGCTTTTATAATCATTATCATAAGGAAAAACAAGTATAAACATTTTCATATTTATCAATCATAAGGACAAACAAAATTCATCATTTTTCATAAAATAATCTTAAATGAACCTATAACTGTTACTCATAAATAGAATTTATAAAATTTATACTTAGATTTCATCATGTAATGTCACTTGTATCTTCAGTAATCTAATTGTAGACTTTTTATCATTCATATTCATATGGGTCTTGAAATGAATATGAGATGTACATCCAATCACACCATCATTTTATATTTTGCCGATATAAGATTTGCATAAGAGTGTCACAAGCTAGTTTTGATTTGTCTTACATTATAACAAACTTAGTCAAATTTTTATGGCACCTTCGCGGTTGCATTGGCAAGCTTGTAAGAGTTTTGAGGTATATTAAGGGTACTCTAGATTATGGTTTCTTTCAAACCAATTTCAGATTTAATATGGAAGCATAAATATTTTGTGTTTATATTTTTTACATATAATTAGGTATTATTTTATTATTAATTTAAATTTATTTAATTATATTATGATACATTCAAATTGGATATATTTAAATATAAAAAATATTTATACAAAATTTTATTGATATAATATTCTATTTTTATGAAAAACAAAAGATATTATTAGATAAATAAACAAATAGAAAAATATTATGAAATATTTAAATAAAATTAAAAAAATGATTTGATGAACATATATACGTAAAAAGACATTGAGGGATTTTTACTTTAAAGGAATTGTTATGATTCAAGAAAAATTAAAAAAAAAAAGAAATGAAAAATATTAATTTTATATAATAGAAAAACAATAAAATTATGTGTATTTATTTTAGGTATATAAATATGTATATACTTATATGTGTCATTATATGATTGGATGATCTTAAATTTAAGATAAAATAACACCTAATCATGTGATAGCATGTGTAAATATATATATATTTATATATCTAAAATAAATACGTATAATATTTCTCAATAGAAAAAATAATAATAACAAATCAAAATTAAATCAAATAGACGGATATCTTCAATAATAGAGGAGCTCTAATATGCCTTATGTTATGAACAAACTTAGCCAATTTTTAAATGCACTCTCACAGCTGCAATGCAGGCTTTTCAGGGAGTTTTGAGATACATTAAGGGTACTTTTGATTATGGATTTACTTTCAAACCAACTTTAGATTTGATATGGAAAACGTTGATTGGGCTGATAGTGTAGCAGATAGAAGATCTAAGAGCGGTTTTTGTGTGTTTTAAGGGTAACAAATTGGTTCAATGGACTTTTAGAAAACAGATTGTAGTAGTTCTCTTTCACAGAATCTGAGTATAGAGCATTAAGCCAAGTAGCTGCAGAAGTGGCTTGCATCAGGAATCTATTGGAAGAAATTCAGTTTCCTTGCGCTAAGCAAGATGCCTTGTGGCGTGATAATTTAACTGTTGTTGGAGTAATTGTTATTCAATATGTTACATTTGAGAATCAGAATTCATCAATAACAAGTATTCTCACTAAGCCACAAACCACTGACAGATTTGTAATGGTTAGAAATAAATTGAACATCAGTAAACATAGCAGCAGTATGTGTTCAGAAGAAAATAATGAGACTGATGGAGTTGTAACAGAAGAAATGCAGCATAAAACTCTACTGAAGAAATGGAAAAGTTGGATGATGAATAAGGCAGGCATCGGAAGAGGGAAAGAAGAGAGAGTGTCCTCCTATAATAATATTCATATTTGCTTTTTTTTTTTTTTTTTAGGTTGGTAAATATATTTGCTTTCACTTTAGAAAAGAACTTATATAATATATATATATATATATGATAAAATTGAAGGGAGAGAAAGAGAGAGAGCTTAGTTGGTCAGAAGTCAATATTAGCAAGTCTTTCCTTGCGCCCTTTCCGCCAATGTAGAATTTGTATCTCTCCGCTAAATTGCTTTGTGGAATTTCAATTTAGATGTTCCATTTTTTCTAAAAAGTGGGCCAAATATTCTTACTAAACCACAGACCACTGACAGATTTGTAATGCTTAGAAATTAATTGAACAGTAGTATGTGTTCAGAAGAAAATAATGAGACTGATGGAGTTGTAACAGAAGAAATGCAGCATAAAACTCTACTGAAGAAATGGAAAAGTTGGATGATGAATAAGGCAAGCATCGGAAGAGGGAAAGAAAAGAGAGTGTCCTCCTATAATAATATTCATATTTGCTTTTATTTTTATTTTTTTAGGTTGGTAAATATATTTGCTTTCACTTTAGAAAAGAACTTATATATATATATATATATATGATAAAAGTTAAACGAGAGAAAGAGAGAGAGCTTAGTTGGTAAGAAGTCAATATTAGCAAGTCTTTCCTTACGCCCTTTCCGCCAATGTAGAATTTGTGTCTCTCCGCTAAATCGCTTTGTGGAATTTCAATTTAAATGCTCCATTTTTTCTAAAAAGTGGGGCAAATTGACTTGCAAATGGGATTAGAGATTGATTAATAAAGAGAAAGTGGTAAAAGAGATAAAGACAAATTCGGATTTTGGAAATAATCATGTTGTTAAGTCAAGATATTATCCATTTTTTATTGACAATTCATTAGTTTTGTTTTCTGAGTTTATTTGTCAAATCTTAGTTTTCCACTATATATACACATCTAACGTCTTTTGACTTAGATTTGTGGGTGATACTGTCTCTTTTTAAGTATCAATAGTTGTGTAAATTACTACTAAAATTTGGGATGGGAATGAGTTTAGTATTGGAAATGTAGGAGTGCATTATGCAAATACTAGCACAAATATTAATGAGTAGAATAAAGGAAACATTATGTCTTTAAGAACAAGTATGGATAACATTCAACCATCCATGAGTTTTTATCTCAAACGAAGCCGAAGACGACTAATTTTTGTCTGATGAAGACTTCTCGAAGGAGCCTTTATTAGACGAAGACTATTCATCTTCATCTCTAATGAAAACGGTTGGAGAGGAGAGGGAGAGTGGTTGGGAGGGAAGATGGAAGGGAGAGAGCCAACAAATAGTCGCTAGAGATCAGATCTGGAAAATGAGGGAGAGAGAAAGGGTGAAACTGAAATGTTTTATAAAGTTGGGGGGCAACTGTAAGAAAAAGATTATAATTTAAAACCCTAGACGTGGAGGGGAAAAGACAGTTTTTAAATCTGGAAAATATGAGATTAGTAGGTAAAAATAAACATTTCATAACTTAAGGGTGATATTAAAATATGAGTTTAAATATTTCTAAATAACAATTTTACCTCTGACAAAAGTACCAAAATTTAACAAATGAGTGAATGTTTGGATTTTCAAAAGTTAGTGAGTATGAGTTTGAGTTTACAATAAACCTTGGACGGGAATAAGTCTATTGGCCTTCTAAAAACTAATTTCTTATTTATATTTATTTGGTAGGAGAAATTCCAGAAGAGCTTGGCAATCTTGCAAAACTTGAGATTTCAATCTTTGATAATTTGATACTTTTAAATACTGCTATCCTTCTTTATAAATGTTATTTGGATTATTTGAGGTGTGTGACATTAAGCATGGTGTCTTTGTAATATTGTTCCATTATTTTATTTTATTTATTTTTATATATGGCCAAAGTTGAGGAAAACAAGCAATAAATTATCTCTAAAATTTATAAATAAATTATGAAATTATATATGCAATGAATTAAACGTTTATCTAAGTGCATTTTGTAATGTAGAGAATTATATATGGGTAAATATGTCATTAGATTTACAAATAATCTCAATTTAATAAAATTATGTGTACATACTTTTGATACAAAAATATCTATACACATGAATGTATCATAATGTGATTGATAATTTTAAATTAATGATAAAGTAATACCCAGTTACATATTAATACATTTATGCATGCATATATTTGTGTATCAAAATTGTACACACATAACATTGCTCATCTCAATTTCAGGAGCTAATCTTATTAATTTTGATTTGGGGTGGGCTTGGTGATGTGTAATGTAACACTAATAATGATACTTCAAAAGAAAAGTAGCACCCACAAATCCAATCACCAGAAATGTTAGGTATGTATGAACATGAAATATTAAGATATAATTAATTAAATAAAATGTGGGTCTTTAAACTATCACCAATTTTTAAATTGGAAAACTCAAAACACAAAACTATAATGAGTTGTCTATTAAAAATGGTTTGTCTTCCTCTCTTTCACCACTTTTTCTTTATTAGTCAATCTATAATCTCATTTTCTAGTCCCTTTGCCCCACTTTTTATAAAAAATGGAGCATCTAAATTGAAATTCCACAAAGTGATTTAGCAAAGAGACAGAATTGGCCGAAGGAAAGACTTGCCAATATTGACTTCTCACCAACTAAACTCTCTCTTTTTCCCGTTAAACTTTTATACTTAAACACCATGCTTCACTCCATTCATATTATATATATATATATATATATATATATATATATATATATATATATATATATATATATATATATATATATATATATATATATATATATATATATATATATGAAAATAAATATAATTATTATTGATAAGATTATTGTGATTATTATTATTATGGGACAACAACACTCCTTTCTTTCCCTCTTCCAATGCCTGCATTATTCATCATCCAACTTTTCCGTTTCTTCAGTAGAGTTTTATGCTGCATTTCTTCTGTTACAACTTCATTAATCTCATTATTTTCTTCTGAACACATACTACTGCTATGTCTACTAATGTTCAATTTATTTCTAAGCATTACAAATCTGTCAGTGGTCTATGCTTTAGTGAGAATTATGAGTTCTGATGCTCCAGCTATATGTTCTTTGACATAATCAACATCCAACTCTAATCAAATCTAAAGTTGGATTGAAAGTAACTCCATTATCCAAAGTACCCTTAATGTATCTCAAAACTCTCTTACAAGTTTGTCACTGCTGTTGTGAGGGTGCCTTAAAAAATTGGCTAAATTTGTTTACGATATAAGACAGATTAGACCTGATTAATGTGAGATATTACAGTGCCCCTATATAATATTGGATTTTTAAACACCTCACCATCTTCTACAAACAATTCCGTTCCTGCAACTAGGAGTAGGACAACTTTTGCACCCACTCAATTGTGCTTTTGCAAGTATATTTTGACTGACATAAAATTAATAAACAAATCACTAGTTTTGTGAGCCTCCAAACCCAATAAATAGCTCAACATTCCTAAGTTCTTTAGAGCAAACAACAAATTCATATATGATATTATCTCCTAGATATATCCCCCATACTCATTTTTATTTCTTAGTACACACAATCATAATCTAAATGTTTGGGTTCCTAAAATCTAGACTTTGATACTAGCTGTAACATCCCACCCCAAAAGTCTTATCTTTTGGGGTAAAGTGCTACTATATCTAATCATACATGTTTCATAATCTCAATATACATCTATAACATTCCATCCCGAATATCCTATTATTCGGGGTTATAGCACTACTACAATCTATTATGCATGGATGACTATCTCAATTTAAACCATTTAATCTAAAATTAAACATGCATACATCTACATCATGTTTGAATAATTCTTCAGAAGTCTTTATTAATGAAAATAAAAACGGTCTCAAAATAATCCTAAACATCATTAACTAAAATCTCAATCACACGGTACTAGAAATAAAATCAAAGTCTGTTAATTATAAATCATAATCTCAAATCATGGCTATCTAACGCCTATAAGCCTATCACTGAACCATTGCCTCACCGTTGTCTCCTCTAATCCTGCCACCTACAAAACGCAAAGGAAGGGAATGAGTACAAAATACTCAATAAGCAAGAATGTTTTATCTTACATCTCTTCATCAAACATACTCCGCTTTCCTTTACCAACCCAGCTTATTTTTGTCTCAATCTAAGGCTATTGATATCTCAACCAAATATAATGGAATCGACATACCCACTCTAGTAAAAATCTTGGCAAGTGTTTCTCAATCTAAGGATACTAATCGATGGACTTCACCCTAACTACGAGTTGCCTAGGTCATGGGTACTCCCTCAATTAGCCTATAATCTGATCATCCATGTCTCATAAGTATCATCTCATCTCATATCTCATTGGCTTGAGTTTGATCACAGTCCCATAGTGTTGTAGGGACTAGATTGCATAGTATGAAACTCACATAACCAAGGTGTCAAATCCCTGTACCAACTCAATCCGATTAGTAAGTCAGTGATGGTTCCAATAGTTAAGGGAGCTTTCATTATCATGTACTTATGGCTCATGATACGAAGGTAGGTATTGAGGCAAACATAAGAGACTTGTTCAAATAAATAGGCACTAGTTTATAACAACTGAAAGGGAGTAATAGTTACTCTCGATGATCAATAGTGTTAGCAAGTTTAAGGACAAAATAGGAATTTAATAAAGTTACCACGTTCCTATTTATTAAGCGTTTACCACTCACCCTATCCTATTTTGTCTATTTTGCAATGCAAGGTTATGAAGGCCGTGGACAAAGGAAGGCAAATATGCCATTTATATTTCTCATTTGTAATAATGTTTTGATGATTTATGTTTAAAAGCAATTTTTAGTTTCCTTTATTTCATTTCATTACCTTGAATCATGAAGATTTTATTTTCATTTTTGTTTTTGTTATAGACATCCTTTGCATGTCTTCTACTTTACTTTTTTATAAAATGTTTGAATGAGTTACATTTCATTTAATTTTCATTGCAATGATGGTCAATATTAGTGGCACTTTCCTTTGGAGGACAATACTTCTAGAAGGGGTGTTATTGTTGGTATCAAAACATGATTTAGTTACCCAAAATATGTTTTAAAAAAGGCATATATACCCTTCACACCAAACCAACTATACTCGCAACTAATCACTGTAAGTTTAGTTTATATACCTTACTAAATTAAGAAATGTTAGTAACTTATATGAGTTTTAAAGACTGATAATGAGAAGATCCAAACATTTAAATGGTAATGGCCAAAGCAATCAGTCGGAGACCTAAGCTTTAAAGACTACTCCTTCAGTCTCTCAGTCTAGATTGAATGCTACAGACATCCAAACTTTGATCAATGAAGTGTTCAGGAAGCAACAATAGAAATGTGCTCCAGTTTAGGGAAGTGAAATAATACAAGTTCCAATTACTCAAAGAATTAGTGAGAAGGTGTTAAAAGAGACTCCTACCTTGAGGAAGACATAGTTATCTGATCTATAGTCTGCCAAGCATACACCAACCTCAGAAGTTTGCAAGTACTAAACACCCTACCATGGTTAAGGAGTGGTTAGAATCAGTGGAAAATGTTATGTCCTTGTTTGAGATGACAGACATAGAAAATGTGAGATATGCCATCTATATGTTGAAATTAAATGTTAATAACTGATGGAACCTTACTTTGAGACCATGAAGATCACAGATGTAACTTCGATAGATTTTAGGAATTTGAGGTTGAGTATAAGACAACCGATATGACCTATTTGAGGACTCATAAGTTTATTAACCTCACTTAAGGGACCATTTTAGTGAAGGAGTACTCTGTTTGATTCAATGCATCAGCTTGATATGCACCTGGTATGGCAAAGACAAAATTGGGGAGGATAGAGAAATTTGTTCACTAGTTAAATCCAACAATAGCTCATGATGTGTTGATGGGATCAACACCACTATAGACCTATAGTGAGGCACTAAATAGGGCATAGGGCTAGATTCGAGCCGAGCCAGCTCGAGCTCGAGCTCGGCTCGGGTTGGTTCAAGCCCGAAATGAGCCAGGCTCTGCTCGGCTCGATCGAGCTCGAGTCGAGCTTGAGTTGGCTTGGTTGATTTTTTTAAAAAATTTTTTATACAAAACGGCGTCGTTTTGATTTATATATATACAAAACGATGTCGTTTTGATATAAAAAATGAGCCGAGCCGAGCCGAGCTGTAAATGAGCTGAGCCACAAATGAGCCGAACTCGAGCCGAGCTGAGGTCAGCTTGAGTCGAGCTCGAATCAAACTCAAGCCAACCATAAAAAAACCGAGCCTAGCCCGAGCTGGCTGCGAGCCGAGCTTGGCTCAGCTCGAATCCAGCCCTAATAAGGCACTTAGATAAGAAGTGCTTGTGCAGAAGATGATCTAGGAACTTCTACCAATTGTCTCTCTTAACAATATACCAATCTTAAGGACTAAATCCAACAAGAGAAGTCAAGTAAAGGTAAGAGGCCTTTATAACCAGAGGGAAAGAAAAACTGGAGGGTTAACAAGAAACAAAAGAAGTCAGATGCATTGTCATGTTAGAAATATGGTAAAAAACATCAAAAATAATGTCTCAGTGGTCAAGGAGTGTGTTTCAGATGTAGGCAACCAAGGCATTTGCCCAAAAACTACATAAACCAACTAAAAGCATATTAGACTATGGGGTGTGCTATAGGTAAGGTCTATGCCATTGCCTAAGGATAAGCATAGGCTAACCCTTCAACAATAACTGATTAGTTACTATTCCTTAAAACACCTTTATATGTACTAATTGATTATGGTGCAAATTACTACTTTGTAGCTAGAGGCATAATAGAGAGGCTATGAGTTAAATTGGTCACAGTGGCACAAATGTTAAAACTGAGCTACTCGATGGTAATATAGTCATTGGTGATCAGATTTTACTAGGATAGACAATGATAATTAAAGGTAGACAACTAATGGTATACTTGATTGTGTTTGAAATGTCAGATTTTGACATGATCTTAAAAATGGATTTCCTAGAGAGATATGAAGCTAAAATTGACCCTAGAAAGAAGAAAGTCAAGTTTAGTTTAGAGGATGGAGATTAGTTTGAATTTGATATAGGTCGAATTAAGAGTCTAATCATTAATAGTCTAAAAGCCCAAAAAATGTTGAAAAAGGATTGTACTTGTTACACTGCTCATAGAGTAACCAGGGAAGAGAAATCAAGTTCAAGAGTGGATAAAATGCCAGTAATTCAAGAATACCATAATGTGATATTTAAAGATTTATCAAGATTGGCACCAAAGAGAGAAGTAGAGTTAAACATAGAGTTGGCTTTGGGTATGACACGCATATCTAAGGCACCTTACATAATGATCCTAACAGAACTCCAAGAGTTGAAGAAACAGTTACAAGAATTATTAGATAATGGGTTTATCGAACTAAGTCACTCACTATAGGGAGCTTCAATTCTATTTGTGAAGAAGAATGATGGGCCTTTATGGATGTGCATTAATTATAGAAAGTTTAACAAAGTGACCATCAAGAATAAGTACCCTCTTCTTAGGATTAATGACTTGTTTGATCAGTTGAGGGGAGGTGGAGGGCATCAGTGTTCTCAAAAATTGGCTTGAGGTTAAGTTATCATCAAGTGAGGGTAGTTGAGAAAGACATCCTAAAGACGACTTTTAGAACTAGATATGGATACTATGAATTCGTAGTAATGCCTTTTAGATTGACAAAAGCCCTAGATATTTTCATGGATCTGATGAATACAAGAAAAAGACACCATTTTATGGATAGATAAGTGTGAGAGGAGTTTTCAAGAGTTAAAGCGCAAACTAACATCAGCCCCCATACTGATGTTACCTAAAGATGGAGTGGAATTTAAGATTTACATAGAGGCTTCTCATAGTGGTGTTGGAGCAGTATTTATGCAATAAGGTCGAGTGATTGGCTAACCCTTAAGACAATTGAAAGAATTCGAGTCTAGATATCCCACACATGATCTAGAGTTAACAATTATGGTCTTTGCACTGAAAATATAGAGACATGTATGAGGTCCATTGTAATATCTTCATAGATCATAAAAGCTTAAAGTACTTATTCACTCAAAAAGAGTCAAACATAAGACAACATAGGTGGCTGGAGTTGGTGAAAAACTATAATTGCAACATCAAGAACCACCTTGGTAGAACTAATATGGCGATCGATACCTTAAGTAAAAAGGTGTACCTGTCACAGATTTTCACTTAAAAGGAGATTCAAGGGGAGTTTAAAAGGGACCAAATAAAATGGGTCACCAAGGTATTAGCAATATTTGAAATAAAGTTGACTTTATTAGAAGAAGTTTGGGTAAAACAATCTTTCAATGAATAGTGCTAACAAATGATCCAACAGGTTAAAGATGGCTCCGAGAGAGACTTTGAAGTTAAAGAAGAAGTACTAAGATTTTAGGTTAAGTTATGTATACCCCAAGATTCTAAGTTAAGGAAAAAGTTATTAAACGAAGCTTATAGTTCCCTTTATATAGCTCATCCTGAAGGTGTAAAGATGTATTTAGATTTGAGAAAGAGTTTCTAGTGATCGAGTATGAAAAAGAAACGTTGGGGAATGTATGGCTAAATGCCTCACGTGTCAATGAGGTATTGGTCTTTGGTGTTTAGTAGGGTTGTTACAACCATTAAGTGTGCCAGAATGGAAATGGAAACTTATCTTTATGGATTTTATTATAGGGCTTCCAAGGGTACAAAGGTATAACACTATATAGGTCACAATAGACAAGTGGACTAAGACAACCTATTTCTTACCTTTGAAGAATACCACCTCGACAGATTAATTGGGTCGTATTTATGTAAGGGAGGTAGTTAAGCTTCATGGTGTATCCAAGACCATAGTTTTAGATAGGGATACGAGATTCGCATGAGCCTTTTGAAAAAGTCTTCAAAGATCCTTAGGTACAAACAGAGCCTTTAGTACAACTTACCACCTTTAAACAGATGGTTAAATGAAAAAGGTGAATCAAGTGTTAGAGGATATGTTAAGAACTTGTTGCCTATATTATAGATCAAGTTGGGTTGAGTTGTTACCACTAATAGAGTTTGTCTATAATAATAACTACCTGACAACGAACCAAATGGCACTATATGAAGCCTTTTATCGATGGAAGTGTTGTTCTCCCTTGCACTAGGATAAGATTGGTGAAAAAGATACCCTAGCTTTGAGTATTAGGCCATAGATGACTCAAAAGATGATCGATGATATTTGGAAGATCAGAAGAAGGATTAAACATGCCTAGGACTGATAGAAAAGTTATGCTGACTAGAGACGATGTGAGTTTGAGTTAAATATGGGTGATAAAGTTTTTATCCAAGTTACCTATTTCAAGCATGTCATGAGGTTTGGAAGAAAAGGGAAGTTGGCTCCTAGGTTCATTGGCCCTTATGAGATTGTAGAGTGGATCAGTAAAGTAGTTTACAAACTTGAGCTTTTAACGAGTATGGATAGAATTCATAATGTATTCCATGCCTCATTGTTGTGGAAGTATATTGGGAATCTTTCACATATGTTAGGAGTTAAGGACATTGAGTTCTCAGATAACTTGAGTTATAAGGAGAGACTAGTGCAGATACTAGATTGACGAGTCAAAGAGCTTTAGAATAAGCAGATTTTGCTAATCAATCGTGCATCTTAAAGCATGGGCATACATGACGTCTTCTTTAACTAGAATGCACAACGAGTAACATGCATATACATTTGCAGCAACCACAGGTAATTTCAAGGGTAAATTAGTCATTTCATGTCTTTCTAATTGACCCTTGTTGACCGTGGACTTGAGTAAATTGGAATTATATAAGAAAAGTTAATTTTAACACTGGAACAGATGTTCATGGGTCCACAAACGTTTGGGCACAACTCTTCATGTCAACATATTAAATAAGAGCCAGAGCCATATATGAAATTTTAAACAAAGGATTGAACATTTCCTTATGGGTGGAATGGTCATTCATGTTGTTATGAAAATTGCGTTTGAAAGTGGCACGTAATTTAATATGTTGCACGTATAAAACAACAACTCCCTTTCAGTCTCTTTAAATTTAACACTCAGAAGACTTTCAAGGATTTTAGTTCTTAAACTCTAAAATTTACACCAACATAAGTAGGGAAGAGTCAGAAATTGAAAGGAAAATCAAAACCTTGGACATCAAGCCAAAAGTAAACTTAACAAAAAGCATAAAACAATTCATTCAAAAAAAAAATGGCACAAATAGGGAAGAAAGACTAATATATGGTACATACAAATTTGAGTAGTTAATTACTAACCAACTAACCCATTATCAATAACTAAAAATCTCCTAAAAAACTAAGACCAACTAAGAACATGTTAACAGTTGCCTAGGAAACAACTTTGAATTATTCAACATCAACATTCCCTTTTAATTCAAACAAGAGGAACAACTCCAAACATAATATTTTGGTCAAGATGACAGTTGGTTGGTCTTCAGTTTTGCAATGATGCAATTTAATTTCTCCTTTAGCAACCAACTCTTTGATAAAATAAAATCGTGTCTCTATGTGCTTGCTTCTTCCTTGGTGAATTGGATTCCTTGTGATATTGTTAGAATCTCAAGTATAAGATATGAGACTTGTATCTCACATTAGAAAGTATGAGCTTCTAGTGTGGGATTTATATAGCCTTAGGCTTTTCAATCTCAATAGCTAATTTTTTAGGTGTGGTTCTCCTAAGGTTCATATTATTTGGTATTAGAGTTAGCACCATGTTTCCTAATTGCAATTGTACACCACGTTTTCTAGTTGCAATCGTATACCACGTTTCCTAGTTGCAATCATGCGGCGCAGGTGGTGATGCTGACATTAAAGTGTTCACCCAAGGCTAGCACATTAGAAAGTATGAGCTTCTAGTGTGGGTTTATATGGCCTTGGACTCTCCAATCTCAATAGTTAGTTTTTTAATTGTGGTTCTCCTAAGGTTCATAGTAGATATCAATGGAGGATTGTTGTCACAATAAATTGTTGTTGGTTGAACCTGCCCGTGCTTCAAATCATGCAATATTCTTCTAATCCAAACTACATGATAAGTTATGGTTGTAGCAGCTATATATTCCGCCTTTATGCTAGATAATGTTGTGACTTGTTGCTTCTTTGATATCGATGAAACAACTTCAACTCCAAAACAAAAAATGTAGTTAGTTGTACTTTTCGTGTCATCTATATAGCCAGCCTAATCACTGTTAGTGAAGGCTACAAGATAGTTCTTTGCACTGTTCTTATACGTAATACCATAATTGATTGCATTGTTCCCTGGACATATCTCAGAATTCTTTTGATTGCTCCAAGATTGTGTTTGCTTGGACTATGCAAGTAAGTAAAGATGAGACTTACAACAAACATGAGATCTAGTTATGTGTTTGTTAGAAACATTAGTCCTTGTATCAAGGTTCTGAAATATGTTTCATTTGCTTTTTTGCTCCATCTTCTAAGAACAGCTTATCATTTGCATTGAGAGGAGTCTTGACAGCCTTGCAATTGAACAACATATCATTTGCATTGAGAGTTGCAATTGAACAACTTATTTGCTTTGACATCTTACACAACTTTTAATCCAAGAAAATAATGCAATGGTCCCATATTTGATGCATCACAAGATATCATTTAACTTATATTTAATTTTCTGGGATACTAAAACATTAAAATAATCTTGCATGTCAATATAAATTCAGCATTAGTAGTTTAAAAGTCAAATCTATGAACTAATAGACCAACCATATTGCACTGGCACATAATATAAATAGTTTATTAATGCTAATTACCTTTTTATATTCATCAAGCCACTTTTCTTCCTCATGCATGCTTCCACTTCTCTACCTTGTCCAAAATTCCTTCCGGCTTAAAGCTTCCTCTTTGGCTTTTGCTATCAAATCATCCCTGCTTGAAAGAAGATTGGACAAATCAACATTGCCTGTGGAGACAAGTTTTAGCACAATAATCATGAAGCAATTCCAGGCTAGTTCTGAATGAATAGTGTACTAATAGCCATTTTCAAATATACAAAATTAGAATCTACTTCAAAATTTAAAGAAAAACAAATAATTTAAAATCGTTTAGAATATATTAAATTTGTTTATCCAACCTTTTGTAGAAAGAAGGAATCTATAAAAGAAAACATTTTTAGTAAAATATATCCCTATACACCAACAAGAAGTAAAAACCATATTATTGAAACTGGAAATAAGAATTATAAATTGAACCCAAATATATAGTCATTACTATAATTACAACTGCTCGCATTAAACAGGAATTTCTACAATCTAAAAGGCTACATGACTCTAGGTTTCACCCAGGGGTACTTTAGGACTACTAACCATGACTTTGCTGCACTAAATGTCAAAATCTCATTGTCAGGATGGAGGTTGAAAGAAAAGAGACTATATATTCCAAATAAGCGCTGTTGCCATGAACCAAGAAAATCAATTGATAAAGCAAAATTGAACAAGACTTATAACAACAGGAAGACAGCCAACCTCTAGTTTAAAAAAATTGGTGTCATGATCAACGAAATCTGGCCATTAATTATTAGCAGTGTAGCTAGGCATTCCGTGGATACTGAATGGTTAAAAAATCAAAGGCTCGCAAAATTGAGAATGATTACCTTGATGTTCAACAAAAGATTACACATCCATCAATGGCATTTCTGGTTCGCATCTATAGGAAACTAAAACAAAGTTATACTATGACTCTCGACAAAAACATATTTTTCCTAGTCTTTAAAACATCTAACTGTTATGATTAATGTCTAAGCTAGTTGAAAATGAGAGCATTAAATTCCCCTTTTCTTATATCCAACTATGTAATTCTTGAAATAGAGTCAACAGACATCATTATTAAAATGGATAATAGATTTACACACATTTGATCCAAACTTCTTGGTTAGAAAACATAAGAAATTAAGGCAAATATTGCATTTCAAAACTCGCCTTCCAAATGCCACTGTATCGTCTAATCCTCAACTCTGACTCTAAATCTTGTAATTAGTCAACCTCCTAAAAAAAAAGGAATTACAAGCAGTGGGCCCGCACTGTTTGATTCTGATTTTGATTAAACGATGGATGAGGATAACGGGACGGTTGATTTTGATTAGACGGCGGCGGTTGCTGAAGTGGCTGGTTAGAGCAGCTTCCTTGACGGACAGAACGTAAGTGCGAGTCTCCGGTAATGAACTGGCCTCTCCCGCCGTCGTTCGGTCCATTTGAGAAGCTTCTAGTTCCACCACCTCCCTTATTCTACAAAAATAATAACTTGTATCACAACCGAGACGCTTTTAATAAGAATGAAAGGCATGTAAGCAGAGAGAAAAGACAATGACGAAGAAGAGTACAGCAGAGCGACACGACGTGGTGGCGAGGAATTGGAATCGAGAAAAACGGCTCATCGAGTCGCAGCGGCGAGAGAGTAAGCGCGTTGAGCACGCTCTTTGTCAGTCGCGCGTGTGTAAAAAAATAAACTGGATTGGGTCAAACCAGTTTCAACACCCTCTATTGTGTGTCTCTCCGCTATATCGGGTCAAGAGTCATACCGTTACTAGCTTTGTATATCGGATAGACTCATATAATATTAAAAACCTATCACATGACCTTTTATATATATATATATATAAGGTTGTGTTGGATCATCAGAGGGTCTTATGACAGGTCATTCGATAATTATATTAAAATATAAATAAAAAATAACTTTTAAAACTTATTAATTTATATTTTTTATTAAATTAATACAACTAATGATTATAAATTATAATACAATTTTTCAAATAATATTTTATTTATATTTTTAAATGATGTAAAAATATTTTTATTACTAATTATTGTATTTAACCAAAAAAAACTCTATATTTTATCGTTGATATTGTGTTAAAACTTATTTTCTCTAAATACGTCTTGTTAGCTTTTCCGATGCTTGAATTAGGATAACTGTTTTTATACATTACACCAACAAGAAAAATCGAGTCACTTGGTGCATGGTCATCAAACAATATCTCTTCTCGTATTTGTGTTGTACCTGTTACTATTATTATTTCTTTAATTTCTATTAATAATTTAATTTTTAAAATTTTATTAATTGTTATTTTATAAAAAGATTTAATATACTTTAAGTAGAAAAAGTATCCAAATGATTAAAATATCTTCACTTCTATAAAATTCATTTGATAAAACATTATAATGTTCCGCTAGCTCATTAGCCCTTTTTTTTTTTAAGGTAAAAGATTATTTTTTATTCAAATTAAAATATTTTACTCACCATTGTGAATTTACACTGTATTGCACCCTTACAATTCCGTGTACTTACCGTTACGGAATTTATAACTATAACAAATAAATAAATAAACAAAAACAATAAAATATTAGAACATAGCACAACATAAGATTAGTATTAGTTTAATTGTGTTGCTGGCCCATGTGGAATTGATTAATTCTCAGCAAGAATTATGTTCCAGCAGCCGAGCAGGTTTGAATTCAGACACAAGCGACTTCCCAATGATCATGACTGTTGGATTAAGACTGATTTGCCCATGTGATGACAGCATGTTTTTCAGTGTCCATCATTGCCATTAAAGTACTCCCAATCATTTTTCTCTATTATCATCAATCACATGTTGATCCCATACTTTTCATGAATTGTATTGTCTAGCGGAAGAGTCCATTAAGAAGTTTGCAGTGGAATGAACATTTCACACCACCCAAATATTTGTATAAACCCTCTATCACAGTTATTAGTATCTTATGATATACGATTTATATAATATAATATTATATGATATAGATAAAAAACAATACTATTATAAGAGTATGGAAAATTAGTATAATGTAATAGATATATTATACGATATGATACATATCATTTATACGGGTTAATACACTATTTTGAAGAAATGATGGCATGGCCAGGATGTATTTGGGAAATTTTAGAATTTTACAAAGTGTTTGTGATTGTTTTCAAGATTATAATGTGATAATTAGAAAAATATTTATGTATGTTATTATTTTTAGAAAGTGTATCCTACAATACAATATAATGCATAATAAATACTTTTCTTTAATATACATTTTTTAATATATGATATAACACATGATTCGATTACTTTTCTATCTATATATATTCTATTAATTATGAAACGTGTAGCTAGAGAGGCAAATGCAAATAGTATATTTATGCATAGAAGGTGTGTTTGATTGCAGATGGAGAATAAAGATTTCTTGCTTTACCTTATCTGAAAAGAAAATTCCTTTTTTGTTCGACTTACAAAATGACACATATGAAGCAACAAACTATATGTACAACAACCACTCACAAAAGAAAAAAAATCCTATATGTACAAGAACTAGACATATCACCTATTAACTAATCATCTCAAAGTGTGGATAGAGTCTCTTTATCCAAAAGAGAGAAAGAATATCATCATAATTTCTATAAGAGTACCTTCATATTTCTTCATATCTACAGAGAGAAATAATCATTTCTTACTAAAACAAGCTAAGATGTTGTTAATGTAATGTCTTATACTTACATACTACTCTATTGTTGACATGTTGAATATAGTAGCTAGGATACGGCCAACTAGGTGGTTATTTACAAGATATATGCATTGGAGATTATGAAGATTGCCAATTTCATACAATAGCTAACCTAAACATATAATAGCTCAATTAATAAATTAGATTATTTTAATATCATAACATTATCTATTTTAGATATATAGTTCATCATGATTCATTACATCTTGACAATTTGATAGCATCACGTATCGTATCGTATAACAAAAACCTAATTTGCAGGTAGTCTATTCGTCTTAGCCCTCAAGAAAATCCAGGAAAGATAGCATCGTTGAATGGTCAGAAGGAAGATGATAATGAGATCACAAATCGACAAGAGGTCAATGACAGGTGCCTCCATTCCCAAAAATCTTCTAAAATAGCTGAATCCTCTAACCGTTGGGACGAGACTCAGCTAGAAGAAGAAGAGATCTATGATCAGGGCCAGTCTGTAAATCCCCACTCTGACTGGATAAGCGAAATATCGTGCCCTCGAAGTTATTGGGAAGATCGCAGAAGAGAATGGTACCAGGAGATGCTAAGTATTAGCTCAGGCAATAATGAGATACGCCAACACATTGAAAGGTAAAATGAGTGTAACTTGGACGGAAAATCTTATACAATTCTATGCTTGTGATAGCCTGAAAATTTCTAATTGATGTATGCAGAAGAAGAGTGTCAAATTATCTTGCCAGTGACGAGAAACAATGGATCGATTGGTGACTACTCGTGTCAAAAGACAGATTGAGCTAGAGGCCCATGAAAAAGAAGAACAGGAGGAGTTGATTTGTGAGCGAATAAGTGAATTGTAGTTGGTTCATTTACAGAGGTACATGCATTCAGCAGCTTCCCAAGAAGGGAACAAGTAGTACAAGGAAATGAAGTTGAACAAGTAGACGAAGAAGAGCAAGAAGAGAAGGAAGCAGAAAGTTCAAGAAGTCACGAGGAACGTGAAACAAGTGATTATTTTGAACAATCCTCCTCACAAACAATACAAATTACTTCTACCTCTGCAAGTTATCAAGGTCAAGAAGTTGGTGACGAATCTGAATCAACTCCCCAACCTTTATAAGCTCAGGCTCCCTATCTAGATAGTCAGCTGTCCTCTTTCTCGACAACTCGTCTTTCATTGATGAGTTCTACTTCACTCATTTTCTTCGTATGTAAGTATGAGGAAAAACCTCGCTCTTTAAACTAGCTTTTTAGGTGTGAGAGACCCAATAACTTCTTAAACTAAACATTTTCTGTCTCTCACAGGAAATGAAACTTATATATGAATTAAGAGGACAACTGGAACAACTCCGCCATGAGATGCATGAGTTGAGAAGCTCTATAAACAGTTGCACGGGCACGCAAGTGAAACCGCAACATTCCAATCCACAAGAACTTCATTCAGGTGAATTGAGTGACTCAGAATTTAGTAATAGTTATTGCTAATTTCTCTGTTTCTCACTACAGTTCTTATTTTCAGTACGAGGAACGGGGAATAATCCACCAGATGGAGCACTAAAGAAACGTAGTTGTATTTATTTGCCATGAAATGCAGGTGGACTCACTTCTTTACAGGTAAGTCCTTTATCGAATTCTAATCGAAATGACAACACTTGAAGATATTAAACTATTTCTTATTAAACATGCCAAACTAATTAACTTGTTCAATCCTTTCCATAGAAAAATACGATAATCCCCATTGTGTTAAAATCTCGACCAGATGTTGGCATATGTGCACCTGCCTGAAATGCGCCCATGAGTTGCAGTGGAGCAGTGGAAAGTGTCTCATACGCCGCGCTCCTATAGAAGATGTTGTGCGCGCATATATGGATTCATAGACGACCCTCAAGACCTCTTGAACGGCCGTCCTTCTAAAAACTTGATACAAGAAGCAAGAATCGTAAAACATGTATATGGTATCTATCTAAACATATATATACTGAGTATGTAAGATAGAAACCAAAATTAAAATTTACGGAATATTAATCACTAACCTCCAGCCATTACTTGACGATTTGAAGCAGAATAATCCTCTGGAAATTGGTTGTAAACTTTCATCTTCCAGGTGATTTCTTTTTCTCACAGAATAGTGTATGTTTTTTTTTTTTTTTAGAAAAAGCTCACCTGGGGACCCTTTTGCAACCTTAAATAAGCATTCTACCATCAAGAATGCAACGAAAATGTGTGGAGTTATGACATGGGAGTTACAAACCATAATACATGGGAGTTACAGACCATTAATCCATGAAGAAGTAACTGCATGAAGCAGTTACCAGGAAACAAAACTGACATTCTCCCATTTGGTCTGTAACCCATCAATCCACATATTGAAGTAAAGAAATAAAATACACGAACCATGACGATAAGTCCTCTAAGAACGAGTATTATCTTCCATGTATCATGATGTATTCATTCTTTTATAACTTAATGAATAAACCTTATGTTTATTCTAGGTCCAAATTTGACTATTTTTTCAACCAAATGTGCACATAAAAATGAGAAAAACTAATCAATTTAAAAAACTGAATAATTTTATTATAGAAAATGTATATACATCAAATCACATGATGGAATCAACTCCCATCACAATTACAACATGAGACCAACTCCCATTCGTTCTACATGATCTTTAAAACTCTTTGGTGGCATGCCTTTTATCAAAGGATCGACAATCATCTATTCAGTGCTAACGTGTTCAATGACCACTTTATTCTCTTTTACACGTTCCTTAATGGCTAAATACTTAATATCGATATGTTTACTTCGACTAATACTTTTATTATTTTTAGCCAAGAAAACAACAACTGAATTGTCACAATAAATTTTTATCGGCTTAGAAATAGACTCCACAATCCTAAGCCCAGATATGAAACTCTTCAACCATACGCCATGTGATGTAACCTCAAAACAAGAAACGAACTCAGCCACCATGGTAGATGTAGCAATCAATGACTGCTTGACACTCCTATAAGATATGGCTCTGTCGGCAGACAAGAAAATATATCCAGATGTTGATTTTCTTGAATCAACACAGCCAGCAAAATCCGAATCGGAGTAACCAACTACCTCTAAATTATCAGTCCGTTTATATATAAGCATGTATTCTTTGGTCCCTTGAAGGTACCACATCACTTTCTTTGCAACTCTCCAATTGTCTATACCTGGGTTACTCTGATATCTTCCTAACATCCCAACAACAAATGCAATATCAGGTCTTGTGCAAACCTGAGCATACATAAGGCTTCCAACAGCTGAAACATAGGGAATGTTCTGCATTTGTTCCTTTTCAAATTCATTTTTAGGGCATTGGTTCAAATTGAACTTATCACCCTACACAATTGGTGTTATACTTGGTGAACAATCTTTCATTCGAAATCTCTCTAAAACTTTGTTGATATAGATTTCTTGAGATAGACCTAGTATGCCTTAAGGTCTGTTCTTATGAATCTTAATGCCAATGACATAAGACACCTCGCCCATATCTTTCATATCAAAGTTTTTAGAGAGGAATTGTTTCACCTCATAAAGCAACCTTTTATCATTAGTTGCAAGTAATATATCATCCACATATAGAACAAGGAAACAAATTTTACTCTTACTGACCTTCTGGTATATACATTGATCCATGATATTCACTTCAAAACCAAATGAAGAGATAACCTTATGGAATTTCAAATACCATTGACGGGATGCTTGTTTCAATCCATATATGGACTTCTTAAGCTTGCACACCAAATGCTCACTATCACTAGAGGAGAATCCTTCAGGTTGTTTCATATATACCACTTCCTCTAGATCTTCATTGAGGAATGTTGTTTTTACATCCATTTGATGCAGTTTCAAGTCAAAATGGGCTACTAATGCCATTATAATACAAAAAGAATCTTTTTTAGATATAGGAGAAAAAGTCTCTGTGTAATCGATTCCCTCCTTTTGAGTGAAACCTTTAGCAACGAGTCATGTTTTATATCTCTCGATATTACCTAATGAGTCTTTCTTTGTTTTAAAGACCCATTTACATCCAATGGCCTTTGCCTCATTAGGTAACTTGACAAGATCCTAGACTCCATTACTCTTCATAGATTCCATCTCATCTTTCATAACATTGTGCCACAAAATAGATTTATTGCAATCCATTGCTTGTGAAAACATAACAAGATCATCTTCGGCTTCTACATTATGGCCAATTTCTTGTAAATACACTATATAATCACTAGAAATAATTGATTTCTTTATTCTAGTTAATCTTGTTAATGTTGTAACACTATCCTCTTGTGGAGTAGAGTGTACAACTGGTGGTTCAACAGTATCTAAAGGTTGTTAAACAGTTTGATCTACTAGAGTATTATCAGCAACTTATGGAACTTCATTAATTAGTTGTTCAACGTCCATTTGAACTTGAGGGGTGTTGTAAATAACAACCAATCTGTTACTCAAAATGGGTGATTGAGTATCTGAATGATCTTTCTTAGAAACTAAATCCTAAGATTGATCGCTCCCACTAATTAAGTCATTTTTAAGAAATTTTGCATTTCGAGATTCCACAATTCTAGTGCTATGTGATGGACAACAAAATCTATAACCCTTAGACTTTTCGACATATCCAATGAAATAACCACTTATAGTCCTTAGGTCTAATTTCTTCTCATGTAGATTATAAACTCTTACTTCAGACGAGTATCCCCAAACGCATATATGTCGAAAACTCGGTTTCCAACCTTTAAATAACTCAAATGGTGTTTTAGAAACAGCCTTGGTTGGAACTCGATTCAATATATACACTGTCGTTTTAAGAGCTTCTACCCATAGTGATTTAGGAAGTTTGGAGCTGTTAAGTATACTCCACACCATGTCCAATTGAGTTCGGTTTCTTCTTTCCACTACACCATTTTGGTCTGGAGAACTAGACATAGTGTATTAGGCAACAATCCTATTTTCTTCAAGAAACCTTGCAAATGGACTAGGTGTTTGTCCATCATGAGTGTATTTACCATAATATTCTCCAACTCTATCTGATCTCACGATTTTAATTTGTTTTCCAGATTGTTTCTCTACTTCTGCCTTGAAAACCTTAAAGGCATCTAATGTTTTATTCTTGTTATAGAGCATGTAGAGATACATGTATCGTGATTAATCATCAATAAATGAGATGAAGTATTTTTGACCATAAGCGTTCATATCACGACAACAAATATTTGTATGTATGATTTCTAATATGTCTGAACTTCTCTTAGCACCTTTCTTTGACTTGTTGGTTTGTTTTCCCTTCATACAATCCACACAAGTATCAAAGTCAGTAAAATCTAGAGTATCTAGTACCCCATCATTCACTAACCTTTTAATTCTTTCTATAGCGATATGTCCCAATCTTCGATGCCACAACATAAAGGAATTTTCATTTATAACACTCCTTTTAATACTAACATTACTTTGAACATGCATCAAATTAAATGAAACATTGTTTTGTAAATGAATTCGGAACAAACCATCAGATAATATACCATTTCTTACAACTGCAGATTTATAAATAAAACTAAATACAGTTTCATTAAATGTAAAGGAAAATCCAAAGGGTACAAGTCTTAAAACAGAAATCAAGTTTCTAGAGAAACTTGGAATATAAAAAGTCTGTTCTAAATACAAAACAAAACCAGAATCTAAAACTAATCTACACGTTCCGACCGCTTCCATTTCTGAACACATCTTATTTCCCAAATAGATGCTTTGTTCACTGGCCATCAGCTTCCTTTGGTTTAGAAAGCCCCGTAAGGTATTTGAAATATGGATTGTAGAACCAGAATCAATCCACCAAGTGTTATGACAAACATCAACCATATTAGACTCATAACATACAAGTGAGATTGGATTACCTTTCTTTTCAAGCCAAGCTTTAAACTTAATACAATCCTTTTTCACATGTCATTTCTTTTTATAGAAAAAACACTTGGATTCCTTCTTAAATTCGGGCTGATTGAATATTTTATCTTTTCCCTTATACTTAGCTTGGTTCTTCTTCTTCCCTTGTGTAACCATATGTGCACTTTCACTCATTTCAATCAACAGCCTTCCTTCCTCTTGTACACACATGGTCAGAAGTTCATTGATTGACCATTTTTCTTTATGTGTGTTATAAGAGATTTTGAAAGGTCCATATTGTTGTAGAAGAGAATTTAGAATGAAATGCACCAGGAAAGATTCAGACATCTCAATCTTAAGAGCCTTAAGCTAAGCCGCAATATCTCTTATTTGTATTATGTGCTCACGCACACCTTTTAACACTAGTGAGCTTCATTGATGTAAACTTTGTTATAAGAGTGCTGGCAAGTGCTTTATCTGAAGACTCAAACTGTTCATCAATAGCCTTCAGTAATTGCTTGACATTATTACACTCAGGGATTGAACCACAAATACTAGCAGATATGCGTGTCCTGATGAACATCATACTCAAGAGATTAGATCGCTCCCAACGTTCATATAGGGCAATTTCAGTCGAGTGCTAGTTTTTGTAGCTATAGGTGGTTCATCCTTTCTAATAGCATAATCAATATCCATACACCCTAATTGGAGAAGAATTCTCTCCTTCCAAATTTTATAATTGTCACCACTCAAAATAGGAACATCACATACATTATCAGAGAAATTCACAGGTTGAATAATTGCAAATACATATTAACATACACGCTTAAGTCACAAAATTTTAAGCAATCAAAATTTATATCATGTTCTACCAATGTATAAACATGTTGCAAATATATAAACCACATAACATAAAAACTGCCTGTGGGCTAAGTTTTTAATTTAAATAGGTTTATATACAAATATAAAAACCGTATGATGAAACTACCAAATTATATTTCTTTTCTTAATTCCTGTGGGTAGATTAAGAAAAATAATTTGTTATTTCACCCTAATTAATCACATAAATATAATAAAAATTCCTGTGGGATAAGATTTATCATACTTACAATAATTAATTGCAATTGATATCATATAACTAAATGTGATCCCAGGATACTCAATGTATAACTTTGATATAATCAAATATGCTGTGGCTACTCTAGGATAAATCAAAATTAGACTAATCACATGACATCTAATTTTATGCATATAATCCTTAAGAAATTATTTAAATTATAATTTCATTTAAACCAAAATTATGCATAAAATTAACCATATAAATAATATTGAATTATTTAATAAACACTAAAAATTGGATAAATGAAACTTAAATTATCCAATTAAAAAAATAATAATAATAATTTTGGCAATCACATACTATAAAAATATATTTTATTAAGGCCAAAATGTATAATATATTAAAAACTGAACCCTAACAGCTTTTATTTTGGCCAAAGGACTATTTCCCACTCAAACTATCCTGAATTCTCAAAGTTCCCCCCGTTAACTATAGAAATACCGTTTACCCATCCATGAACAGTTAAAATTAACAGTAGTAAGGCTAAAATCATCATTTTATATTTAATTTTAAAAATAAACTTAAATATGATTTCATTTCCCCCCTAAATTTAAAAAACTAACTTTTCTCCCCTAAGCCAAGTTTGAAAAGATCACATTTCCCCCCCTAGGGTTTAGCTTCCAAACGCGTTCACTTTCTCTAGCGCCATCGTCAGCCGTCTCTCCCTCCCAACGGTTTCTCTTCCACCGACGGTCTGCCTTAACTCCACCTTAACCCATCCGGTGCCGAAAGACATCGTTTGGGAAGAGAAATCATCTTCCTAGATAAAGACGAGACTACTCGTCATCCTCTGGAAAGACGAGTCGTCTTCATCTGGGAAGACAATCGTCTTCATCTGGAAAGATGATCGTCTTTCCAAACGACGAAGACGAGATCGATTGATCTCATCTTCGTCATCTGGGAAGATGATTTCTCTTCTCAGATGACGTTTCTCGATGTTGGATGGGTTGAGGTGGAGTTAAGGTGGGTCGTTGGTGGAAGAGAAACCGTCAGGAGGGATAGACGACCGACAATAGCCCCGGAGAAAGTAAACGCGTTTGGAAACAAAACCCTAGGGGGGAAATGTGATTTTTCAAACTTGGCTTAGAGAATAAAATGTTAGTTTTTAAATTTTTATGGTGGAAAATGAGATTAAATTTTCAGGGGTTAGGGTTCTGTTAAATTTAACCGGCTATGGGTGAGTAAACGATATTTCTATATTTAATAGGGAAAACTTTGAGAATTCAGCATAGTTTGGGTGGGAAATAGTCCTTTGGCCTTTTATGTTTCATAGCAGAGGAAGGTCACGGGTTCCATCAAACTAAAATTTTATGAAAACTAAACCTAAAATGTATAAGAGAAAAAGTTGTCTCAAACTCCCAACAAAATGAAACTGGCTGGGCGGCAAATCCCTCACTCAGAATCTGGGTTCAAAACGCGGGAGTAAAGTAATTTTACCATTTTTATTGAAGCAGATGAACGACATGCCATCCGCTGCAAATGAATGCAGATGTCATGTCGGCTGGCAGTGCAACACAAAAGAGGTAGAAGTGACGCGTATGACACGTCGTCTGTAGAAACCAAAAGCAAATGACATGTCGTCTGAAGATCGTCCCTGACCTCTAACCGGGTCAAGATTCGGGTCGATAGACCCGTATACATTTTGCACTCTAAATCAGCCTACAAAACTCTGATTTTGACGTTCCATATATCAAAATTCTCAGTTTTTGATTTAAAATTCATCTAAAAAAAATTTTTAAACAAAAAAATGCCAACAACCAATTTTCTCTTTCTAAAGAAATTCGGGATAACATAAAATTTTGCATATAATACACATCAAAGCAAGGTAGAGGCATAAAATAGCTCTGATACCAAATGTAATATATGTATATGGTCTCTATCTAAACATATATATACTGAGTATGTAAGATAGAAACCAAAATAAAAATTTACAGAATATTAATCACTAACCTCCGGTCATTGCTTGACGATTTGATGCAGAATAATCCTCTGGAAATTGTTTGTAAACTTTCATCTTCCAGGTGATTTCTTTTTCTCACAGAATGGTGTATGTTTTTTTTTTTAGAAAAAACTCACCCAGAGACCCTTTTGCAACTTTAAATAAGCATTCTACCATCAAGAATGCAACGAAAATGTATGGAGTTATAACATGGGAGTTACAAACCATAATGCATGAGAGTTATAGACCATTAATCTATGAAGAACTAACTGTATGAAGCAATTACCAGAAAACAAAATTGACAGGAATTGGACGTTATATATATGGAAGTTCTTCTTCTTTGCTTTGTACATATAAATAACAATAAAACCTTGACTCCATACATAGATATAAATAACAACAATCTCTTCCATACAAAAAAGTTCCAAAAATTTTTTCCTTTTGGAAGTGATCTTTGCTTGATATACTATATAAAATTTAGTTTATTTCTTAGGATATTCATTTTTGTATAAGGATAATAACGTCTGTATCTATTGAACTACTACTTTTTTTTTTTTCTAAACGAAGATATTTAAATTTGTTTTGTTTTTATTGAAAGGGTTGAACTTTCAAATTTTCTAATTGAAAGAACTATATTTTCAATTTTTTTTATTGAATGAACTCGATTTTTATTATTTTATATTAAATATATCAAACTAATCACCTTATTTCCAAAAAAGAAAACAAAACAAATAATTATAATTGTTTTTATCAGCATCTTCAACTGAAAAAATTGAAAGTTTGATTAATTTTATAGGAAAATCTAAAAATTGGTTCCTTTAATAAAAATCCAAGAGTTCTGTCTCTATAATTGGATAAAAAAAAAAAAATTCAATCATTTTAATTAAAAAAAATGATAATTTGATTTTTTTAAATGTTGTTATCCCTTTTTTGTATATGTTATTTGAATTATTTGAGGTGTATATCTATGTGATATTAAGTGAGGTGTCTTTGTAATATTGTTCCATTATTTAAATTTTCCCTTTTGTACATGGCCAAAGTTGAGGAATACAAACAATGAATTATGTCTAAAATTTATATTTATTCATGCAATGAATTAAATGTTTATCTAAGTTCATATTGTAATTTGGAGAAATATGTATGGGTGTATTTGTCGTTTTGTAATGTAAATTAGCTTTACAAACAATCCCAATTTCAAAGCTAATCCGTACTAGTTTTTAAAACTAATTTTCGAAAAGCTCTTTACCAAAAACTTTTATTGTTAGAATTGACAACTACTCATCAATAAAGTAGCATGAACACGTCATGTTGCATGGTTAGTGGACAAGGCCTTGCTTCTTAATGAGAAGGTCGAGGTAGTACCTTTAGGCCTTTAATGGTTTGGATTTAATCCATAAAAAACCATTTTAGGATTTCTCTTCAAGATAAGAAGTCAAATAAGTTTATTTTAGGAATAAAAATTCTAGTATATAAATATATTATTCTCTTTTAAGAGTGATAGAACAATTGATTAACATATACATTCATTATAACGTGAAAAATTATAAATATTGAAATATTATTAATTATAAGTATATGATTGTCTGTTTTAGGATGTAACATTGTTTTGGGTCTTTATATTTATTGTTTATATGTGTGATTGTCTTTGTTTTATTGATTTTAATCATACCTTAATTTGTTCAATCAAGTTGTTGTCTCTATTCATTTCACATCTTTTTCTCTCAATCTATGCTTTCTTTCATCTTTGACAAACTAAAAGAATTTGAGATGGCTGTACTTTGAAAGGAAGTCCATTGAATAGCACATACTTTCAAGTTCCATGGGAAATCTTTCTATTTCTTTGGAAATAGGGTTTAATTTGAGCTGATTTGTCTAGGCTTGAATCCATATTTAACTCGAATTTAAATACTAGTTTGGCTTGAGTTTGAGGGTTTGCTGATATCGCTTCATTGAAGCTCACCTTCACAAGTGATTTTTTTTCACTTGCAATTTCTTCTTCTTTGACGATTTTCTATTTCTTCAATGATTCTTTTTCTCTAGCTACTCTTTTTCTTCTACAATGACTCTTCATCTTCTTCAACAATTATTGTTCTTCTTTTCCAATAACTTGTCTCTTCTTCTCTGGTGTTACTATTCACCAATCGATTGAGCCAAGCTCGATCTTGAGTTGGCCTTTATTTAAAATTTGCTCAAATCCATTCCTAGTTAGAAGATGTTTACATAAGCAGATGCAACATTAGTGGGAACATTCCCAAAAAAATCAAAACTTAAAATACTTGATAGATTTACAGTTAGAAGACAATGAATTGAATGGATTGTATCCTGTTACCACTAATGCATTACAAAAACTTCAAGGTTTGCATTTTGATAATAAATTAGAAGGGTTTATCCTTGAGAGTTACGTCATTGTGTTATATTTTCTATTGTTCAAGCAACTCAAAAGATTATGTTCCTGTTTTATACCTAGACTCAAAGAAATTAATAGGTAAATCATAAACCTCTCTCAAAGCATTATGTTATTATAGAATAATTCCATTTTGTTATAATACAATTCACCAATTGAGCTATCATATTTCTTGGTGAGATACTTATGAAAATGGCAATCTTCATAATCTTGAGCATTTAGATCTTGGATTTAACCACCTAATTGACCCTATCCCAGCTACTATAGTCAACGACATCTTATTAACACTAGAAACTTTAATAAATTCTATAGAATTTATAAAAATACAAAATTTGACAAAATCAGACTAGACACATTAATGGTTTTTCTTAATTCAATTAAAATTTGATTTAATAACCTCTCTAAAATTACTTTCTTTCACAAACCAATCCAAATGTTAAAGATGTTGTGTTATCATTTGTTAGATGATTTTAAATAAAAAATAAAATAATATTTAATCACATGAAATCCATAAATGAATAAGATATTACTGTACTGTAAAGGAATGATATAGATGTTAAGTCATTTTTATTAGCAAAGCAATAAAATATAATAATAATAAAAGATATTATAATTCATATCCAGTAAAAGTAGGAAAATTTAAAACCCCCTATAATTTATCTTTATTACATTAAGGTCCATCAAATTAACTTTTTTTGAATCAAAGTTGACCTTATAACATGAATGTACTTGTCATCAGACTCATGGAAAGGTAGAAGGTTACTAAACTCAAGCCTTCCACTTGATAGGATGTTCGTTACCCAATTTATCCAGTTCTCTGTACAAATCAAAGCAATTGTCCATAGTTAAATAATATAGCATAAGAAAAAGAAAGGTTTAAAGGTATGTGGCTGATCACCTGGATTAAAACTTTATTCTAAATGAAAACAGAAAGAAGTCTGCCTCTTCTTGTTCCAATTTTTGTAAGTTCGACTCTGATTTTGGTGAGTCTTGTCATTACTTCTTTCATGGTAATCCTGTCCTGAGGTGATTCTCTTGTACACTCCATAACCAAGCTCAAGAAAGAAGACACACATTCTTCCTTGCTAGAGAAATGTCCATCATCCCTTGTAAGCAAATTTGTGTCCACCACTTGCATCATTGTGCTGTATAATGATTCACCAAGCCACCTTGTTAAGCTCATTTCTTCTGTAAACATTTCATTTGTTGGCTTCTTCTTTGTAAATGTTTCCATTAGCATGATACCATAGTTATACACATCTCCTTTTCTAGACACTTTTCCTTCTCTTCCATGTTCTGATCATAGTAAATAACATGCATTTTCATTACTACACATATAAACAGTAAAATATCAAAGTTTTAAAAATAAAAACAAGATAACAACACATATCTAACTATCATATGTTTTTATTGGAAGAACCAAATTTTATTTTTTCTATTAAAGAGATTGAATTTTTCGTTACTTCAATAAAAAATCTAAGAGTTAATAAATCAATTCAAAAGAACAAATAAAATTCGATCACTTTAATAGAATAATATGATAGTTCGAAAGCTACAAGTGTTGTTATCTAAAAAAAATAAAAAATGAAACAATTACCTGGTGCCATATAACCAATGGTGTCAAGGGTCTTTGTTTATGTCATGGAGTTTTCTTCACCTAAGATTTTGTAATGCCAAAATCACTCAAATGTGCAACCATATTTTCATCTAATAAGACATTGCTTAGTTTTAAGTCACAATGAATGATTGGGACTAAATAGCCAAAATGGAGATATTCCAAAGCTGAAGCAACATCGGTCATTATATTTAGTCTATGAGAAATGTTCAATACATTCGTCTCAGAAAACAACAATTTCTCTAGGTTCCCATTAGGCATGTATTCTAGTATCGAAGATTTAAAATCATTATTTGAATAACTGTTGATGATTTTGACAAGATTTTGATGATGAAGACTTCTCATTACTTCACATTCAACTTCAAAACTTGTAAGAGCTCCTTCAAAATCCAAGTGGAATACCTTTATTGCAATGTCCATCCCTTCATCTAATCTTCCTTTGTAAACTGAACCATAACTTCCTTTGCCAATTAGGTTGTTCTCACTGAATCCATCTGTTGCTCTCACAAGTTCCAGATAAGAAATTCTTTTCTATGTTCCCTCTGGAGAGATATCAACATTGGCAGATGGCCTTGTTTTGTTTTTCCAGATTGACAATGACATAAGAACTAGGATAACTAATGAGACTGCAATGCATATTGGCAAAAGAATCGACAAGAAAACCTTTTTAGTCATTGATTTTTGATGAGTGCTTTTCTTGCATGATGGAACTTGTAGTTGAAAAGGTCCACACAATGCAAGATTCCTTATAAATGATTCAGTCGAGAGATTTTTAAAGGCTCCTCTTTTAGGAATTTCACCTCTTAGTTGGTTGAAAGATAAATTTAGATATTTGAGGTACAAAAGTGCCTCCAAAGACTTAGGAATCAATCCAGAAAGGTTGTTTCCAGACAAATCCAACCATTGATAACATATTGTACACATTATTGTTGAATGCCATGGTCTCTCTTAGTGACTGATGTCAACACACTTCTCTCTCTTGTTTTTATTTGTTGGACTCTCAATTCCTAACAAGAACCACTCATATGGAACTTTTTTTTTTCAACCTAACTCTAATACCATTATTGAAAATATAATAAGCATTTCACTCAAACTATGCGGAAAATAAAGACTTCATTTTTATTTTTTTGCAAAACAAATAGTGACACTAGTCCCTTATATAGACTTGTACACCTTACAAAATATGACACTAATTACATAAAAATTTGGCCTCTTACTAACAAACTAACTTGTTATCGATAACTAAAGAATCTCCAAAAAAGGTAGGGCCAACGAAGAATATGCTAACAGTTGCCTAGGAAACAACTTTCAATTATTCAACTCTAACAATGGTTCTTAGGCTATTTTCTGCTTTGATATTTCCATTTTATGGTATCAGAGCCAACGACCTAGGTCTACAATGGATAGTGTTCATATGCAGATGAACTATCAAAGTGCAACATTTGGACCTTTTGTATCTCAATACTTGTCTCAAATGGGAGTTTTCTAGTCTTAAGTCTACAAGCGATAAAACTGAAGTTATCAAATGACAACTATTGCTACTAGAGGGCACAAATCTTGTTCTCAATAGGTACTCATGAGTTTGAGTGGTGCATAATTATCCAAACATGCAACAATCAACCAAAGAATCAAAATTGTTTTTATTATTCATTTGACAAGTGCAGTTTTTTTGTTTATTTAATTTAACCAACCAAATCAATTTCAAATCCAACTGAATATTTATCATCATAATCACAACACAATGAACTTTCTTTCAAGCTATGGTAGCCCTCAAGATTCAATAGATAAAATAGTCAAAATGCTAATCAAAATCAATGGCAGAAAACATAATTATAATGCAACTCTTTACCATAAGCAAAATTAACAGACATATATATTCTAATTTGGATTTCTAAGGAAACATAAAATGTTGCCAAGGCATAAAGGAAAGTTCCACCAACCTTGGGGTCTTCTACTATCAATTCTTCTACCAAGAATGAATTGATAAAGGAAAATGAAGAAAGCCAATAAAGCTTTGCTTCAAACTTTCATTACATCAAATTGTCTAACCTTTACAAGAGTATGACCACCCTCTTTTATAAGAAAGAAGTGGTGGCAGGATACAATATTTTCACACAAAAGTCAACTAAAAATGGCATGTATTAAGTTAAGTTATTCATTCTAAACCAAGCCCATACATAGTAATTAACTAAAGACAAAAATTAGTTGTTTTTTCCTTAACTTTAGGAATTATATTTCCTAACTAAAACAACCAAATTTTAATTTAGTTCCAATGTAATTTAAAACCAATTTTGGGCTTTTTGGGCTTCTCAAAATGATGTTTGGACATTTAGGCATTTGATGGACTTCCAAAGTCACACTTTTGGATCAATTGGAGCAAGTTATTCACTTGGACCTTGGGTGCATGAAATGAGACCATACCCAAAAGTGGTTTTGGGCCAAATTTGAAGGTGCAATGCTTCCTTTGGTTTGCGATTTGCTAGAACTTCATTCTTCTTAGCTTCAAAGGCTGCATGGAGACTTGAGGATGGCTTAGAACCCAAAAATGATAATAGAACTGCGTATACATCATCCTTCCCAGGTTGAGAAGGATTTGCCCTCAAATCCTCAAGATGGTTATCCTTCACTTGCTGACCATTCATAAACAAGCCCTCTTTCTTGACTTCTTTTCCCTTAATAGCTTTATGAATTTGTTGTGGACTAAGAAAAGTTAAAGTGATAGTCTTGTCATTGAATTTAAAGGAGTAAGTGTTCTTCTTGCCATCATGCTTCACTTCCCTATAAAATTGTCAAGGTCATCCCAATTACAAGTGATAAGCATCCATAAGAATCACATCACACAAAATCTCATTATTGTAATGCTTGTCATTAGAGAAGGAAATAAGCACTTGTCTTGCAACATGTAGGCTAGTTCTATTACTCAACTATTGTAGTTTGTATGATTGAGGGTGTGGTATGATGAATAACCCAAGTTTGTCTACTAAGGTGGATGAGACCATATTTGCACAACTCCTACTGTCAATCATTAAAGAACATACTTTACTTCCAATAATACACCTTGATTGAAAAATGTGGAGTCTTTACTCTTCATAAGGAAGAAGCTTGGCATGCAAAGCTTTTCTAATAACTAACAACTCTCCTTTATTAGCTTCTTGTAGAATTTCTTCTTCTTCCTTGTTGGCTTCATCACTTTCATGGTTAGAAATTTCAATTTCTTCTTCTTCTTTAAGGGACACCTCAATGGCTTATATCTTTATCAAGGATAAAACTCTCCTATTAGGGCATTCAGCTTGGAAGTTCCATAGCCTTGGCATTTAAAGGACTTTTTGTTGGAGAGGTTGGTCTTCACCATAGTAGGCTTGTCTTTAGTTGGTTCTACCACTTTTTCCTTACCTTTCTCTTTGAAAGAAAAATTAGCAGCATTTGTGTAGGATAAGGAACCTTTATGGAAGGTAACCTTTGGTAAAAGATGTGCTTTTGTTAAATAATGTCCCTTTGGAGAATGACTTGGAAACCATAGGCTTAATGACCTTCTTTTGCTTCTCTACTTTAATAGCCAATTTACACACATCTTCAAAAGTGCAATATGGTTGCAACTCTATCATATGAGCCATATATTGATTCAATCCTCCAATAAATCTTGCAGTGGTTTGCTCTCTTACTTCTGATAACTCACTCCTCATCAATAGCTTTTCAAACTCCCTTATGTAATACTCAACACTATTGCTTCCTTGCTTGAAGGTGTGCAATTTGAGGTAAAGGTCTTGTTTATGATTGTCGGGAAGAAATCTCCTCTTCAAAAGCTTTGTAAGTTTCTCCTAAGATCTAACTTTCTCTTTACCATCCCTTTATCTTTTTTTTTTTTAATTTTCCCATCACAAAGAAGTATAGTCTTTAAATTTTAGGGTGCACTTTTTCTCATCTGAATAGCCTTTGTACTCAAAAACCCTTTCTATGGCATGCAACCAATCAACAAAGTCATCCAGATCTATATTATCCTTAAATTTTTGAATTTCAATTTTCAATCCCCTATCATCATCTTTATTTCTCCTAGGTGCTATCTCTTATTCTTCTCCACTTAAGTCATCATAAAGCATCAATTCCTCCCTAGTATGTCTAGGAGGAGGAACGGAAGTTCTAATATATCTTCTTGGGTGATGTAGTTGGGTTGGTTGAGGTGGAGGAAGGGGTATTTGGCTTTATATTGAAGTTTGGGGTTGTGATAGGGGTGCTCGGCTTTGAGTGAGGGCCAATTCTCTCATCATTTGTGTCATTTGATTCATTTGGTCTCTAATTGTCTTAAGTTCTCCTTTGACCTCTTCATTTAGTGCCATATGAGCAAATTCCTAAGGATGAGGAAGTGAGAAGGATGAGGATGAAGTTCTTTTATGAGACATTTTTGGTAATGGCTAATGGTTATAAGTGTTTAAAGGTGGAGTGAGTATTGGTAAGTGTCTAGGTTAAATAAAGTTTGTGTTTAGGCAAAATGAAGGTTTTGTAAACAGTAACTGTAGATGAATAATAACTTTCAAAATTGAATAGTAATTTTGAAATAGAGAACAACACAAATAAATCACACCAACAACCAAAGTGCTGATACCAAATGGTGCATATTTATCCAAATATGCAATAATCAACCAAAGAATCAAAATTTTTTTTATTATTCATTTGGCAAGTGCAGTTTTTGTTCATTCAATTTAACCAACCAAATCAACTCCAAATCCAATTGAATTCATATCATCATAATCACAACACAATGAACTTTCTTTCAAGCTATGGTAGCCCTCAAGATTCAATAGATAAAGTAGTCAAAATGTTGATCAAAATTAGTGGCAGAAAACATAATTATAATGCAACTCTCTACCATACGCAAAATTAACACACATACAAATTCTAATTTGGATTTCTAAGGAAACGTAAAATGTTGCCAAGGCATAAAGGAAAGTTCCACCAATCTTGAGGTCTTTCACCACTAATTCTTCTACCAAGAATGAATTAGATAAAGGAAAATGGAGAAAGCCAACAAAGCTTTGCTTCAAACTTTCATTACATCAAATTGTCTAACCTTTACAAGAGTATGACCACCCTTTTTTATAGGAAAGAAGTGGTGGTAGGATACAACATTTTCCCACAAAAGTCAACTAAAAATGGCATGAATTAAGCTAAGCAATTCATTATAAACCAAGCCCATACATAGTAATTAACTAAAGACAAAAGTTAATTGTTTTTTCCTTAACTTTAGGAATTATATTTCCTAACTAAAACAACCAAATTTTAATTTAGTTCCAATGTAACTTCAAACCAATTTTGGGCTGTTTGGGCTTCTCAAAATGATTCTTAGACATTTGGGCCATTGATGGACTTCCAAAGTCACAGTTTTAAATCAATTGGAGCAAACTATTCACTTGGACTTTGGGTGCATGAAATGAGACAATACCTAAAAGTGGTTTTGGGCCAAAATTGAAGGTGCAATGCTTCCTTTGGCTTGAGATTTGCTAGAACTTTATTCTTCTTGGTTTCAAAGGCTTCATGGAGACTTGAGGATGGCTTAGAATCCAAAAATGACAATAGAACTACGTATACATCAAAAAGTATCTAATGGGTCAGCTCACGTGTCCATCACCTTTTATGAATGCAAAAGATGATTTTGGCTTGAACTTTATTACATAGCGTATTACTCAATATGCTTATTAAAAGAACAATGATCAATTACTTATGAGGATGGCTTGGAACCCAAAAATGATAATAGAGTTGCGTATACATCAAAGAGTATCTAATGGGTCTGCTCACATGTCCATCACCTTTTATGAATGCGAAAGATGATTTTGGCTTGAACTTTATTACATAGTGTATTACACAATATGCTTATTAAAAGAACTATGATCAGTTACTTATGAGTTGGTCATTAGTCTTTATAAGTGAAAGAAATTTTAGTTTTGATTTCAAAATGTACTACAAATGAGATTTGGGTTAAATTACAAAACTATTTTGTTGCTAAATCTAAGGATAAAATGACGCTCTTAAGAAATAATCTTCAGTTTTTAAAAGAAAGGTTCTCTATCAATTCATGAATATGTTAAATGAATGAAGGAAATATATGATGCATTAGTTGTTGGTAATTAGTTAATTATAGAAGTTGAAGTAATTAGTTTCATAGTAGGTGATACATGCCCAAAGTATATTCCTGGTGTTGCGTATATCATATGAAAATTAGATACATTAGGAGAAACTATTACTTTGTCTGAACACTACTTACGTGTTTGAGATGAACAATAGTTCTGTCAATTTGGTGAAGAAATCAAGTAGTTTACTGTTAGAAGTTGGAATGGGAATGAGTTTAGTACTGCAATGTAGGAGTGTACTATGCAAATACAAGCACAAATATTAATTCTGTCAAAAAAAAGAGACATAATATCTTTAAGAACACAAGTCTGAATAGTAATAAACCATCCATGGGTAGTGGTAGAGGTAGCGTACTAATTGTGTGGAAAGAATAGCCACACTACTATTCAGTGTTATCATCGTTTGACATCACTTTTACAAGTAATGTTCAAAATCAGGTTGCTCCTAATAAAGTGAGGCTAGTTTCAACTTTGATATTTAATCATTGGTTTCAGTTCAATTCAATGGTTTCTTCCCAAGTTAAATTCACTTTCTCTTCGCCATTTTGTTGTGTTTTGAGAGACTTTAACAGCAGGGTAAATAGATGCAGAGAAAGCAATGCCAGAGCTGCCGAGTTTCAAAATAATCTTAAAGAGCTTGTCCGGGGTCATTTTCAGAATCATATTAGCGTCTCTGTAGATGAAAATTTGAAGAATCCAGTGAGTAAAATCGATTCCTGTGTGGCTGAGGAACAGGGGAATGGTAATCAGAATCAAAACTATCATAAAAATTGACGGTTTCCAAGTAGTAATAATAGCAGGAGTAACACGATTAACAGGAGTAATGGAGATTCTAACAGAAATTCTTCCTCCAAGCAATCTTGGATTCGTGATAAGTGGGCTGCGATACCGGCTCTAGTTATGCAGTCAAAAATGGAGAAACAGAGCCGGAAGGCAGAGCTTTTGGGTTCTTCATCAGGAACACCATCAATGTATAATGGAGAAAGCTCAGAAAATATTGGAGGTTCTTGTCAGCTTCAGAAGTCTCCAAGTGTTGGAAAATCTGGCACTTCTTCTCTTATTCAGATGTGGGAGGCAAGCTTAATCAATCCAACAGTGTGAAAATGAACGAGAGCTCAGAATGAAACTTGAGCAGGACACCTTCAAAACAAAACTGCTAAGATATTGCAGCAGAAGTGGAGAAGTGGAGAGATATTTTAGGAACGCTTCATCAATTAATTGTTGATATTTTGCAGGGAGAAGTGGTGAGATACTTCAGAACCACTTCAGGAGTTAGTTACTGAGAAATTTCAGAAAGAAGAGAAGCCACATTTGAAGTGTGTATTCAGTGTAATCTCTTTGAGTGATTTGTTCTCCTGTATACCTATTCAGAATCAATAAAATACTAGTAAAAATTTCCTGTGGACGCAGGCCAAATTGGCTGAAACACGTAAATCAGTGTTGTCCCTTTTGAATTTTTGTTAGTATTTTTTTCTGTGTGTCTATTTGTGCTCTGTTACTTTCTATTTGTTATTCCTCAATTGAAACACCCTGATATCAAAAACATCATTGATATTGGTGAAAATCCCGAAAATGTTGAGAAAAATATTGAAAATAAAGCTGAGAATGCATCTTCTGGTGTTGATGAACCAATACAGCAATCTGAAACCAGGGATGCTTCAACTTATTCAGAGCAGCAATCTGATAAAACAACCATGGATGAACTGCCTGCTGGAACTGCTTTGGATGCTGGAGAGAGGGAAAGGCTTGAGTCGCCGATCTTATAAAGAAATTATCAAGTGGTCCTGATGAAAACGATGGTGAAACACTTGCCAATGCAAGCGAATCATCATCGAAAGAGCCAAAAAGCATTTCACTGCCAGATCAGGCAGATCAAAAAGAGAAAAATTCCTTTCAGTAGCTGTGAAATGCGCCATCGTTTGCATTCAAGACAGTGTTTCGCCATCGTTTTCATCGGTACCGCTTGAATCATCATCAATTTCTATGTGAAACAATTTTTCTTCTAAAGGATAGAACTTTTACAATTTCCTATTGAGTGAACTAAATTTTAATTTCTTTTTCTATTAAAGGAACTCAATTTTTTTTCTTATGGAAGGAACAAAACAAATGATCATAATTGTGTTTATTAGTACTTTAAAGAGAAAAAATTGCAAGTTTGATCCCCTTTATAAGAAAATCCAAAAATTTGTTTCCTTTAATAGAAAAATATGGGAGTTTCGTCTCTTTAATTGGGAAAAAAAACAAAATTCGATCCCCTCAATAGAAAAAATATGATAATTCGATAATTCAAGTGTTGTTATTCTTTCTTTAGATATGTTGTTTAAATTATTTGAGTGTGTGACATTGAGTTAGGTGCCTCTATAATATTGTTCTATTATTTAAATTCTTTTTTTCTTTATATATGGCCAAAGTTGAGGAAAACAAGTAATGAATTGTGTTTGTAGATGTTTATCTAAGTTCATTTTGCAATTCAAAGAATTATGTATGGGTATATTTGTTAATTTTAAAAGTTCTTTACCAAAAAATTTTATTGGTTAAATTGACAACTACTTCTTTAATAAAGCGCGTGAACACATGTCATGTTGCATGGTTAGTGGGCAAGGCCCTACTCCCCGATGAGATTTGTGGAAAGGATCAGGAGGCTAGTTAGAGATAGAGGGGTTTGACCTCTCAAACTTCCCACCGCCGAATGCCAATAAAGCCATTGCTTGGAATTGGGGCCTGTTGAACTGCATCTACAAGTGTTGAGGTTTCAGCTCTTTGGAGGTGGCAACCTTTTTGCTAACTGGGTATTTTTTTGCGGGTTCTTCTCCTTTCCTTTTGCTGGTTCCAATTTGGGTGGTTTGGTGCGGGTTGCTCTGGTCTTTTTGAATGAATGTCCCTCTCCACTGCTTCATCTCTTCTGCTACTGGACTTTTTATGGCTTCTTCTTCCCCACGTTCTCTGATTCCGATCTGTTTCCATCTCATGGTGTGTTTTCAGCCTTTTCTCTATAAGTCCCTGGTGGTCTCTGGCTCTCTGTGGTTCTCCTCTGCACCGGCCTAGCTTCTTCCAATGTGTTCTTGGGTCCTGTGGAGGCGCCATTATGCTACTGGTCTATTTTGGCTCGGGTTAGCTCTCTGCAGCTGCTTTAGTGCTGGAATCCTCTCGTGTTCTTTTGCCTTTCTCCTTCTCTGGAGTTGCTGATCTCTGCATCCCTCTCCCCTGTTGGTTTTCTCCTGTATTGGGGTTCATTGGATATGTTGGCCTTTGTCTGCCTTATTGCTGCTGAATTTGTGTTCTTAGCTGCCAGTTCTGCTGGCACCTTCCTATCCTTTCTCTCCCAGAGTCTTTCTTGTCTGTCCCAGAGAGTTCCAGCAGTGCTTTATGTGGATGGTTCTTGGTGTGGTTCCACCTGGTGGTTTGCTGTCCTGTGCCTAGTTCAGCTTCGCTGTATGAGTTGGCGTCCTCCATACCCCGTTGCCATCCGGATGTTTACTGCTCTGTTCTTCCTGGAGCTCCCATCCCTGGAAAATACAATCTGCTTCTACTAATCTCCTTATTTGTACTGCTGCCGATCCTGTTGGTGGTTCCTGAGTGCTGCTTCTGTTCTTGCTGGTGCCGTTGTTTTTTCTCTCTGTTGTTGCTGCCTCTATCTTTTGGTGGGAGTTGCCTCCCTGGTTCTGCAATTTTTGCAAGCTGCTCCTTTTGGTTTCTGGTGGGCAGTACTGGTGGATTTCTTGGCTTCCTGGTGTGTGAAGGCGCTGGTGTTTCAGTGGCTTCCTAGGCATAGAGGATTGTTGTGTAAGTGAATTGTGTGGATCCAGTGGGCTCCCTGTAGTATGGGTTGGAAGTGATGTCTGATCGTGATTGTGTTGATCTTTATGTTGGTTCTCTAAATTGGTTTGATGGGCTCCTTGTTACTTAGTGATTTTGCTATCCTCCATCTTGAGGATGAACTTAGGTTGTTTGCCCTTGGCTGGTTTTTGTTAAATGTATATATATATATTTAAATATCAAAACAATAATAATAAATACTATAATTCACCTCTAGTAAAACAGGAAAATTTCACATCCCCTATACTTTATCATTACTACATTAAGATCCATCAAATTAAAAAATTCATTACAATAACTTGTTTTTAATCAAAGTAGACCTGATAACATGCATATACTTGTCATCAAACTCATGGCAGAGGAAGAAGGTTGCCAAACTCAGGTTGTCTCGTTGATAGGACATTGGTTGGCCAGTTCTTCCATTTCTCTCTACAAATCAAAAACAATTATCTATAGTTAAATAACATAAACATAGATAAAAGAAAGGTTCAAAGGTATATGGCTAATCACCTAGATTACAACTTTATTCTCATTGAAAATAGAAGGAAGTTAGCCTAAATTCAAAACCCATCTACTTTTCTTGTTTCAATTTATGCAAGTTGGGCCTTGATTTTGATTAGTCTTGTCACTACTTCTTTCATAGTGATCCTCTGCAGAGGTGATTCTTTTTACACTCCATAGCCAAGCTTAAGATTGACGACACACATTCTTTCTTGCTTGAGAAATGTTCATCATCCCTTGTAAGTAAATCTGTGTCCACGACTTACATCACTGTGTTGCATAGTGATTCACTAACCCACCTCCTTAAGCTCATTTCTTCTATAAACATTCATTTGTTGGCTTCTTGGTAAATATTTCCATTAGCATAACACCATAGCTGTACACATCTCCTTGTCTAGATAACTTTCCTTCTCTCCCGTATTCTAATCATAGTAATCATGTATATGCACTTTCATTGCCACACATAAACAGTAACAAATCGTAGTTTTAATAAAAAAATTACAACAAATCAAGGTATCGAACTATTATTTATTTTTATTGAGGGAACTAAACTTTGTATTTTTTTAAACTGATATAATTGAACTTTCAATTTTTTCTTATTGAAGAACCATATTTTCAAATTTTCTTATTGAGTGACTAAATTTTTATTATTTTTTATTAAACATACTAAACTAAGGACATTGTTTCCAAAATAAAACAAAACAAAATAAATTTAATTGTGTCTGTTTAATACATTTAATAGAAAATATTGAAGTTTGGTTTCTTATATAGGAAATTTTAAAAATTTGGATCTTTCAATATAAAAATTTGAAAATTAAGTCTCTTAAATAGAAAAAACAAAATCCCATCATTTCAATAAAATAAGTTGATAGTTTTATATCTCTAGATATTGTCATCTTAAAAAAACGAAACAATTACCTAGTGCCATATAACCAATGGTAGCAAAGGTCTTTGTTTGTGTCATGGAGTTTTCGTCACCTAATGTGCAATCATATGTTCATCTACTAGGACATTGCTTAGTTTTATGTCACAATGAATGATTGGAACTGAATAGCCAAAGTGGATATATTCCAAAGCTGAAACAACATTGATCATTATATTCGGTCTATGAGAAATGTCCAAAACATACTTCTCATAAAACAACAATTTCTCCAGGCTCCCATTAGACATGTATTCAAGTATCAAAGATTTAAAATCATTATTTGAACAGCTGCTGATGATTTTGACAAGATTTCGATGATGAATACCTTTTATTACTTCACATTCAGTTTCAAAACTTGTAAAAGCTCCTTCAAAATCCAAGTGGAATACTTTTGCTGTAACCTCTATTCCCTCATGGAGTCTTCTTTTGTAAACCGAATTGTAACTTCCTTTGCCAAACAGGTTATTCTCACTGAATCCATCCATTGCTCTCACAAGTTCTTGGTAAGAAATTTTTCTCCATGTTCCCCCAAGACAAAAATCAACATTGATAGTTGGCCTTGTTCTCCTTTTTCGGATCAAGAAAGACATAAGAACCAAGACAACTAATGAGACTGTAATGCATGTTGGCAAAAGACTCAACAGGAAAACCTTTTTAATCCTTGATTTTTGATGAGTGCTTTTTTTACATGGTGGAACTTGTAGTTGAGAAGGTACACACAATGCAAGATTCCCTATAAACAATTTAGTTGAGAAATTTTTGAAGGACCCTCCTTTAAGAATTTTGCCACTTAGTTGATTGGAAGATAAATTTAGATATTTGAGATAGATGAGTTCTTCCAAAGACTTGGGAATCACTCCAAAAAGATTGTTTCCAAACAAATCCAAGAATTCCAGGCTTTTTAAGTTGCTAAATGTTTTAGGAATGGAGCCTTGTAATCTGTTACAATTTAAGGAGAGAGATTGTAGATTTTCTAGGCTTCAAATAGCAATTGGAATCTCTCCTAAAAAAAGATTCCTAGAAAGATTTATAGCTATGGCAACCTTAAGATTTCCAATGTCTAATGATAGAGATCCATCCGGAAAATTTGATGACAAATCATAGTACAAGAGATCCCTAAGGTTTCACAAAGTTGATGGTATAAAAGTTAACCTGTTTGAATGTAAAAACAAATTTCTCACTGCAGTGAGATTGCCAATACAAGCAGGTATAGCTCCATAGAACTAGTTTCCCCCTAAATTCAACTCATCCAATTCATTTAAATGACAAAAAGTATCTAGGATGAGTCCTTCAAATTTATTATTTTGAAGATACAAACCTTGGAGATTTTGTAGTCCATCCATAGTAACTGGAATTGGTCCAGTCAATTCATTATCTTGTAATTTTAGTTCTAGCAAGTTTTTCAAGTTTCCAATTTCTTTGGGAATTTTTCCACTAATGTTGCAATTATTAATGTTAATATATTCCAAAGAAATAGAAAGATTCCCTATAGAATCTGGAAGGGTGTTATTCAGTGGATTTTTGCTTAATCTTAGGACTCTTAAACTCTTGCAATTTGTCAAATTGGAAAGAAAGCTCAGATCATGAGCAGATGTGAAGTAATTATATTTTAAATCTAGTATCTCAACATTTTTCACATTACCAATTGTACAGAGAATGAAGTCTGTGAATGAGTTAAATGAAATATCTATCATGTAGAACTTGGAAGCATTGGTGATGAAATGATGGGTGTCGAATCCACTAAAAATAAAATTTTCTACTCTCTCAATGAAAACTTGTAGATAGGGCAAGTAGAGTCGTATCCACAAAGATTGGCTTATTTATCTGAAATCTAACAAAATAAAGTAAGGGGGATTTTGTTGTTTCGAATCCTGTCAAATAAACAAAAATAAATTAATTCAGAATTAAATAATCAAAATAATTAGAAAATTAGATTGAAATAATAATAAGGCGAGTTCTAGCCAAGTAATTTAGGTATGGTTCAGTTCAATTGATCATCGATAAAAAGATTAATCTTTCATTTTAAATAAACTAGTTATGAAACATCAAGACACTTGTTGTTCTGTTTTTCTTTGGGTGTCGATAATTAAGAAACATCCTTTAATTATTTCTCTTGTTTTTCAATCAGTTCTAAATATGATCTTAGAATTTAAATTGAAAACAGAATTAAGAATTAGAAAAGCCACCGATTCTAATCAACAAAACACAGATGTTGTTTTTGTTTAAATTAGATTAACTTATTCCACTAACATACAGTAGCTATTCTACTTCACCAAGCATGCTAGTTTAGCCACTTATGATTAAATCATCAAACAATTATGAATTCAATAATTTAATCTAGCAAAGTTGTTTTTAATCCAAAGAAAATAAGACGTCTCCTATTTAATTGAACAAGACAACAATAAATAAAATCAGAAATAGATTAAATATTTAAAATAAAAAAACGGGTAAAAAAGATCTCACAATTGTCGTAGAACCATGATCCCGATTATTCGACTAAAGAAAAGAGTTAGCCACTCATGTTCATGTTCATGGTTTCACAAAAAACTAAAATAAAAAATCTTATGCTAATTGAAGAAGAACCAACCAAGGGCTATGTCTGTGTTTATTTTTTGAAAGAAAAGGATGCTAAGCAGATCCCTAAAATAAGGAGCAGTTTTCCCTTTTATAGTGCCAGGTTTGCATCAATCATTGAGAAATTTTTTTTTGTGCCAAATATCATCCAAAGGCCCTGAACTTCCTCCAATTGTCAATTAAGTTCCTAACTGTGAATTTCTCAACAAATAGAGAGATTCTTTCCTTTCCACAATCACCCATCTCTTATGTATTTCATTGTCTTTCTGTCTTGATACTTGACAACTCTAAATTCCTTTTATTCTGTATCTTTTCTCAGAATAATGCAATTAATGCCCAATTCCCTAAAACAAACAATTAATCGAATAATTAATGAATTAAATACCACAAATCAAGGAAATTAGCTGCTGAAAAATATGAAATTTCACACACTAACAAATTCCCTCACACCATTCCTTTGCTTGCCCTCAAGCAAACATCAATCAGTCTTTTCTTCACCCTTTTCCCTCTTTCCAGTATATCCTCAAATAACTCAAAGTTAAGATGCATTAGAATCCCAAGTCCAAAACAACAATCAAGAGCACAAGTCTTCATAGCATGAATTTTTGGAAAAACATAAGCATCTCATCAATCTCAACAATCTCATCAAAATCAAATGAAACAAGATTCAACACCGCATATTGGTTTCACTCTATACTTTCAAAGCGTTTAGGGTTTCATTTAGCTCTCAGATCAAAACTTAGCAAGTCATTACCATAAGTTTACTCATATATCATATCTCCACCACTAATAAATATGAATACGATGCGAAAATCAAAAGGTCTTAAGTAAGGTTGTAATAGGGCTTAGGTGAAGGTAAAAAAAGAAGGAAAATGTAGGTGTAAAGATCAAGATATGAGTAAGTTCCCTTGCATGATATTTAAAGAATAACGAAAATAACTCCTTTAACCACACTTCTCTCTTCTTTTTTTTTTTCTTCATTTTAGTGAAACTCATCCCTTCTTCAAAGATTTTTTTTTTAAATTTAATATGCAACATGTAGGAATAATTGGAATTCTTTCTATACAATTATGGATACTTCACTTGTCCAAACTTCCTATTCAATACATAGGGATTAATATCTTACTTCTCTTTCCCTTTTTTTTTCTTTTTTTTCTTCATTTCTTCTTTTTTTTTTTTCATTTTTCAAAATTTTATTTCCACTCCTTATATCTATCCATCTACCCATTTGGTTCTTTATCATGCAATTCACTCTCACAATATCTTGATACAAGGGTTAACAAGATAAAACAAAAGGCTTAAGGGTAAATATTTATGGGTTAAAACAAAGAAAAGGGATTCGGCTCAAAATTGGCTATCTACTAGAAAATATAGCTAAGGTTGGCTTTTTAAGAGTTTCGAAGTGGTTAATCCTAAATGCCCTTATCATCTTAATGCATGAATTCAAAAAAATGTGGTCTCGAAATGCATAACAGAGCAAATTCTAGAATAACAAGTCATGTTTGATAAACACTCAATAAAGAAGATAATTAGAGCAACGTGTAATGAAATGCTCATGGGCTCAAAAGCTAACATAGGTGTTCAACTTGTAGCAAACCTTGCACATTTTCATTCAATTCAGTCATTAAAATCAATGAGACACTCGAAACATTTGAAGTAAAATCACTAATCATACTTGCCTCTTTCATGCATTCAAACTCGAACCAATAATGCATACTAACTTAGAGCAAATTCTAGGATAGCTTTCAAGAGAGTCAAAGGTTCCAAAGAGATTGAAAATTATACATTCCCTCCCTTACACCTGATCTTTACCTTGTCCTCAATGTAGAAAAATTGAAGCTCACATATAAAAGAAAGAATGAAAGGAAAGTTAAGAGGACTTCCCTAAAAAGGAGTGTTAGTGTGGTGAAGGAGTGATTGAAGTTGTTGACGTTTGATTTGGGCCTGTAGAGATGAAAAGACATTGAACAGGGAGGAAAAGAGATTCGAAAATTGAAAGCAAAGACACAAAAATGAAATTTGCTTTTTTTTTTTAATTTATTATTTTTTTTGGTTTTTTTTAATTTAAACCTTAATTAAAGACACAAAATGATTAAAAAGAATGAAAAATAAGATCAATTGGGTTGTCTCCCAATAAGTGCCTCCCAATGCATCAATTCGAGGGAGCCAAAGATATTTCGTCTACATTGTAGGCCTCAAATCCTTCATAATAAGGTTCAGACGATGTCCATTAACCTTAAAAATTTTATTAGTAGATGTACTTTGAATTTCAACTGCACCATGAGAAAAGACATTAGTAACAACAAAATGACCAATCTAATGAGATTGTAATTTTCCTGAAAACAATTTAAGTTTAGAGTGATATAGGAGTACTTTTTGTCCAACATGAAAGGTTTTCCTAAAAATCATTTTATCATGGAAAAGTTTAGTCTTTTCTTTATAAATTTGGGAATTTTCATAGGAATCATTTCTGATTTCCTCCAATTCTTGAAGTTGTAACTTCCTAAGATTACCTACCTTGTCCAAGTCTATATTGCATTGTTTAATTGCCCAATAGGTCTGGTGTTCTAATTCAATTGGGAGATGACACGATTTACCGAATATTATGCAATAAGGAGACACACCTATTGGAGTCTTGTATACGGTTCTATAAGCCCAGAAGCAACATCCAAGCGGAGGCTCTAATCCATTCTATTTGGATTTACCATTTTCTCAAGTATAGACTTAATCTCCCTATTTGAAACTTGGCTTGTCCACTCATTTGCGGATGGTATGCAGTGGAGACTCGGTGAGTGGCATTGTATTTTTTAAGCAACGCTTCCATGACCTGATTGCAAAAATGGGTTCCTCGGTCATTTACAATGGCTCTTGGTGTTCCATACCTGGAAAAAATGTAAGTCTTATTAAATCTTACAATAATTTTAGCATCATCAGTTCTTGTTGCCTTAGCTTCAATCCATTTAGAAACATAATCAACAACTAAAAGAATATAGGAGTTACCAAAAGATAATGGAAAAGGACCCATAAAATCAATTCCCTAAATATCAAAAATTTCACAAACCAAAATTGGGGTTAGTGGCATTTGATCCCTATGTCCTAAATTCCTACTCCTTTAACAATTAGCACAAGACTTACAAAACATGTATGCATCTCGAAACAGAGTAGGCCAACATAGCCCACATTCTAGCACCTTTTGTATTGTTCTTTTCGGGCCAAAGTGACCCCCATATGCATAAAAGTGGCAAAACTCCAAGATAGATTGGATTTCACTATCATGTACACACCTGCGAATTAATTGGTCAGAACATTGCTTCCATAAATACGAAGCATCCCATACATAGTACTTAGAATCACTTTTAATTTTTTCTTTTTGGGCTCTAGTGAGATCATTTGGAAATGACTTAGTGACCAAATAATTAACAATATCAGTATACCAAGGTGTAATAATATCTAAGTAAAAGAGATTCTCATATGGAAAAGCATCTTGGGAGGCATGGGGTCTTTATCTGTTACCAATCGACTTAGATGATCAGCAACAAAATTTTCGACTCCATTTCTATCCCTAATCTCCAAATCGAATTCTTGCAGCAATAGTATCCATCTAATTAGCCTAGGCTTTGATTCCCTCTTAGAAAGCAAATACTTTAGAGCTGCATGATCAGAATAAACAATTACCCTAGTGCCCAATAAATAAGAGCGAAACTTTTCTAAAGCAAAAACTACTGCCAACAATTCTTTTTCAGTTGTGGAATAATTTCTTTGAGTATTATAAAGAGTTCTTGAAGCATAATAAACCACATAAGAAGGCTTTCCACTAATCAAAAGCTTTCTTGTATGCTCTATCAAACTCAAATTGGACATCCCTTTGTAGTAGTCTTGAAAGCGGTTGGGCAATTTTCAAAAAATCCTTGATAAATCTCCTATAAAAACCTTCATGTCCAAGAAAAGAATGCACTTCCTGAACACAAGTTAGGTGAGGTAAGGATTTAATCAAATCAATTTTTGACTTATCTACCTTTATCCTTTAAGAAGACACTATATGCCCTAATATTAAACCTTGATCAACCATAAAGTGACATTTTTCATAGTTTAGCACAAGGTTTGTTTCAATATACCTTTTCAGAATTTTAATCAGATTATTTAGATAAGATTCAAATGAATTACTGTAAATAGTAAAGTCATCCATAAATACCTATGATATTCTCCACATAATCTGAAAATATACTAACCATACATCTCTAAAAAGTGATCGGGGCATTGTAAAGTCCAAAAGGCATGTGTCTATGCGAAAGTACCAAAAGGACATGTGAATGTTGTCTACTCTTAATCCTCGGAAGCAACTGAAATTTGGTTAAAACCTAAATATCGATCAAGACAACAATAGTGAGATTGACCAACTAATCTTTCTAACATTTGATCAATAAAAGGTAAAGGGAAGTAATATTTTCTAGTAGAAGCATTCAATTTTCTATAGTTAATATAAACCCTCTATCCATTTTGAACTCTAATAGGAGCATACTCATCATTATCGTTCTTTTGAATAATGAAACCGGTTTTCTTAGGTACTACTTGTACTGGACTTACCCAATCACTATCTGAAATAGGGTAGATCATACCGGCGTTCAAAAGCTTTATTAATTCTTTCTTCACAACTTTCATCATTGAAGGATTCAACCTTCTTTGAGCTTCCCTCAAAGGCTTAGTGTTCTCCTCCAGCAAGATTCTATGCATACAAAGTGATGGGCTCAAACTTTTGATGTCTGTGATGGTCTATTCGATAGCTTCCCTATAATCTCTAAAGACTCTAATGAGTTTTTCTTCCTTAAGAAGAGTGAGTTTGTTAGAAATTATCATAGGAAGGGTTTCATTATCTCTCAAATATACATATTTGAGATGGCTTGGTGAAGGTTTAAGTTCCAATTCAAGTGCTTGCATAATTGATAGAAGTAATTTTGAGTTAGATACAGGTAATGAAATATAAGAAACATCATACCTGGTTATTTTGAACGATTCCAGCTCATAAACTGTATCACTAAATCCGTCATCTACCATAAGCTTCTACTCAATTCCCTGCAATGTTTTTGTTTTAAGTCCTTTATGAAGGACTACCTTCAAATTATCAAAATCCTACAACTCAAAAATTTGTTGAGATAGGGAATCGATTACATCAACAACAAAAATTGAATTGACATCACTAAGGAATCTCATGGCTTCATAAATATTGAATCTAATTACTTTACCATCAAATTCCATAGTTAAGATACCTTTCGAAACATCAATTTTTGTTCTAGATGTCCTAAGAAAAGGTCTTCCTAGCAAAATTGGGACTGATTTAGATGAGTTATCATCTTCCATGTCAAGCATATAAAAGTCAGCAGGAAAAATAAGTTCATTAACTTGAATAAGAACATTTTCTAACACCTCTTTGGGATATGCATTGGACCTATTAGTTAATTGGATTATTACATCGGTGGGTTTAATAGATTTAAAGAATGATAAATTGAGCTAGGCATGACATTAATAGATGCTCCTAGATCTATCATAACTTTCTCAACTTTAACATTACCAATCTTGTAGAGGATTGTGAACATACCTGTATCCTTACACTTTTGAGGCAATTTTCTTTGGAGAACGGCTGAAACATTCTCACTGACATGTACTTTTTCATCCCATTTTAGTTTTCTTTTTGACATGAATAATTCCTTAAGGAATTTAGCATATCTAGGAACTTGCTTAATAGCATCTAAAAGACGAATATTTACCGCAACCATGCAGAAGACCTCAAGGATCTCTTATTCTTGTTATTCCTTTTTGTTCTTTGCAAGTCAGCTTGGGAAAGGAGGTGGAATGACCACAGAGGGTGGCACTTCTCTATAGAAGGGGACGATTTTTGGGCTTCTTTTGGCTCAATTTCATGTTAGATTTCCTTTTCTTTAGCATATTTTTGGATCTTCTTTTTAGGATCCTTCAACTCTTTACCACTCTGCAGGGTGATTGCATTGATATTCTCAGTAAAATTTGCATCTTGCTTTGGATTCACCACAATCTGAGATGGCAATCTACCAGAATTCTGAGTTTCCAATCTTCTTACAATAGTAGCCAATTGGTTTACTTGATTTTCTAGATTTTGAATGCTAGCTCTTGTCTCCTGTTGAAATTGTTGTGTATTATTAGCAAGTGTAGTAATAATTTGTTCAAGAGACATACCTTTTGGCTGAGGTAGGGGTGTTGGATTAAATGCTTAAGGAGGGGGTGACCTATTTTGGTATCCGAACTGTTGGAAGTTGTTGTTTCTTTAGCCATAACTAAAGTTTGGGTGATATCTTCATCCCTGATTATAGGCATTTGAGTATGGATTATATCTCTTTTGGTTCTGATAACCTCTTATGGCATTGACATCCTCATATGTGTCCTCTTAAAGTGTAAGGCATGCGTTTGTAAAGTGCTCTATGTTTGAACAGATCCCGCAAGCCTTCATTTGTTGATGATTTACTATAAATTTTTCTAACAAGGATGTGAGTTCATCAAGTCTTTAGTCAAGAGGATTATTATTGCTTAACTCATTAACCCTTCTCTCAGTTGCATCCTGTCTGATACCAAATTGCTAAGTATTAGTGGCAATTGTTGAGATCAATATTTTTGCTTCAATTAAAGTTTTATTAACCAAAGCTCTACCACTTGTTGCATCGATCAAATTCCTATCAGACGACAATAAACCTTCATAAAAATATTGAATTAATAATTGATAAAAAATTTGATGATAGGGACAACTGGCACAGAGTTGATTAAACCTCTCCCAATACTCATAAAGTGTCTCCCCACTATATTGTCTAATCCCACATATTTCCATTCTAATTGAGGTGGCCTTAAAAGTAGGAAAGAATTTTTCAAAGAATTGTCTTTTAAACTCATCCCAACTATTGATAGAACCTGATGGTAAATAATATAGTCAATCCTTAGCCTTATCAGTTAAAAAGAAAGGGAAAGCACACAGTTTAATTTGCTCTTCACTCACCCCTTGTGGTTTCATGGTGGAACAAACAACATTAAATTCTTTCAAGTGTTTATGAGGGTCCTCACTTGGTAATCCTCGAAAAGTAGGCAATAAATAGATCAAACCTGATTTAAGTTCAAAACTGGCATTAATGTTTGGATAGGCGATGCACAGTGGTTATTGATTGACGACAAGTGTAGCCATCTCTTTCAAAGTAAGCTCTCGTTCGACCATTGTTGCTACTTTCGTATTCGTTAAATCCTCTCCTAAATTAATTCTATAAGATAAAGAAGAAAAAGGTTTACTTAATTTAGTTTCCTTGCAGAGTTGTCTCGCAGTCTTCTCAATTTCGAGATCAAACTAAAGTTCTCTTACAGGGTTCAAACAAGTCATAAAAAAAATTTAAACAAAAATTAAAAAAAATTTCAGACAAATTATCAACACCAACCCTCGAAAATGGTGCCAAAATTTGATGGGTGTTGAATCCACCAAAAATAAAATTTTCTACTCTCTCAATGAAAACTTGTAGATAGGGCAAGTAGAGTCGTATCCACAAAGATTGGGCTATTTATCTAAAATTTAACAAAATAAAGTAAAGAGGATTTTGTTGTTTTGAATCCTACCAAATAAACAAAAATAAATTAATTCAGAATTAAATAATCAAAGCAATCAGAAAATTAGATTGAAACAATAATAAGGCGAGTTCTAGCAAAGTAATTCAGGTATGGTTCGGTTCAATTGATCATCGATAAAAAGATTAATCTTTCATTTTAAATAAACCGGTTATGAAACATCAAGGCACTTGTTGTTCTGCTTTTCCTTGGGTGTCGGTAATTAAGAAACATCTTTTAATTACTTCTCTTGTGTTTCAATCAGTTCTAAATATGATCTTAGAATTTAAATTGAAAACAAAATTAAGAATTAGAAAAGCCACCGATTCTAATCAACAAAACACAAACATTGTTTTTATTTAAATTAGATTAACCTATTCCACTAACATACAGTAGCTATTCTACTTCACCAAGCATGCTAGTTTAGCCACTTATGATTAAATCATCAAACAATTACGAATTCAATAATTTAATCTAGCAAAGTTGTTTTCAATCCAAAGAAAATAAGACGTTTCCTATTTAATTAAACAAGACAACAATAAATAAAATCAGAAATAGATTAAATATTTAAAATAAAAGAACGGGGTAAAGAAGATCTCACAATTGTTGTAGAACCATGATCCTGATTACTCAACTAAAGAAAAGAGTTAGCCACTCATGTTCATGTTCATGGCTTCACAGAAAATTAAAATAAAAAATCCTATGCTAATTGAAGAAGAACTAGCTAAGGGTTGCGACTATGTATATTTTTTGAAAGAAAAGGATGCTAAGCAAATCCCTAAAATAGGGGGCAGTTTTCCCTTCTATAGTGTCAGGTTTGCTTCAATCATTGAGAAAATTTTTTTTTGTGCCAAATATCATCCAAAGACCCTGAACTTCCTCCAATTGTCATTAAGTCCCTAACTGTGAATTTCTCAACAAATAACGAGATTCTCTCCTTTCCACAATCAATCGTCTCTTATGTATTTTGCCGTCTTTCCGTCTTGATACTTGACAACTCTAAATCCTTTTATTCCATATATTTTCTTAGAATAATACAATTTATTCCCAATTTCCTAAAACAAACAATTAATCGAATAATTAATTAATTAAATACCACAAATCAAGGAAATTAGATGCTGAAAAATATGAAATTTCACACACTAACATGAAATCAGGAATGGTCCACTAAAATTATTTTCCCACAAGACAAGAACCTTAATGTTTGGAAGCTCTGCAATTGATGGAAGAATTCTGGAGAGTTGAAATGTTGAATATAGTAGTTGGGACAGGGCCAACTAGGTGGTTATATGCAAGTTGCAAGTGTTCAAGATTATGAAGATTGCCAATTTCATCCAGTATCTCACCTAAAAATATGATAGCTCAGTTAGTAGATTGAATTATTTTAATATCAATATATTATTCACTTTGGACATAGTCCATCATAGCTCTACACGTTTTGATAGTTTGAGAACTGATAAACTATTTAACTATTCTTGTTTTAGCATCAACAAATGATATGAGATACTCAAGCATATCTAACATTTCTCGTGTGTTTTGGCAATACGAATTTAACTAGGGGTGCTATAATTATAACAGCATGAAATTAATTTATAATAACTTGAAGTTTTGGGAGAGGTTTATTATTTACCTGTCATTTTGTTCGAGTCTAAATGTAGATCCTTGATTAATGTCAAGTTCCCAATTTCTCTGGGAATATGTCCTTCGAATTGGTTGTTCGACAATACAAGAGTGCGAAGGATTTTGCATTGCCCCAAACTGTTTGCAATTGGACCAGTGAGATCATTATCTTTCATACATAGTTCTTCAAGATTGGGAAGATGTTGGCACATGTTTTCCGGAAGGCTCCCAAGCAGGCTATTTTCTGAAATGTCCATGGAAATTAAAGAAAGGTTGAAGATAAGTGAGGGAATAGTTCCTGTTAAGTAACTATTTGGCAGTGATAATCGCTCCAGTTTTGCAAGATTACCAAGCTCTTTCGGAATTTCTCCTACAAAATCATTATATATAAGCAAGATATAGATTAGTAATATATTATTGAATGACAAGGAATATAAAAAGAATATTTGTAGCATACCTTTGTAGTTTGTTGTATCCAAGATAGATCTCTCTAAGTTGAGCGAGTTTCCAATTTCTTTTGGAATAGCTCCTGTGAAATTATTGAATGACAAGGATAAGTTTTGCAAGCTTCTGCATTTTGATATGGTCGATGGTATTTTTCCCTCGAACATGTTAGAATGCAAATAAAGCAATTGCAGATTGGGAAGATTGTCAAAAATGCTTGCAGGGAGAGAGCCATAAAAGCTGTTGCTGCTGATGTCTAGGCTTGAAAGGAAAGAGAGATTTCTTAGATGAGGAGGAAGGGGTGACTGTGAAACCCAAGTGAGAAATTTTCAAAGGTGTTAGTCGAAGGTGATGAGTTCCACAAGTCATAATAACATGAAGTTTTAAGAGAAGTTTATTATTTACCTGATAATTTGTTCGAGCTTAGATACAGATACTTGATTAATGTCAAGTTCCCAATTTCTCTTGGAATAGTTCCAGTTAAGTAATTATATGGCAGTGATAATAGCTCCAGTTTCGCAAGATTGCCAAGCTCTCTTGGAATTTCTCCTACAAATTCATTATAAATAAGCAATATATTATTGAATGACTAAGAATATAAAAAGAATATCAGTCACAGTAACTAAAACAAAGTTTTATATAACATACCTTGAAGTTTGTTGAATCCAAGATAGATCGCTCTAAGGCGAGTCAAGTTTCCAATTTCCTTCGGAATGGCTCCTGTGAAATTATTGAATGACAAGGATAAGTTTTGCAAGCTTCTGCATTTAGATATGGTCGATGGTATTTTTCCCTCGAATATGTTAGAATGCAAATAAAGCAACAGCAAATTTGGAAGATTATCAAAAATACTTGCAGGAAGTTCACCTGATAAGCTATTACGACTCAAAACAAGGTATTTCAGTCGACGTAACTGTGCGTGTTCCTCAGGGAGAGCACCATAAAAGCTGTTGTTGTTGATGTCTAGCCTTGAAAGGAAAGATAGATTTCCTAGTTGAGGAGGAATGGTGGCTATGAGACCCAAGTGAGAAATATTCAAAGCTGTTACTCTTGAGTGATGAGCACCACAAGTTATGCCCATCCAGTGACAAACAGAAGAGCTTGTGGACCAATTGCTGGTCAAAAAATTGCTTGGATCATGGCTTACACGAGCTTTTAGGGCAAGAAGAGCTTGTTTGCCTGTGGAAATGTCGGTTACTTGTGCATGAACGAAGGAAAGTGTTGAAAAATGAAGGAAGAAAGCTAAGAAAATGCAGAGAAATAGATATTTCTCCATGAGAGCAGCACTTAGATTTGTCTAGTGTGGGCTTGGGGACATGTATGAGTACATAAAAATGATACTTATAAAGAAACCATTGACGTGATTATTTCCAGAACCCCAACTTGAACTTGCCTTCATCACTCTTATCGCCACTGTCTCTATATATTACCCAATTTCTACTAACACTTCCAAGTCATTTTGCACCACTCAAGTCCCATCCAAGACTTTTTGTAAAAGAAGACAAGTGAAGGAAATGGTGACATTTCTATTTTATTTCATATTTCATTACTCTTGCTTGACATTTTTTTTCTCTCCCCGAGGAAACTATTTCTCTCTACAACAGACGGTGAGGATCTGTAAATCAGACGGTGTTTAATCAATATTTTAGTAGTAATAGTCTATGTTTTTTGAATTATTTGAGGTGTGTGACATTGAGTGAGATGCCTCTGCAATATTGTTCCATTATTTAAATTTTTTTTTTATACATGGTCAAAGTTGAGAAAAACAAGTAATGAATTGTGTCTATCGTTTATAAATAATTTATGAAATTATTTATGCAATGAATTGAATGCTTATCTAAGTTCATTTTGCAATTCAAAAAATTATGTATGGGTGTATTTGTCGTTTTGTAATGTAAATTAGCTTTACAAATAATCCTAATTTTAAAAGCTAATCCTACTAGTCTTTAAAACTATTTTTCAAAATTTATTATAATTTTAAAATTTCCTTACCAAAAACTTTTATTGGTTGAATTGACAACTACTTCATCAATAAAGGGCATGAACACATGTCATGTTGCATAGTTAGTGGACGAGGCCCTACTCTTTGATGAGATTTGTGGGAAGGATCAGGAGGCTAGTTAGAGATAGAGGGGCTGACCTCTCAAACTTCCCACCGCCGAAAGCCATTGCTTGGAATTGGGGCCTGTCGAACTGCATCCACAAGTGTTGAGGGTTCAGCTCTTTGGAGGTGGCAACCTTTTTGCTAACTGGGTATTTTTTTTGCAGGTGCTTCTCCTTTCCTTTTGCTGGTTCCAACTTCGGTGGTTTGGTGCAGGTTGCTGTGGTCTTTTTGAATGAATGTCCCTCTCCACAGCCTCATCTCTTCTGCTGCTGGATTTTTTATGGCTTCTTCATCCCTGCATTCTCTGTTTCCGGCCTGTTTCCATTTCATGGTGTGTTTTCAGCCTTTTCTCTGTAACTCCCTGGTGGTCTCTGGCTGTCTGTGGTTCTCCTCTGCATCAGCCTAGCTTCTTCCAATGTGTTCTTGGGTCCTGTGGAGGCGCCTTTATGCTACTGGTCTGTGTTGGCACGGGTTGGCTCTTTGCAGCTGCTTTAGTGCTGGCATCCTCTCATGTTCTTTTGCCTTTCTCCTTCTCTGGAGTCGCTGATCCCTGCATCCCTCTCCCCTGCTGGTTTTCTCTTGCATTGGTGTTCATTGGATATGTTGGCCTTTATCTGCCTTACTACTGTCGAATTTGTGTTCTTAGCTGCCAGTTCTGCTGGCACCTTCCTATCTTTTCTCTCCCAGAGTTTTTCTTGTCTGTCCTGGAGCGTTCCAGTAGTGTTTTGCATGGATGGTTCTTGGTTGTGGTTCCACCCGGTGGTTTACTGTCCTGTGCCTAGTTCAGCTTCGTTGTCTGAGTTGGTGTCCTCCATACCCGTTGTTGTGCCATCCTGATGTTTGCTGCTCTGTTCTTGCTGGAGCTCCCATCCCTGGAAAATACAATCTGTTTCCGGTCTTCGAAACAGGGGTGTTGGAAACTTAAATAAAATGAAAAGAAAAAGAGTCTCACATCTAATGAATAGAACATAAGAGAATGATATATAAGTATGTAGATTGGATTTTAACACTAGCCAATTGATTTTGTGTAATATGAGTTTCAATCTTCACACTTGTAAGCCCAATATATATTTTTGATAGTATTGTTGCCACTCCTGTTGGTGATTCCTGAATGCTGCTTCTATCTTTTGGTGGGAGGTGCCTCCCTGGTTCTGTTTGTTTCGGCTGCTGCATCTATCCTTCCACTTGTGCTTCCGCAATTTTTGCAAGCTGCTCTTATTGGTTTCTGGTGGGCAGTACTGGTGGATCTCTTGGCTGCCTGATGTGTGAAGGCGTTGGTGTTTCAGTGGCTTCCTAGGTATAGAGGATTGTTGTGTAAGTGAATTGTGTGGATCCAGTGGGCTCCCTGTAGTATGGGTTGGAAGTGTTGTCTGATCGTGATTGTGTTGATCTTTATGTTGGTTCTCTATATTGGTTTTATGGGCTCTTTGTTACCTAGTGATTTCGCTATTGTCCATCTTGAGGATGAACTTAGGTTGTTTGCCCCTGGCTGGTTTTTGTTAAATGTATATGTGTTTTTATATATATGTGTGTGTATGTGTATGTGTGTGGATGTGGGTGTGTGTGTGCGTGTGTCAAAATAATAATAATAATAGATACTATAATCCATCTCTAGTGAAAATAGCAAAATTTCAAACCCCCTATACTCTATCATCGCGACATTAAGATCCGTCAAATTTAAAAATTCATTACAAGAACTTGTTTTTAATCAAAGTTGACCTAATAACATGCATATACTAGTCATCAAACTCATGACAGAGGCAGATGGTCGCCAAACTCAGGCTGTCTCATTGACAGGACGTTGGCTAGCCAGTTCTTCCATTTCTCTCTGCAAATCAAAAGCAATTATCCATAGTTAAATAACATAACATAGACAAAAGAAAAGTTTAAAGGTATGTGGTTGATCACCTAGATTACAACTTTATTCTCACTGAAAATAGAAGGAAGTTAGCCTAAATTCAAAACCTATTTGCCTTTTCTTGTTTCGATTTCTGGAAGTTGGGCCTTGATTTTGATGAGTCTTGTCACTACTTCTTTCATGGTGATCCTATCCAGAGGTGATTCTTTTGTACACTCCATAGCCAAGCCTAAGATAGACAACACACATTCTTCCTTGCTTGAGAAATGTTCATCATCCCTTGTAAGCAAATTTGTGTCCACGACTTGCATCACTGTGCTGCATAATGATTCACTAACCCACCTCCTTAAGCTCATTTCTGCTGTAAACATTTCATTTGTTGGCTTCTTCTTGGTAAATGTTTCCATTAGCATGACACCATAGCTGTACACATCTCCTTGTCTAGATACCTTTCCTTCTCTCCCATATTCTGATCATAGTAATCATGCATATGCACTTTCATTGCTACACATAAACAGTAACAAATCGAAGTTTTACTAAAAAACATTACAACAAATGGAGATATCGAACTACCATCTATTTTTATTGGAGAAACTAAACTTTGTATTTTTTTAACTGATATAATTGAGCTTTCAATTTTTTCTTATTGAAAAATCAAATTTTCAAATTTTCTTATTGAATGAATAAACTTTTACTATTTCCTATTAAAAATACCAAACTAAGGACTTTGTTTCTAAAATAAAACAAAACAAAATAAATTTAATTGTGTTTGTTTAATATATTTAATGGAAAATATTGAAGTTTGGTTTTCTATATAGGAACATTTAAAAGTTTGGATCTTTCAATATAAAAATTTGTAAGTTAAGTCTCTTGAATAGAAAAAACAAAATTCCATCATTTCAATAAAACAAGTTGATAGTTTCATATCTCCAAATGTTGTCATCTTAATTAAAAAAAAAATGAAACAATTACCTGGTGCCATATAACCAATGCTGGCAAGGGTCTTTGTTTGTGTCATGGAGTTTTCTTCACCTAAGAGCTTTGCAATGCCAAAATCACTCAAATGTGCAACCATATTTTGGTCTAGTAGGACATTGCTTGGCTTTAAGTCACAATGAATGATTGGGACTGAATAGCCAAAGTGGAGATATTCCAAAGCTGAAGCAACATCGATCATTATATTCAGTCTATGAGAAATGTCCAAAACATTCTTCTCATAAAACAACAATTTCTCCAAGCTTCCATTAGGCATGTATTCAAGTATCAAAGATTTAAAATCATCATTTGAACAGCTGCTGATGATTTTGACAAGATTTCGATGACGAAGACGTCTTATTACTTCACATTCAGTTTCAAAACTTGTAAGAGCTCCTTCAAAATCCAAGGAGAATACTTTTGCTGCAACCTCTATTCCCTCATCTAATCTTCCTTTGTAAACTGAACCATAGCTTCCTTTACCAAGCAGGTTGTTCTCACTGAATCCATCTGTTGCTCTCACAAGTTCTTGGTAAGAAATTTTTCTCCATGTTCCTCCAGGACAAAAATCAACATTGGTAGTTGGCCTTGTTCTCCTTTTCCAGATCAACAAAGACATAAGAACCAGGACAACTAATGAGATCGCAATGCATGTTGGCAAAAGAATCAATAGGAAAACCTTTTCAGTCCTTGATTTTCGATGAGTGCTTTTTTTGCATGGTGGAACTTGTAGTTGAGGAGGTCCACACAATGCAAGATTCCCCTTAAACGATTCAGTTGAGAAATTTTTGAAGGACCCTCCTCTAGGAATTTCGCCACTTAGTTGGTTGAAAGATAAATTTAGATATTTGAGGTATATGAGTGCTTCTAAAGACTTGGGAATCACTCCAGAAAGGTTGTTTCTAGACAAATCCAAGAATTCCAAGCTTTTCAAGTTGCCAAATGTTTCAGGAATGGAGTGTTGTAATTTGTTGTACTCTAAAGAGAGAGATTGTAGATTTTCCAGGCTTCCAATAGCAATTGGAATCTCTCCCGATAAAAGATTCCATGACAAATTTATAGCTATGACAACCTTAAGTTTTTCAATGTCTAATGGAAGAGATCCATTAAGATAATTTGATGACAAATCAAAGTACAAAAGATCCTCCAGGTTCCACAAAGTTGATGGTATAGAAGTTAACCGGTTTGAACCTAAAAGTAATTTTCTCAATGCAATGAGATTGCCAATACATATAGGTATGACTCCACAGAACTTGTTTTCCCCCAAATTCAACTCACCCAATTCATTTAAATGACAAAAAAATTCTGGGATAAGTCCTTCAAATTTGTTATTTTGAAGATACAAACCTTGGAGATCCTGCAATCCATCCATTGTAACTGGAACTGGTCCAGTCAATTCATTATCTTGTAATTGTAGATCTATCAAGTTTTTCAAGTTTCCAATTTCTTTGGGAATTTTGCCACTAATGTTGCAATCATTTATCTTTAAATGTTCCAAAGAAATAGAAAGATTCCCTATGGAACTTGGAAGGATACTATTTAGTGGATTTTTGCCTAAGCTTAGAACTCTTAAACTCTTGCAATTTGTCAAATTGGAAAGAAAGCTCAGATCAGGAGTAGAAGTGAACTGATTATATGATAAATCTAGTCTCTCAAGATTTTTTAAATTGCCAATTTTACCAGGAATGAAGCCTGAGAATGAGTTATATTGGATTTCTAGAAAGGAGAGCTTTGAAGCATTGGTGATGAAATCAGGAAACGACCCATTGAAATTATTTTCCCACAGCCAAAGACCCTCAAGGTTTGGAAGCTCTGCAATTGATGGAATAACTCCAGAGAGATGATTGCCGAACAATGAAAGTATTTGCATTTTTGAAATGTTGAATGTTGTAGCCGGGACAGGGCCAACTAGTTGGTTATATGAAAATACCAACCCTCTGAGATTATGAAGATTGCCAATTTCATTTGGTATCTCACCTAAAAATAAGATAGCTCAATTATTAAATTACATTATTTTAATGTCAAAATATTATTTGCTTTGAACACACAGTTCATTATAGTTATGCATGTCTCAATAGCTTGAAAGCTCACAAGCTATTTTACTAATCTTGTCTTAACATCTGTAAATGATGTGGTATGTTCATACATATCTATCGTCTTTCTCATGTTATAAAAATATGAGATTTAACTAAGGGTGATACAGTTATATCAAAATGAAATTATTTCATAACAACATGAAGTTTTGAGAGAGGTTTATTATTTACCTGTCATTTTGTTTGAGTCTAAATATAGATCCTTGATTAATGTCAAGTTCCCAATTTCTCTAGGAATATGCCCTTCGAATTGGTTGTTCGACAACACAAGAATGCGAAGCATTCTGCATTGCCCCATACTGTTTGGAATTGGACCAGTGAGATCATTATCCTCCATATATAGTTCTTCAAGATTGGGAAGATTTTGGCATATGTTTTCCGGAAGGCTACCAGTCAGGCTGTTTTTCCAAAAGTACATGGAAATTAAGGAAGAAAGGTTGGAGATAAGTGAGGGAATAGTTCCTGTTAAATAACTATTTGGCAGTGATAATAGCTCCAGTTTTGCAAGATTACCAAGCTCTTTTGGAATTTCTCCTACAAAATCATTATAAATAGGCAATATATTATTGAATGAAAAGGAATATAAAAAGAATATCAGTCACAGCAACTAAAACAAAGTTGCACATAACATACCTTGAAGTTTGTTGAATCCAAGATAGATCTCTCTAAGTTGAGTCAAGTTTCCAATTTCTTTCGGAATGGCTCTTGTGAAATTATTGAATGACAAGGATAAGTTTTGCAAGCTACTGCATTTTGATAAGGTCGATGGTATTTTTCCCACGAACATGTTAGAATGCAAATAAAGCAATTGCAAATCGGGAAGATTATCAAAAATGCTTGCAGGGAGTTCACCTGATAATCTATTATAACTCAAATCAAGGTATTTCAGTCGACGTAATTGACCATATTCCTTAGGGAGAGAGCCATAAAAGCTGTTGTTCCAAATGTCAAGCCTTATAAGGAAAGATAGATTTCCCAGTTGAGGAGGAAGGGTGGCTGTAAGACCCAAGTTAGAAATCTTCAAAGCTGTTAATCGAAGGTGACGAGTTCCACAACTCATAATAAAATGAAGTTTTGAGAGAGGCTTATTATTTACCTGTCAATTTGTTCGAGTATAGATATAGATACTTGATTAATGTCAAGTTTCCAATTTCTCTTGGAATGGTTCCTGTTAAGTGACCATCTGGCAATGATAATACGTCCAGCTTCGCAAGATTGCCAAGCTCTTTTGGAATTTCTCCTACAAAATCATTATAAATAGGCAATATATTATTGAATGACAAGAAATATAAAAAGAATATCAGTCACAGCAACTAAAACAAAGTTTCATATAACTTACCTTGTAGTTTGTTGAATCCAAGATAGATCTCTCTAAGTTGAGCCAAGTTTCCAATTTCTTTCGGAATAGCTCCTGTGAAATTATTGAATGACAAGGATAAGTTTTGCAAGCTACTGCATTTTGATAAGGTCAATGGTATTTTTCCCTTGAACATGTTAGAATGCAAATAAAGCAACTGCAAATCAGGAAGATTATCAAAAAATGCTTGCAGGGAGTTCACCCGGTAATCTATTATGACTCAAATCAAGGTATTTCAGTCGACATAATTGAGCATATTCCTCAGGTAGAGAACCATAAAAGTTGTTATTCCAAATGTCAAGCCTTGTAAGGAAAGATAGATTTCCCAGTTGAGGAGGAAGGCTGGTTGTAAGACCCATGTCAGAAATATTCAAAGCTGTTAACCGTGATAAAGCCATGGAACAATGAAGTTGGCTACTAAAAAATTCTGAATTTTTGAAGGTGGTTCTGGTGCAGAAACTTGAAGCTGATGTGTATTATTTTTTCAGCCTTAAAATGATGACAAACTTAACCATTTTGTAATGTTTTAGGTTAGATTGCAACCAAACCAAATTGTAGTAGTTGTGTTTGATGTACTTTGATAGTTAAGGTTTGGTTAACTCGTAAGAAATTGTATGGGTAAGCTTAATTGAAGCTATTATTGCACATGGATTTAGTGAAACTGATGTAAATATTAATGTATGGAAAAGAATAGAAAATGTTAACTTTTCACAGCAACGAAAATCTTCTATTCCAGCTCTCCAATTTCTCTCTGTTTTTTGAATTTTTTCATGCTTTCTTTGCATACAAATCTCCATTAAAAATAAACAATTGATATTAGAGCTTCCAATTCTTTGTAAAGGCCTATGCCAAGAAAGAAGTTTGAAGCAAAGGAAGGCTAAAGCATGCAATAGGGAAAAGAAACTAAGAATACAAACCATGGCCTCAATTAATTTTATAGGGGTTTTTGAACCAGTTTTTTCTAGTGAAAATTTTGCAGTTTAGGCAATGAAGATGAAAGCTTACTTAAGAGCTTTTGATTTGTGGGATGTGGCTAAGATACATAAGCAACCGAATCCACTGCCTAATACCCAACATTGAATCAAATTAAGCACCATTCCGAAGAAGTGGCTAAGAGGTACAAGGCTTTGTCTTGTATCCATTCTGCTATATTAGAGGTGATGTTTGCAAAGATCATAGCCTGTAAGATAGCAAATGAGGCATGGGATAAGTTGAAATTAGAATTCCATGGAAGTGAAAAATCTAAGCAAATGCAAATTTTCAATTTAAAAAGGAGTTTGCCTTGCTTAGAATGAAAGAGGGTGAATCGGTTAAAGATTACATTGATAGGCTAATAAAGATTGTGAACTAGCTTACTCTTCTTGGAGAAGTGATTTTTGAAAATAAAGTTGTGGAGCAAGTGTTGGTAAGTTTGCCACAAAAGTTTGAGGCAAAGATCTCCTCCTTGGAAGATTCGAAAGACATGAGCACCATGACCATTTTAAAGTTTTCAAACTCCTTAAAAGGTATGGAATTAAAACAAGCATTCAGAGATGGAGTTCTAATATTTGAAGGGGCTTCTGTTGCAAATCAAACAACAAAAATGCATATTAGTTCTAGTTTAAATAAGTAGCAATTTGGCAAAAAAGAAAAAAAAAAAAGGAGAGCCTTGATAGAAGACAAAAAGGGAAGAAAGGCATATTTCCACCCTACCAGCATTGTAAAAAGACCAGCCACACAAAGAGGTATTACTAATATAGACCTGAAATACAATGTAAAGGGTGTAAAGAATTTGGTCATATAGAGAAAGTATGTAAGAACAAGAGCAAAACAAATCAGTAGTAAGCTCAGGTTGTTGAAATGTTATAGATGAAGGAAGAGTAACTTGAAGAGCAGTTGTTTATAACAAGCTAACATGAAGCTTAAGTCTATTCTCAAACCTGGTTATTAGACAATAGATGCACCAACCATATGACTTCAGATGAAAGTCTTTTTGTCAACTTAAAGAAAAGCAAAATCTCCAAAGTTAAAATTGGAAATAGAGAGTTTATGTAAGTGAAAGAAGTTGGCACAGTTTCTATGAACACATTATTAGGTACAAAAATGATTAATGATGTCTTATTTGTGTCTAGCATAGCTCTTAATTTATTGAGTATTGGTCAGATGCTAGAGAATAATTACTCTTCACAATTTTCACAATAAAAAATGTTTTGTATATGATTCGGATAGGGTTGAATTAATGGTAGTCAAAATGACGCATAGAAGCTTTTCTTTAGAGTAAAGTGAGTTGAATGCTCAAGCACTTGTTAGATGTGATTAGGAGTCAATTAAATGGCATAAAAGACTAGGCCACTTTCATGAAAAAAGGTTGAAACTTTTGCATGAAAAGGAGCTCACTGTTAGGGTGCCAAAAGTGGCAATGATAGGAAAAGTATGTCAAGATTGTCAATTAAACAAGCAAACCAGACTCTCATTCTCAAAGAATGAAGCATGGAAGGCCAAAGAAAAACTACAGCTAGTACACACTGATATGTGTGGTCCTATGAAGGAGAGTTTTTTAAGTGGAAGCAAATATTTTGTTCTATTCATTGATGATCTTAGTAGAATGTGCTAGGTCTATTTCATGAAATTGAAATTTGAAGTTTTAGATTTTTTTTCTAAATTTCAAGAGACTCGTGGAGAATGAAAGTGGATGCAAAATAAGAATAGTAAGGAGTAATAATGGAAGGGAATATATTATGAAAATTTTGGAAATATTTGTAAGGAAAATGGCATTAAACCTCAACTCATAGCTCCTTACAACCCTCAGCAAAATGCGGTGAGTGAGAGGAAGAACATGATAGTGATGGAAATTGGCTAGATGTCTTTTGTTAGAAGCTAATTTGCCAAAAAGCTTTTGGCAGAAGCTATGAATACAACAGTGCATTTACTCAACAAATTACCAATAAGAGCCTTGAAGGAAATGACACCCTATAAGGCTTGGTTTGGTTCAAAGCCAAATGTGAGTTATGTGAGGATATTTGGTTGTGTTTGCTAGACATATATACCAGAAATAAAGAGAGAAAAACTGAGTAAGAAAGCTAAATTAGGCAACTTTGTTGACTGTAGTGACTTATCAAAAGCATATAAAGTACATCATCCTTTTACTAGAAAAATTAGCATCCATAAAGACTTAAAATTTGATGAAGATTCAGTGTGGAATTAGGAAACCAATGAAGTTCATGTGAAGGTGAAAGATGAGTCTAACTTGCAAAGTAAAAAGTGGCAAAAGATGAGCTGTAAGGTAATAGTGATGATGAAGATAGATTACCCAAAATGAAATAACTTGCTGATATTTACAATAGGTGTAATATAGTTGTATTTTAGCCTGCAACATATGAAGAAGCATCAAGGTTTCCTAGTTAGAAGGCTGCAATACAAGAGGAGATAAAGATGATTGAAAAGAATAAGACTTAGAGGCTTGTAGAGAGACCTCCAAATAAACATGTAATAGGGGTTAAATTGGTGTACAAAACAAAAATGAATGTTGATGGTTTTGTAAACAAGTTAAAAGCAAGGCTTGTAGTGAAAGGGTATGCTCAAAAATAGGGTAAAGACTACTCTGAAACCTTTGCTCCAGTTGTAAGTTTGACACTATCAAACTTCTTATTGCATTAGTAATACAAAAAGGTTGGATCCTCTATTAACTTGATGTTGAATATACATTTCTCAATGGTGAATTAAGTGAAAAAGTATACATTGAATAAGCTCTTGGATTTGTAAAGAAAGGTGAAGAAAGTAAAGTGTGCCTACTCAAAAAGGCCTTATATGGCCTAAAACATGCTCTAAAAGCCTAGTATAGCAAGGTGAATGCATACTTGCTAAAGCTTGGCTTTGTAAAGAGCCTAAATGAGGCCACATTATATGTGAAAGTTTTTGAAAAAAATGTGTTAATAGTATCCATTTACGTGGATTATCTTTTGGTTACAGGAAGTAATGAAGAATTGGTTGCTTGGCTAAAGTTAGAGATACAAAGTGCATTCAAAATGATAGACTTAGGAGAGCTTAGTTTCTTTTAGGCATTGAAGTAATTCAATCTAATGTTAGGACTTCTATTGGTCAAGAAAAATATGCAAAGGAGATACTAAGAACGTTTGGCATGGAAAAAATGCAAAGGGAGTTGACTACCCTTTATTGTTAAACCAAAAGTTAGAAAAGAATGATGGATTTCTAAAGGTTGAACCATCTATCTACAAAAGCTTGGTACGTTGCTTACTTTATCTAACAATAACTAGACTAGCTATAATGTATGTCACAAGTTTGCTTTCCAAGTTTATACAAAAGTCATGCCAACAACATTTCAAAACAACCAAAAGGGTACTTAGATATGTCAAAAATACAGTTGATCTTGGTATTTTTTATGGCGGAAAATTAGAGGTGAATTTACATTGCCATGTTGATAATGACTGAGGTGGTTCTATTGATGATTTCAGAAGCACTTCTAGTTACATATTTTCTCTTGGATCAAGTGTGATATTTTGGAATTCTAAGAAGCAAAGTGTTGTTGCCTAATTTATAATAGAAGTTGAATACATAGTTGTTGCTTCAGCTGTAAATCAAACCATTTGGCTGAGAAAAAATTTAGATGATTTGCATGAAAAGCAAGCAGAAGCTACACCTATTTATTGTGATAACAAAGCTACAGTAGCTATAACAAAAAATCCTATTCTCCATGGTAAAACAAAGCATATCAACATCAAATATCATGTTATTAGGCAAGCAGAAGAAGAATTGGAGGGGAGGTTAATCCATTTTAGCTTAGTTAAGCAATGAATCTGTGACATAAAAACTAATGGCAGTCTTGTAATAAGGAGAAAAAGTTTGAGCAAAGTTTGGGTTGTAGTTATTGTCTAAGGGCAATTTAGTCTTTGCTTGATTAAGTCTTTTAACTAATGGCTATAAACCATTAGTTGGTTTATTGAGAAAGTGAAAAAGAAAGGCATTTTTCATTGGCTATTTCTTAGAAGAAAAATAGGGTGTCTTTGGGTGTGAATATATATATTTTCTCTGGTTTCTCATATCTTCTCTGCTAGGGTTTATAAAAAATGCATAAATCCACTATTTTTCTTAGATCTAGTTGTCTAAACTCTTGAGTCAGTGTACAAGGTCGCTGTGGTGCTCTAGTTTAAGAAGGATTTAAGTCGACAAGGCTGGATTCGTTTCCGTTTGTGTTTGTAATGCTAGATTGGTTTCTGAATCTATAAGTTGTACTATTTTTCTTACTAATTAATGGATTCGCTAAAGAATTCATCTGCCTTGGATGCAGGGTTCTAACCTTTTGAACCCGAACCAAGTAAATTTGGTGTGTTGATTTATGTATGGTTTATTATATGGTTCTTGTATAATTCTTGACTGAAATTGGTTCGAATCTCTGACCAATATTCGAACTCGATAAAATAAAACATTAACAAGTGGTATCAGAGCACTTTTGAGTTGGATATTGTTATTCTTGTTTAAGGAAAATTGTTTGGGGTGTTTCTTGGTTCAAGATTTGTTTATCTTGTAGTTCTTTACATTTTATTATTGCTATTTTGAAAGAGTTGAAATTATTTGGCTTGTTATTTGTTCTCTGTTTGCCTATTGTGACTATACTATTCATGTGTTTGATATTTTATCACTGTGGCTTAAAGAAATTAAAAAAAAAAATAGCTTGCCTTGTTCTCTTTCTGTTATTGTGGCTTGTAAAGAACTGGGTTAGTAAACACTTGAATAACAATGGCTCAAACAAAAATTAATGTTGAGAGATTTGATGGGAAGGGTGATTTTAATATATAGAGAAAGAAAATGTATGTTGTTCTTGTTCATCAAAAATGTGTTGAGGCATTGGGTGGTGAATCTGCTCTCCCTGAAAATATAAACCCTGATATGAAATCTGAAATTTTAGAAATTGCATATAGTTTTCTTGTCTTGCATTAATCTGATAATATCTTAAGACAGGTTAATAATGAAAACACTGTTGTAAAGATTTGGTTGAAATTAAAGTCATTGTATATGACTAAGTCCCTAACTAATAAAATTTACCTGAAGGAACAATTGTTTGGTTTTAAAATGGATTCTACTAAATCTCTTGATGATAATCTAGATGAAGTTAATAAAATTGTCATTAGTTTGGCTAATATAAAAGAGAATATATCTGATGAAAACCAAGCAATAATCACTTGAACTCTTTACCTGATTCTTTTAAAGATGTTAAAGCTACAATAAAATATGGTAGGGAGTCTGTCTTTAGATGATGTATTGGGTACCTTAAAATCAAAAGATTTAGAACTTAAATTTGAAATGAAGGCAATCAATGAAGGGCTTCAGGTTAGAGGTAAGATTGAAAAGAGAATAATCAGAAAAATAGGAAACCTCTAAATCCAAATCTAAGAGTAAGAAAACTTGTTGGTAATGTCATAAAGAGTGTCACTTTAAGAAGAATTGCCTAGAGAAGAAGAAACTATGTAATAATAATAACAAGTATGAAAACCATGACATAGTAAATTTCCTATAAAGGTATAAGAGTACTGAGGTTCTTACATTAACAGAGAGAATGTTTAGTGAGTAATGGGTTATGGATTCAGGCTGCACTTTTCACATGACAACTAGGAAAGATTAGCTAACGGACATTAACACTTGAATAGAGGTAAAGTATTAATGGGAAATGATGAGTCATGTGATGTTATTATTGTTGGTAATGTCAAATTTAAAATGCATGATGGTTCTATTAAAATCCTTGAAAATGTGAGGTTGGTGCCTAAACTAAGGAGGAATTTAATCTATTTAGGTTCGTTAGACTCAAATGGATATGCTTTTAAATCTGCAAATGGTGTTCTTAAGGCAATGAAAGGGTCCTTAGTGGTTATGAAAAGGAATTGAATCAGGGGTTGTATATCTTGGAAGGTTCTGTTATGTCAGATCCTATGAATTTTAATCTTAAATCTGATGAAACTATTTTGTGGCATAAAATACTTGGACATATAAATGTTGTTGGATTGCATGAACTTTGTAAACAGAAATTGATTAATCTTGATAAGATTGGTAATTTAGATTTCTGTGAAAATTGTGTCCTAGGCAAGTCACATAAACTTAGATTTGCCTCTGCTACTCAAAGAACTAAAGATGTTTTAGAGTATATACACTTTGATTTATGGGGATCTTCACAGATCTCTAATTCTTTGGCTAATTCCCATTACTTTATAACCTTTATTAATGATTACTCTAAGAATTTTATGTCAGATTCTATGAATTTTAATCTTAAATCTGATGAAACTGTTTTCTGGCATAAAATACTTGGACATATAAGTGTTGTTGGATTGCATGAACTTTGTAAACAGAAATTGATTAATCTTGATAAGATTGGTAATTTAGATTTCTGTGAAAATTGTGTCCTAGACAAGTCACATAAACTTAGATTTGCCTCTGCTACTCAAAGAACTAAAGATGTTTTATAGTATATACACTTTGATTTGTGGGGATCTTCACAGATCCCTAATTCTTTGGCTAATTCTCATTACTTTATAACCTTTATTGATGATTACTTTAAGAAGGTATGGGTGTCTTTTTTAAAACATAAGGATCAAACCTTTGATTGCTTTAACGAATGAAAAACACTTGTTAAGAATCAAACTAACGAAAAAATAAAGGTTTTAAGAATAGATAATGGATTGGAATTTTGTAATAAACCTTTTTCAGATTTTTGTAAGAAAACAGGAATACTTAGGCATAGAACATGTACTGAAACACCTCAACAAAATGGGTTAGGTGAAAGAATGAATAAAACCATTATGGATAAAGTTAAGTGTATAATGGCATATTCGAGTTTAAGCAAAAGATTTTGGGCAGAGGCAGTTGTCATTGCATGTTACCTGATTAATAGATGACATTCATCTACATTGAATTTTAAAACAGTTATGGAACTTTGGAATAAAAAACCACCATCATTAAGCCATTTGAAACCCTTTGGATGTCTTACATATGTTCATGTGAATCAGGGAAAATTAAATCCTAGGGCTTTAAAAGCTGTTCTTTTGGGTTATCCTATAGGCATAAAAGGCTATATGTTGTGGTTGATTAATGATAAAAAATGTGTAATAAGTAGGGATGTAGTCTTTAATAAATCAAAACTTTATAAAGACTTGTTTGTTAGTAGTCAGTCAGGATAGGTTCAAATTGAGGTGGAGACAACACAGTCTAGTTTTCATAGACAATCTTAAGAGTCTAATGGTGTACCTGAATTGGGTTTGGATTCAATTTGTGCTTCAAAGTACCAAATCTTAACTTGAATCAACAACCACCACTATCAAATCAAGAGAAAAGTCTTTAATCTGATAGTAGTCCTAATTTTTCCAATTATCAACTTACTAGAGATAGGGTTAGAAGGGAAATTAGATTACCTTCTAGGTATGCACATGTAAATCTCATTTCATATGCATTATTGATAGGTGATGTGATATAAATGGATAAACCTATTAATTTCAAGCAAGTGTGTAAAAGTAAATGCAGAGATGATTGGATGAAAGCTATGAAGACTGAGATAACTTCTCTACAGAAAAATCACACATGGTCACTTATAGATAGACCCAAGGGTAAAAAGGTAATTAGATGTACATGGGTTTTCAAAAGAAACCTGGTATACCCGGTGTTGAACAAGCAAGATTTAAAGCAAGAGTTGTTGCTAAAGGTTTCTCACAAAGAGAATACAATGATTATAATGAGGTATTCTCTCCTGCGGTAAAGCATACATCTATTAGACTAATGTTATCTGTTGTTGTTTTGTTTGATTTAGAATTAGAACAAATGGATGTTACTACTGCCTTTTTGCATGGAAAATTAAAAGAACAAATATACATGGAACAGTCGAAGGGTTTGTGAAACCTGATAATGAAAATAAGGTTTGTTTACTTTATAAATCTTTTTATGGTCTTAAACAGTCACCTAGACAATGGTACAAAAGATTTGATGATTTTGTTCTTTCAATTGGATTTTCCAGATGTAACTATGATCACTATGTTTATTTTAAGAAAATTAAAAATGGAAATTTTGTATATTTGCTTATTTATGTGGATGGCATGCTTATAGCTTCTAAGGTTATGAATGTTTTACTTGATTTGAAATGTATACTGAATTCTGAATTTGAAATGAAAGACTTGGGCCCTACGAAGAGAATACTAGGCATGGATATAAGTAAAAATAGATTGAAACAATGTTTGACTTTGTCTCAGTCTGTTTTTATTAGAAAAGTACTTGAACTATATCATATGAACAATGCAAAGTGTGTGAATGTTCCTATGGGTGCTCATTTTAAATTAAAATCTGTTGGATTGTTGTCTTTTGATGAATCTAATTTCATGAAAAATATAGTATATTCTAATGTGGTAGAAAGTCTAATGTATGCAATGATAGGTACTAGACCTGATATAGCATATGCAATTAGTCTTGTTAGCAGATTTATAAGTAATCCAGGTAAAGAACATTGGAATGCAACAAAATGGTTATTGAGGTATTTGAAGGGTACATCTGATTATGGCTTGTGTTATACTATTGATGCTACTAACCTATTTTCTATGAAAGAATTTTGTGATAAAAGGAGATCCCTCACTAGTTATATTTTCACCTTTGGTCGAAATGTTGTAAACTGGAAGTGTAATTTGCAACACATTGTGGCACTTTCAACAACTGAGACTGAATATATGGCATTAACTGAAGCAGTTAAAGAAGCACTATGATTAAAAGGAATTATTTCTAAGTTAGGGCTAAATATTGATGTTCCAAAAGTCTTCAGTGATTCACATAGTGCTATTCACTTGTCCAGAAATTCTACATTTCATGAGAGGACTAAACACATTGATGTAAGGTTGCATTTCATCAGAGATATATTGGCTGCTGGTAAAGTTAATGTGAAGAAAATATTAACAGATGTCAATCCAGCTGATACCTTAACAAAGTCTATGCCATTGAGTAAGTTTAAGGATGCCCTGAATTTACTCAAAATTTATTCAGTGTAAGTGTGTTGTGGTTTGTAGTGGAGTCCTTAGATATGTTAGTTTTTTTGTCAAGGTGGAGTTTTGTGAATCTATGACATAAAAACTAATGGTAGTCTTGTAAATAAGAGAAAACGTTTGAGCAAAGGTTGGGTTGTAGTTACTATCCAGGGGTAGTTTAGTCTTTGCTTGATTAAGTCTTTTAACTAATGGATATAAACCATTAGTTGGTTTATTGAGAAAGTGAAAAAGAAATGCATTTTTCGTTGGCTGTTTCTTAGAAGAAAAATAGGGTGCCTTTAGGTGTGAATATATTTTCTCCCTGGTTCCTCATATCTTCTCTGCTAGGGTTTATAAAAAATGCATAAATCCACTATTTTTCTTAGATCTAGTTGTCTAAACTCTTGAGTTAGTGTACAAGGTCATTGTGGTGCTCTAGTTTAAGAAGGATTTAAGTCGACAAGGTTGGATTCGTTTCCGTTTGTGTCTGTAATGCTAGATTGGTTTCTGAATCTATAAGTTGTACTATTTTTCTTACTAATTAATGGATTCGCTAGAGAATTCATCTACCTTGGATGCAGGGTTCTAACCTTTTGAACCCGAACCAAGTAAATTTGGTGTGTTGATTTGTGTATGGTTTATTATATGGTTCTTGTGCAATTCTTGACTGAAAATAGATCCGAATCTCTTATTAATATCCAAACTCGGTAAAATAAAACATTAACATGAGCAATTAGCTGACATTTTGACTAAGGCAGTAAACACCAGAAGGTTTGTTCAGATGAGAAACAAGTTGGGAATGGTAAGCAAGTTTATTAAGGAGGAGTGATGAAGCCATGGAGCAGTGAAGTTGGCTACTGGAAAATTTTGAATTTTTTGAAGATGGTTCTAAAGTAGAAACTTGAAAGATTCCTTATAGAACCTAGATGCTATTTAGTGGATTTTTGCCTAAGCTTAGAACTGTTAAATTCTTGCAATTTGTCAAATTGGAAAGAAAGCTCAGATTAGGAGTAGAAGTGAAGTAATTATACATTAAATCTAGTCTCTCAAGATTTTTTAAATTGCCAATTGTACGAGGAATGAAGCTTGAGAATGAGTTATATTGGATTTCTAGAAAGGAGAGCTTTGAAGCATTGGTGATGAAATCAGGAAACGACCCACTAACATTATTTCCCTATAACCAAAGGCCCTCAAGGTTTGGAAGCTCTGTAATTGGTGGAATAATTTCGGAGAGTTGATTGCCAAACAATGAATGTATTTGCAACTTCGAAATGTTGAATATAGTAGCCAGGACAGAGCCAACTAGTTGGTTATATGAAAATACCAAATTCCTGAGATTATACAGATTGCCAATTTTATTCGGTATCTCACCTAAAAATAAAATAAGCTCAATTAGTAAATTGGATTATTTTAACATCAAAATATCGTCTATTTTAAACACACAGTTTATTACAGTTATGCATGTCTTAATAGCTCGGAAGCTCACAAATTATTTTACTAATCCTGTCTTAACATCTGTAAACAATGTCATATACTTATATGTGTCCACCATCTCTACCGTGTTTCAAAAACATGAGATTTAACTAGAGGTAATACAATTATATCAAAAGGAAATTATTTCATAATAACATGAAGTTTTGAGAGAGGTTTATTATTTACCTGTCAATTTGTTGGAGTCCAGATATAGATGCTTGATTAATGTCAAGTTCCCAATTTCTCTCGGAATATGTCCATCGAATTGGTTGTTCGACAAACCAATAATATGAAGTTTTCTACATTTCCCCAAACTGCATGGAATTGGACCAGTGAGATGATTATAATCCATATATAGTTCTTCAAGATTGGGAAGATGTTGGCACATGTTTTCCAAAAGGCTACCAGTTAGGCTATTTTTCCAAAAGTCCATGGAAATTAAGGAAGAAAGGTTGAAGATAAGTGACGGAATAGTTCCTGTTAAGTAACTATTTTGCAGTGATAATAGCTCCAGTTTTGCAAAATTTCCAAACTCTTTTGGAATTTCTCCTACAAGATCATTACAAATGAGCAACATATTATTGAATGACAAGGAATATAAAAAGAATATCAGTAACAGCAACAGCAACTAAAACAAAGTTGCACATAACATACCTTGGAGTTTGTTGACTCCAAGATAGATCTCTCTAAGTTGAGTCAAGTTTCCAATTTCTTTCGGAATGGCTCCTGTGAAATTATTTAATGACAAGGATAAGTTTTGCAAGCTTCTGCATTTTGATAAGGTCGATGGTATTTTTCCCGCGAACATGTTAGAATGCAAATAAAGCAATCGCAAATCGGGAAGATTATTAAAAATGCTTGCAGGGAGTTCACCCGACAATCTATTATGACTCAAATCAAGGTATTTCAGTCGACGTAATTGAGCATATTCCTCAGGGAGAGAACCATAAAAGCTGTTGTTCCAAATGTCAAGCCTTGTAAGGAAAGATAGATTTCCCAGTTGAGGAGGAAGGGTGGCTGTGAGACCCAAGTGAGAAATCTTCAATGCTGTTACTCGAAGGTGACGAGCACCACAAGTTATGCCCATCCAATGACAAACAGATGAACTTGTGGACCAATTGCTGGCCAACAAATTGCTTGGATCATGGCCTATACGTGCTTTCAGGGTAAGAAGAGCTTCTTTGTCTGTGGACACGTCGGTTACTTGTGGATGAACCAAGGAAAGTGTCGAAAATTGAACAACAGAAGCTAAGAAAATACTGAGAAATAGATTTTTCTCCATGAGAGCAGAACTGTGTTTTGTGAATTGTGGGCTTGGTGACATGTGTAAGTAAATAAAAATGGTACTTATAAAGAAACCATTAACATGATAATTTCCAAAACCCCAACTTGAACTTGTCTTCATCTCTCTCATCACCAGTCTCTATGTATTAGTTAATCTCTACTAACATTTCCAAGTCGTTTTGCCCCACTTCCAAGTCCCTTCCAAGACTTTTCGAAAAAGAAGACAATTGAAAGAAACGGTGACATCCTGGTTTCATTAAATTTTCATAACTCTTCACATGACTTTGTCGAAGTATATTGACTCATTTTTGAGATATTTTTTCTCTCTCTGAAGAAACTCTTTCTCTCCACAATTAAAGGTGAGGATTAAACACCCTCTAAATCACCATCTAAATCAGACGGTGTTTAATCAATATTCTGATAGTTATTCTAAGTGTCATCAATTGAACAATAAGTGATGTATTTTGATAGTTGTTATAGATCTATCAAGTTTTAAATAAATGATTTGATTTTCTTTGCGATAATATGAAGTTTTTGACGTATTTTTCAAAAGATAAACAATATGTGGTTTCTAGGCTATTCTCTGTTCTCATTTTTCCCTTTTATGAAAATCTACAATCATGATCACCAAAAGCAAGAAAAAAATGTAAGAAAAACTGAAAAATTCCTCTGTATTTTTTTTAATTATCTTTCATTTGACAAGATACAAAGTATTCATACAATATAAATAACTGTCAGACCATGCAACAGTCAAGATTCATCATAACAGTTTATCAATACACAAAGATTAATATAATACATACCCATTTTTTATTCATAATTTGGATATATACATTATGTATCATTATATAATTGAGTATTACTTTATCTTTAATTTAAAATTATCTAATCACATGACGAAACGTCATCTATATATACAAATTGTATATAAAAAATATACACATATAGTTTTATTGATACACAAATTAGAACAAGAAGTGATACTTATCTTTGACCGTCAGACTGATTGAAGCTTGCTTGAATCTCTAGTTGCAGAGGAAAGAAGACAGAAGCAAACCACCAAGCCCTAGCCTCTTCGATTTTTCTGGAATGTGAAACAGCAAAGGATATTTTCCTTTTACTTGCTATTTTACCACACAAGTGAAACGAAACATTTTTTTATAAAACGCACAGTTTGCACTTTAGTTCTTAACATCCTCTCTCAAGTCAAACATTATAGAATGTTACGGCAGACATGCAATAAAAAAGAAAACTCCATACCTTCAATTGAACAGTAACCAGAGTTCATTATTTTAAAAATGACAAAAGTTGTTATGTTTATTTGCTTATATATGTTGATTGTTTCAAAAGATACAAATGAATTAATAAAATTGAAACAACCTGTGCGTTTTATAAGTACAGACTTTGTTAAAACATTTGCAAGGTTTATCTCACATAAATCTTTTCTAGTTTAACTTAACTAGTACCTATAATCTCTCTCACAAAGGCAAAGTTATGATGTTTATTTGCTTATAAAACACACAAGTTGCACCTTATGAGAGAGACTATAGGTACTAGTTAAGTTAAACTAGAAAAGATTGCATGTGAGATAAACCTTGCAAATATTTTAACAAAGTCTGTACTTGTTAGCGAGTTTAAGTCAACCTTAAACTGTTAAATGTTGGTGATGTCTAAAGCAATAGGATTGCAATAAGGTATTCTACTGATTAATGGTTTAAGTTTGTTTTCACTAACGTGGAGTTTGTTAAGTGTGTCTTAAATAGTCAAAGGGTAAATAGGTTTTGTTGATGTCTTTAGCAATCTTGTAAATTTATGAATTGGTCATGGGCATTTGGGTTATTGCGCGGTTATGAAATTATTGACCTAGCATATAAACGTTGACTTTTTTGCTTGGGTTACTTATTGTTTTACGCAGTTTTTCATTCTCTCTTCTTTGACTCCAATGTCTCTGTCATGCGGTGCTAAGGTTGCATCTGCATCTTGGTCTTTCGAGTTTTGTTCATCTGGTGAGAAATTTTTAGCTTCTCCTTTTAAGCTATTCTCAGTTCAGGCTAATTATACATTAATCTTGTATCTGGAAGAATAATTGTTTAAACTATTTGAATTAGTGAATTGATTAGAGGAATACTTTTGCCTTGGATATAAGACTTAATTTAAAAAATTCGAACCAAGTAAATGGTGCGCCCTATTTTTCTTATGATTATTTTATTATTGACTGTGTAATTGCTAAATCTTGGGCTAAAATTTCAGTAGGCTTCATACATGTTTCCAACTTATCCTCAAACTATATGAAAATGATCCATCTACTTCAAACATGCAATATGAAAAGGCTCTCTCATACAGAATTCCTATTTATTTTTTTAAATATTTTTCATGCCACAACTATGATAAAAGCAGAAACTAATATATGGCAGCATCAAGGTCCACCTCTTGAGGCATAGTGCCATATGCACAATAAACCTCTCTCAAAACATTATGTTATTGTAGAATAATATCATTTTGTTATTATTCAGTCCACTAATTGAGCTATCCTATTTTTAGGTGAGATACTTATAAAATTGGCAATTTAGTCCACTAATTAGCTCTATTCCAACTACTATATTTAATATCTCAATTCTAGAAACTTTAATAAATTCTCCATGAGAGCTAAGAAAATACTGAGAAATAGATTTTTCTCCATGAGAGCAGAACTTTGTTTTGTGAAGTGTGGGCTTGGTGACGTGAAAGTAAATAAAAATGGTACTTACAAAGAAACCATTAACATGATAATTTCCAAAACCCCAACTTGAACCTGTCTTCATCTCTCTCATCACCACTGTCTCTATGTATTAGTCAATCTCTACTAATACTTCCAATTCGTTTTGCCCTACCTCCAAGTCCCTTCCAAGACTTTCCGAAAAAGAAGACAATTGAAGGAAACGGTGACATCCCGGTTTCATTTAATTTTTCATAACTCTTCACATGACTTTGTCGAAATATATTGACTCATTCTTGAGATATTTTTTCTCTCTCTGAAGAATCTCTTTCTCTCCATAATCAAAGGTGAGAATTAAACACTGTCTAAATCAGAAGTTGTTTAATCAAATTGAGCAATAAATGATATATTTTGACAATTGTTATAAATCTATGAAGTTTTAAATAAAACGATTGTGATTTTCTGTGTGATAATTTGAAGTTTTTGAGGTATTTTTCAATAAATAAACGATGTGTGGTTTCTAGGCTATTCACTCTTCTAATTTTTCCCTTTTATGAAAATTTACAATCTTGATCACCAAAAGCAAGAAAATAATGTAAGAAAAACTGAAAAATTCCTCTGTATTTTTTTAATTATCTTTCATTTGATAAGATACAAAGTATTTATACAATATAAATAACTGCCAGACCATGCAACGGTCAATATTCATTCTAACCGATTACCAATATATAAAAAATAATATTATATATACATATTTTTTTTCATAATTTAGATACATATATTATGTGTTATTATATAATTGAGTATTATTTTATTTTTAATTTAAAATTATCTAATTATATAATAATATATTATCTATATATATAAATTATGTATCAAAAATATATATATATATAGTTTTATTAGTACAAAAAATAGAACAAGCAGTGATACTTAACTTTGACCGTCAGATTGATTGAAGCTTGCTTGAATCTCTAGTTGCAGAGGAAAGAAGACAGCAGCAAACCATCAAGCCTTATCCTCTTCGATTTTTCTGGAATGTGAAACAGTAAAGAATATTTTCCTTTTACTTGCTATTTTACCACCCAAGTGAAACGCGACTTTTTTCGTGAAACGCACCGTTTGCAACTTAGTCCTTAACATCTTCTCTCAAGTCAAACATTATAGAATGTTATGGCTGACATGCAACAAATAAGAAAACTCCATACCTTCAATTGAACAGTACAGCAGAGTTATTTTTTAAAAAATGACAAAAGTTATGTTTATTTGCTTTTGTATGTTGATAATATGCTAATTGTTTTAAAAGATACAAATAAATTAATAAAATTGAAACAACTGTTGAGAAATGAGTTTGAAATAAAAAATAGGCAATCTTCGTAATCTTGAGAAATGAGGATTTAACCACCTAATTAGCTCTATTCCAACTACTATATTTAATATCGCAATTCTAGGAACTTTAATAAATTCTATAAAATTTATAAAAAAGCAAAATTTGCCATAATCAAACTGGACATATTAATGGATTTTATAAAAATCCAATTAAAAACCGATTTGAAAACCTTTCTAAAATCAATTTCTCTCACAAACCAGTATAAATATAAAAGATGATATATTCTTATATAATTGAATAATTTTAAACGAAGAATAAAACAATATTTAATAACACGAAGCCAATAAATGAACAATACATTACTATATAGATGATGAGTTATTTTTATTAACTAAAAAATGAAATATAATAATAATAATAATAATAATAGATAATATAATTCATCTCTAGTAAGGATAGAAAAAATTCAAACCCCCTATACTTTATCATTGTTGCATTAAGATCCATCAAATTTAATAACTCATTACAAACACTTCTTTTTAATTAAAGTTAACCTTATAACATGCATGTACCTGTCATTAAACTCATGGAAGAGGTAGATTAATGTTGCTAAACTGAGGCTGTCCCATTGATGGGAGGTTGGCTAGTCAGGTCATCCATTCCTCTTTGTAAATCAAAAGCAATTATCCATAGTTAAATAATATGATATAGGCAAAAGAAAGGTTTAAAAGTATGTGAATGATCACTTAGATTAAAGGCAAAAAAAAATTATTTATGGAATGAATTGAATGTTTATCTAAGTTCATTTTGTTATTTAGAGAATTATATATGGGTATTATCTGTCGGTTAATTGGTAATGTAAAAGCTTCACAAATAGTACCATTTTCAAAAGCTAATCCTACTAGCTTTTGGAATAGGGAAATTATAAAAAATAGCCAAAAGTAAGGGAGTTTAAGCAAAATTGCCCAAAACATTCAGATTAAAGCAAAAATGCTCAACCTTTGTAAAATATCGAAACTACCCTCATATATAAACACGGCAAATTTCCCTGATTCCCACGATAATCTTTGGGCAATTCACTGTTCAACAATAGTGGAAAATTCGAATTTTTTCCCTATCCCATGTTCGCCCAAATTTCTGGCGATTTTCGTGTTTTCTGGCAACTAAAAATGGCAAAGAACACTAGTATATCTTCCGGCCTCTTGTTTGAATCAAGTTATTGTTCATATTATTGAGATTTGAGTGAGAATTTACAATTTATAACTTTAGGGTTTCGATTTTGAACAATGCTTGAAATGTTTTTATTCTTGGTTGTTTTTGTTGAATTGGTTGAGGAGTTTTGTGTTATAGGCTATGTAGTAACGGTGCCCGTATTACTATGTTATAGATTGTAGCAATAATTTGATAAAAGCATAAATGATTCCTCTAGTAAGCCCCTCAATGAATTTATAACCCAGTTTCTTGCCCGTCAAGCCTGTGAATATGAAATATCAATTTTATATCGGTCAACGATGTCCGCAATTATTTCCTTAGGCCGATAAATTCGATCAATCATCACAAACTTTGACCTAATTAATTGACCTAAAGCTCGGGCCCAAGCTTGTTTGTGATGTGGTATGATTTGATCAACTGAACATGTGTGGGTAGGATTCATAAAGTTGATTTGCCACACTTCACCGATTGTAGACTTGGTTGCATGTATATACCACTCACAATTTTCAACCTTGCACTTAATTTCCCATCGTTTCTTGTCAGACTTCTTTACCATGAATTGAAATCCTTTAAGTAAGGCAAATTGCTTCACAACGTCTTTTAATTGAACTTTATTGTAAAAAATATCACCAACTTTTACACCATTCTCCTTTCGGATCGATCTGAAACCACTTGATGATGTTGATGGCTATGAAGGAAAATCAAGAAGCCGTCTAAACAGATCAGTGAGGACATTGTCAAAAAATGGCCCAGAATAATTTTCACCACCTAAAATAGGATCTTCAAGCTACAAACTCTCCATACATTGGTAACTGATGCCATATACTCGGGCTTTACATCTTCTAAAGGAATATCAGACGTATCATTTCCATCAAAGTCACCCTAATCGGGAACTTTATCTTTATCTCCATGAGCCCATGAGTTTGCAATGTACAACAAGTCATTACTAAAATCAATCAAATTTACCAAATCGCATTCTTTTTTGACCCCACTAATTTCTTCTTCATCTTCATCTTCTTCCTCTTGCCCTTCAATTGGGGTACATATAACAAAAACAGGAATACATTCTTATAAGTACTGAGACATATCAATAAGACCCTGGATATCTTCATCATTTTGAATCTATATGGGGTAGTCGAGCTCAATTTTTCTTGGCTTCATTCATAGTTGAAGGTAGTTTTTCATTGGATCAATACCGCAAGACTCTTTCAGAAGCTTAATAAATCCCTTGAATGTTGTTCCATAAGGAATTTTAATCAATTGTTTGGATCCTCCAATATATTTTATTGTGTTGTTGCCACCTTGAATCCATTCTCCATGGTAACAAATCGATGCATAACAATCCATTTTAATTATCAATCCTATAATGACAAATTTTTGAAAATAATTATTTATTTATAACAAAAAAATATGTAATAACTATGTAAACATCTTTGTTTAATATCAAAATACCCCCTATACTTATCTAAAATTTTATTTAACCCCCTATACTTATCTAATATTTTATTAAACATCTTTGTATAATATCTTGTATCAAAACGTATCTATCTATTTTTAATATTTTATTAAAAACGTTCTTACAATGTTTAATATCATAAAACCCCTTATATTTTTTTAATATTTTATTTAACTTCCTATATTTATCTAACAATTTGTTTAACAACCTTTTATGTAACCTTATATCAAAATGTATCTATTTATTTTTAACATTTCATTTAAACCATTCTTACAATGTTAATGTTTCATTTAATACCCTCGTATGTTTCCTATTATCAAAATATATTTATTCATTCTTAACATGTTTTTAAAACCTTCATGATATTATGAAATATCAAAATACCCCCATGTTTTTCTTAACATTTCATATAACCCCCTATAATTATCTAAACTTTCATTCAACAACATTTTATGTTCTCTTATATCAAAAAAATCTATGCACTCAACCTGTTATTTATTTGCTTCATGTATTATGTAATTTCAAAATACCCCTATATTTTTTAAATATTTATTTTGCCCCCAACAATTACCTAACATTGCATTTACCACCCTTTTATGTTGTCTCGTATCAAAATATATCTATCTATTCCTAAAATTTCATTTATAATGCTCTTATAATGTTTAATATCAAAATGCCCCCTATTTTAATAATATTTCATTTGACCCCTCATAATTATCTTTTTATTTTTTAACACCCTTGTATGTTGTCTTGTATCAAAGTATATCTATCTATTCTTAACATGTTATTTAAATCCTTTATATATTGTATACTATCAAAACACCCCCATATTTATCTAACATTACATTTAACCCCCCATATTTATCAATATTACATCTAACCCCTATATTATAACATATAAACTAGATTTAATAAATAAAATTAAGTTTTTAGGCTAATATTGGTATAAATACCTTTTTCCCATGAATAGTCTTTTTTCGAATCGAATTCAGAAATTTGATCTTCTTTCGTCTGAATGAACCCCTACTAATTGATCTTGAATAAAAATGAGAATGAGAGTGAGTGTTTAAGTGATATGAGCAGTGTGTGTAATAAGAGTGAGTGAGGAGGGTTTATATAGATGAGGGGAGGAGTAATTTTGGTATTTTAGAAAAAGCTATGGGCATTTTTGCTTAGGAATAGGGAATTTGGGTATTTCTGCTTAATGGAGGGGTATTTTGGGTATTTTTTATAATTTCCCCTTAATAGGATGAGGGGAGGGGTAATTTCGGTATTTTAGACAAAGCTATGGGTATTTTTGCCTAGGAATAGGAAATTTGGGCATTTTTGCTTGAAAATAGTGAATTTGGACATTTTTGCTTAATGGAGTTGTATTTTGGGCATTTTTTTAATTTCCCTTTGGAATAATTTTTTTTTAAAGATTTATTATAATTTTAAAAGCCCTTTACCAAACACTTTTTTGTTGAAATTGGAAACTACTTCGACAATAAAGCAGCATGAACCGAACATTTCCACTTCCTACTAAGTGATCATTATCATTATCATCGTAAACACTAATTTATGCTCCATCATGTGCTTTGATATGGGTAGTTGAGACAAAAATTAGAATACATTTATCGAAGTAATTAGATAAGTCAATAAGCGATCATTATCATTATCATCGTAAACACTAATTTATGCTCCATCATGTGCTTTGATATGGGTAGTTGAGACAAAAATTAGAATACATTTATCGAAGTAATTAGATAAGTCAATAAGACACTTGACATCTTCATCATTTTGATTTGTACAGGGCATTTGTCATCGTTACATTTTAGTTTATGCATAAATGAATGTTTTTCAGGATTTAATTGGTATGACACTTTTCACTTAACAATTGGATTAATTCCTTAAGTGTTGATTTCTTTGGAATTTTAATTACTTTTCTATCATCTCCAATATATTCTATTATGTTTATTAGAAAATTTCATACTAAATCACCTTTATTTCATGAGCAAAAATTCAATTTACTAGTTTTTTTAGGTAATAGGGTTGTAATGTGTCATACTTTTAGACTTTAAGGGATTTAAATTATATAATTTATATGGTTAAAATATCTATTTATTACACCTATTTTGGTTACAAGTATTTCAAAATTTTACTTGAAATTATATCTAATTATATATAATTTATACCCTACTTCATATCTATTACACTCATTCGATTAATTCTATAATTTATATAATTTATATGGTTAAAATATCTATTTATTACACCTATTTTGGTTACAAGTATTTCAAAATTTTACTAGAAATTGTATCTAATAATATATAATTTATCCCCTACTTCATATCTATTACACTCATTCGATAAATTCTCTATATTTTGTAACTAATAATATCTCACCTAAAAATCAGACTAAATTTGTCAAATATCAATTTAGCCCCAAATTTTTGAGTAAAAATTTCATGTATACCTTACATTAGAAAATATCATTTCACGCCCCACACATTGTCTATTATCTTAGTGCCCCACATTGTAACTGCAATTATAATATCAAAAGAGCAATACTATGTGTACCCACTTTGGGTACATAAATATATACACACTCATATGTGTCATCATATGATTGGTTATTGTTTTATTTTTAATTCAAAATCATCCAATCACATGATAACACATATAAATGTGTATATATTTATGTACCCAAAGTGGGTACATATAGTTTTATTGATATCAAAATACCCTTTATATTTTTCTAACATTGCAAATTTTAAGCATAGTTTTAAGAAAGTATTTAAAACATAACATAATTAACGGATAAATGAATTTTTTGTTAAAATTATATAAATATATCAATATCACAAACCAATTTTCTTCTAATCGAATTCAAAAATATTAACATATTTTCTTCTAAATGAAATCATAATGTCAAATATTGAATGAAAATCAAAATGTCAATGCATTGGTAAAGTTTAGAGTTTATATAGAAGATAGTATAGATATTTCTTATGTTATTTAAAAAATATTTGGATATTTTTTTAAGTAATTTCCATTTTAGGTAATTGGATTTAAGTGCTTCAAAAGTGGACAATTTTCTTTAGGATATGTAAAAATGGGTATTTAATTTAATTTTCTTATAATATATTAATAAAAACTTTATGTGAAATCATTTTTAAAATATTTTATTCACCGATGTGGATTTGCTGCTTATTGCACCCTTACAATACAATTCCGTGTACTTACCGTTACGAAATTTATAACTATAACAAATAAATAGATAAATAAACAAAAACAATAAAATATTAGAACACAACACAAAATAAGATTGGTATCCAGCGGCCGAGCAGGTTGAATTCACAACTTCCCAATGATCATGACCGTTGGATTAAGACTGATTTGCCCATGTGATGACATGTTTTTTGGTGTCCATAATTGCAATACAAGTAGTCCCAATCATCCTTCCAGCACATCCAAGTCGTTTTGCCCCACTTCCAAGACGTTTTGCAAAAGAAGACAATTGAAAGAAACGGTAACATGTCTGTTTCATTTAATTTTTCATTACTCATTCTTGAGATATTTTTTCTCTTTTTAAAGAAACTCTCTCTCCACAAAAGAAGACCGTCTGATTATCAATGACTTCCAAGTCATTATATATTGGACATTGATGTGACTCCAAGGATATCAATGACTTCCAAGGATTATCAATGACTCCACAATTTAAAGAAACCGTTGATGTGATTATTTCCAGAACCCCAACTTGAAGTTGTCTTCATCTCTCTTCTCATCACTGTCTCTATATATTACTCAATTTCTACTAACACTTCCAAGTCATTTTGCACCAGTCCAAGTCCCGTCCAAGACGTTTTGTAAAAGAAGATTTTTTTTCTCTCTCTCTCTACAACACAAGGTGTAATTGAACAATAATTGATGTATTTTGATAGTTTTTATAAATGGCATCTAATTTTGTATTTTTATTTAAAGTGTTAAACCTTAAAAAAAATTTATTATTTTTTATTATTTTTATTAAAAATATCAAACTAATTGGGTTTATTAATACCTTTAATAGAAAATTTGATTTTTGTAGTAAAATTTGAAAGATCGATTCTTTTAATAATAACATTTAAGACTTCAATCTTTTTAATTAAAAAAATTGATCCCCTCAATTAGAAAAAATATGATAATTTAATTTTTTTAAATGTTATTATCTTTGTTAGGATTATTTAATATGTGTGACATTGAGTGTAGTGTCTCTGTAATATTGTTCCATTATTTAAATTTTCTTTTTTATATATAACCAAAAAGTTGAGGAAAACAAACAATGAATTATGTCTAAAATATATAAATAAATTATGAAATTATTTGTGCAATGAATTAAATGTTTATCTAAGTTCATTTTATAATTTAGAGAATTATGTATGGATATATTTGTCATTAGATTTACAAATTTTGAGAATTATTTTTAAAAATTTATCATAAATTTAAAAGCTCCTTAGTAACACTTTAATTTTTGGAATTGGCTGTTGTTTGTTGGTAAAGCAATATGAACACATGTCATGTTTTGCTTGGTTAGTGGAGGCAGCACCTTTGGGCCGTAAACGGTTTGAGTTTATATAATAAGCTGTTTTTATGGAAAAAAAAAAAAAGGAGATATTATTAAATAAAAAAAGAAATATTATTAGATATTTAAATTAAGTAAAAAAAATAACATTAGATATATATATATATATATAAGTAAAAAGATATTGGGGGATTTTTATTTTAAAGGAATTGCTATCTTTCAAGATAAAGAAAAAAACAAAAACATTGCCCCACTTCCAAATCCCTTCCAAGACGTTTTGCCCCTCATTCAAGTCCCTTCCAAAACATTTTGCAAAAGAAGACAAGCAAACATACGACAACAATGCCCTTTGCGTAAAGGAAACGGTGACATTTCATAAAATTAAGATATATTGTCTATTATTTTTCCTATTTTATAAAATTAAGATTTCATTTCAGCTTCTTATTTTATATTTAACCTAACATTTTCACTCCCAGCTCAGCCATCATTATTATCAATATTGTAAACACTGATTTTTGCTCCACCATATACTTCGATACGAGTAGTTGTAACAAAAACAACAATACATTTATCGAAATAAATAAGTCAATAAGACACTTGACATCTTCATTATTTTTTATTTGTACAAGGCATTTGTCATTAATACATTTTGGTTTTATACACAATTGAATATTTTTTAGGGTTTGATCGATATGACATTTTTGACTCAACAATTGAATTAATTCCTTAAGTGTTGATATCTTTGGAATTTTAACTGTTTTTCTATCATCTCAAATATATTCTATTATGTTTTCATCACTTTCGATTCATTCTCCTCCATATTGAATTAAAGTATAACCTACCATTATTGATCCTATAATGACAATATTGATAACAAAATTTATTAGAAAATTTCATATTAAACTGGATCAACATGATCATCTTTATTTTGCGAGCAAAAATTTAATTTATTAGTTGTTTTTAGATAATAGGGGTTGTAATGTTTTACACTTTTGGACTTTAAGGGATTTGAATTATATGATTTACATGGTTAAAATATCTATTTATTACAACTATTTTGGTTGCAAGTATTTTAAAATTCTACTTGGAATCATACGTAATAATATATAATTTATCCTCTATTTCATAGCTATTACACTCATTCGATCAATTCTCTATATTTCATAACTAATAATATCTCACCTAAAAAGCAGACTAAATTTATCAAATATCAATTTAACCCCCAATTTTTGAGAAAAATTTCATGTATGCCTTACATTGGAAAATATCATTTCACCCCCCACACATTGTTTAATATATTAATACCCCCACATTGCAAAATGTCATTTCATGCCTATAATTGTAATATCAAAATACCCTCTATATTCTTCTCATATTGCAAATTTTAAGCATATTTCTAAGTAAGTACTTAAAATATGACATAATTAACGAATAAATAAAATTCTTGGTTAAGATTATATAAATACCTCGATATCATGAACCGATTTCCTTTAAATCAAATTTAGAAATATTAACTTGTTTTCTTTTGAATGAAATCATAGTGTCGGATATTAAGTGAAAATCAAAATGTTAATACATTGGTAAGGGTTAGGGTTTATATAGAAGATATGAAAAATTTTTTCAATATTATTTAAAAATATTTGGATATTTTCATTTAGGTAATTTCAGTTTTGGGTAGTTGGATTTAAGTTCTTCAAAAGTGGACAATTTTCTTTAGGATATGCAAAAATGGGTATTTAATTTAATTTTCTTATAATATATTAATAAAAACCCTATGTGAAACCTTTTTAAAAATATTTTATTCACCGTTGTGGATTTACACCGTATTGTACCCTTACAATTCCGTGTACTTATCGTTACGGAAATAATGGAGTCAAAAGAGAAAGCTGCACATGTTTTTAATTTCTTTCACGTTGTGAGAAAATAATACTATTGGAAACTTGGCTTTGAAGTTTCCAATATATAGACTCCAGTTAACTCGTTGGCAGGATGAATGAGACAAGTCTCACATCAGACACAAATACATATAAAGGACAATGACCCTGTAACTGACTCAGACTTTCAAAGTTTAAGAATTTCCACAGTGGAAGCCCCTCAGAAGCACATGAAGGCCAATGGTGGGTGGCTTAATGACTTAATCAGCAATTCACAGGACTCTACATAATCCTTTCCATCTTAAGAGTCTAAAGAAGAAAAAAAATTATATCAGAAAGAAAAAGAAACAGAGCAAAATGTTGACTATGGGAGAGTTATGGACCACTCTAGGCTCAGTTATAGCCAGTTTTATGTTTGCATCAGCTATTTTCAAGCAATACTTCCCTTGATCTGATTCCATTTTCTGCCAGATATCTAACAGCAACAGGTTCCTAGGCAACTTTCTGTAACGCGTGGCTTACTTTAGATTTTCATGGTTGGTGGAATAAAAGTAATGCCACTTGCATAAGAATAACATGTTGTTCAAAGATGGCAGGCTGGAAATAAGTTTATATACTTGACTTAGGACGGGATGAATAGACAACAAAGGCGATGACAGAAAAAGAAATGAAACGGTGACATCCCAGTACCGTTTCAAAGACAATTGAAGGAAACGGTGACATCTTTGTTTCATTTAATTTTTCATTACTCTTCGCATGGCTTGGTGGAAATATATTGACTCATTCTTCAGATATTTTTTCTCTGGTAATAAGAAGTTTTTGAGGAATTTAATAATAGGCTTGTGGCTGTTTAAAAAATAAACATATAATAACACCAGTCTCTTTCATAAAATTGCACTTTATAAATAAGACACTAATTACTACACCGTAAAAAGTCTAATATAGCGGTTGATTTTCGTTATCAAATGCATATATAAACTGTGACTTTTATATTTACTACACCATAAATATTGGCATTGCATTAGGTCATAGGCAATGGTTTGTATTCAATTAGTAAACAGTAAAAGTAATCGCTGCATTAATAACCCAAATACAACAAATTGGGTGTGATCTAAGCCAATGGTTTGTTTAGTGATATATTTTTATATTTTAATCCCCAATGCAATCGTTTAAATTACTAAAAGCAACGATTATCAGAAATATTAGACAACTATTTGCACTAATTTAAGTAATGGATTATTTTGTTTTTAAGCGATGATTATTTAACTAAGGTAGTAGTTATTAAGAACATTAGAAAACCGTTTTAAATGTTTTAAGTAACAAATTGTGTTATTTTTAAATGATAACTATTTAGCTAATATAAAGGTTTATAATAATGCAAAGACAATGATTTTAATAGTTAAAACAATAATGGTATATTTTTGTTATATCGATGGTAAGTATTAATACAACGGTTTTGTTTTGTTTTTTTGCTTAATTTTAAATAAACAATAAATGCCTAAAGAAATTAAAATAGATAATCAAACAAGAAATAGAAGAATAAAAAACAAAGTCATATATTACAACAAAAAAATTTTTAATTCAAAGTTAAAAAACCAAATTTGTATAATAAATACTCAACATAAACAATTTTAACACACCTCATCATATTCCAATAAGATAATTTATGTTTTCGATGAAATATATCCTCAAAAGCCTGTTAAATCACAAGCCTTACCAGCAATCATAAAGTAAAATGCTCACTCTTCTTTCTACCTATAATCTACCTACTAAAAAGAATTCCTTAAAGATATTCATACTATCTGCTTACTCTTTTTACCTGTAATCTACTTTAAGCCTATTTTTGTTACAGATGTTCAATTTCTGTAAAATGACTATAAATTGCTCTAGATGCTTCTTGGACTGCATGGTTATTTAAGTGACAATTCTTTTCACAGCCTTCTTTTGAATTACCTGTTAGACTGGGTAATCAGACCTTGATTTTATCCTCAGCGTTTTGGCCCAGAAGAATTGGAAAAACTGAGGCCAATTATTAATTGCTGCAGTCAGGATCATTAAGTTTCTGATTACTGTTGCATGTCAATTATTTTTTGAAGATGTAAATCTGTTTAGTGGTTTCAGTGAAGGACACATTAGATTTGAGGAATTTTCCCGATTCCCATGTCACCACGTGCATCTCAGTTAGAAGTTCCTAATTTTTCGTTTTGGTACTGCCTTTACTGTTCGGAGACTTTGGTAATCAATTATGGAAACTAGTGATTCTAATTCTGACAGGGTTTTTGATTTTTTGACTTGGACAATCTAGAAACTTTTAATATGCAATATTTTGATGGGAAATTATAAAAAATGGGCAAAAATAAGGAGGTTCAAGTAAAATTATCTAAAAAATTCAGATTAAAGTAAAAATGTCTAACTTTTGTAAAATATCAAAACTGCCCATATATAAACACAACAAATTCCCTTTGTCCCCATTGTAAGTTTATTGTTCAGAAATAGGGGAAAATTCGAAATTTTTCCCTGTCCCACTGTCGGCCTGATTTTTGACGATTTTCGTCGTTTTTGACCACCGAAAATTGCACAAAACACTAACATATCTTTCGTCATCTTGTTTGAATCAAGTTATTGTTCATATTATTGAGATTTAAGTGAGATTTTGCGGTTTGAAACTTTAGGGTTTCGATTTTGAACAATGCTTAAAATGTTTTGATTCTTGGTTGATTTCGTTGAATTGTTTGAGGGTTTTGTGTTATAGCCAATGTAGATTTGATTTGTGTTGAAATTGGAGGCCAAAACGACGAATTTTGACGGGAAATCCCTTTCAAAATGTTCGGTAGTCCGACAATAGGAACAATGTTTCCCACTGTCGGACGATTTCTCCTACTGTTGAAAGTGGGTTAGGGGGCTTAATTAGTGTTTTCAAAATATTGGAGAGCTGTGTGAGAGTCCTCATTCCACTGTGGACGTTTTTGAAATTAGCCACGTGACAGTAGGCTATTACGACGCTGTCGTGGGATGGGGGGAAATTTAACGTTTTCAAAATTTTAAGGGGAAGGGGAACAGGGGGAGATCTACGGGGGTCCATCTGAAATTTTACACTGAACAGTGGGCAGGGCTTGAAAACCGTGGGTTGGGTGGAAATTAACTTTTTTAAAACTATAAGGTTTATATGAGACCGACTTTGAACGGCCATAACTTTTGATCCGGGAGGAGTTACGGGGCCTGTGATATATCAACGTGAAGCTTGTTTTGAGCTCTATAACGACAACTAGCTTTGCTGGTTGCACCGAATTTGGAGGCCAAAATAAAATTATTTCAATATGTATTATGCAGTTTTATTATTTTATCAAATTTAAGATTTTCGGTTTTTATGATTTTGAGTTTGTTTGTGACCGGACTAGACTTTTTTCATATGACATTTTCAAATTTAATATTTGTAATTATGATGTGCTTTTCTAGACATGTTTTATGATGTAATTACGAAATTTTTGATCAATTTTTTGGTTTTATCATTCATAAGCTATTTGAATGTGTAGTTTTATAAATTTAGATCTGTTTTTTAGATTTTCGAGTAATTTTTTTATTATTGACATTCTAAGGTATTTCAATATATCTATTTATTTATAACTTGTTATTTTCAATATAGTTTTCACAAATTGATTTTTTCGATTCGAATTTAGAAATAAGAATTTCTTCTTTCCGAATGAACCTGTAGTAATTAATATTAAATAAAAATGAGAGTGAAAGTAAGTATTTAAGTGATATAAAAAATGCATGTAATGAGAGTGAGAGTGAGGGGGTGATGTACTTTATGTGCAAATGTGTATGATGTACTTTATTTAATTTTCTTTTTTATTGTTTTCTATTTCTTTACTATCAAACGTTAGATGAAATAAAGAAATACTCAAACAACTCATTCTAACAAATATAAAATGAAGAAATAATTTGTACTAAAGTTATTATATCACATATCATTACAATTACACATTTGAAATAACAATAAAAATATATCGGTTACATGTAACTGAAGTATAATAATGATGAATCATATAACTAACAAAACTGATTCCACTGAATGTCAAGATCTTGTCTTTTTGTCTTTTTTAGATAAACGCTATGGGGCAGAGGTCAGCACGGGTATTGGGCTTTTACATTGGGTTTGTACGTGTCCATGGCAACGGCTACAAATCCTCGGTGTCACATTTTCTCTCTGTGAAGGACATCGATTTCTGTTAGAGGGATGACCCCGACGACGACTATTGAGGAGGGGGAACAAAATAACCATTCCTTCTAGTGAATGCAACCAATCAGATTGATTTCCAAGAGGATTGACAAGTTCTTGATATATTGCACAGTAGATATCGATCTGAAAAAATGGATGGACCCATGCATTGACTTTCGTGAGCCTCATATGTCGTGCAACGGTGATGACATGCTTACACGGAATACGTGAAATGGTGATCCTGTCTAGACACAACAATTTTTTTGTTTTTTTTTCAAATTTTAATGGGTGTGCTACAGTTTTGTACTGGGTCGGGCTGGTACACATCTAACCTAATTTTTCAATCTCTCTCTACATTTTCTTTCAATCCTTTTCTACATTTTTTTTTCATTCAATATTTCTATTTCAATCTCAATTTCTCTCTACATTTTCTTTACTCAATTTTTGTGTTTGGTTTTTTAATTAAAAATATAAAATTAAAAAAATAATTATTAAAATTTACTAATATAAATTTTTTTTAAATTAATACAACTGAATGTCGTAAATTATAGGTCGATTTTCCAAATCAAATTTTATTTATATTTTCAAATAATGTAAAATTATTTTTTATTACTAATTGTTATCTCTAATTAAAAGGAAACTCTTTTTTATAGGTGATGTCGCGTTGAACTTATTTTCTCTAACTAGATTTTCTTGGCTTACTCCGACGCTTAAAATTTGAGACAATTGTTGATTGTACATTATACCAACAAGAATTGATAAACTCATGTGCATACCCCTGAATACTGCAGTTTCATAATTTTTGTTATACCTGTTACTTACACCATTCCCTCAATGTTTATTAATAATATAGTTTCTTTTTTGTTTTTCTAATTTTGTTCATTATTATTTCTATTTAAAATATTTTAATAATTAAAAAACTTAATTTGCTCTAAACAGAAAATGTGTGCAAGCGATTGGGACGACTTCTCTTTGTAGACTCAATTGACCAGGAACAAGCGCAATATAAACACTATAAGAGAAACAATGTATTTATTATAGTCTTTGCATTAAATCCATTCACAGTTAATTGAATTTACAAAAGTGAAGTTGTCCCAATTGTTTAAACACCTTTTTTGTTTAAAACATATTAAATTTTTTTATTATATTTTTTAAAAAACTAATAATTAACAAAATTATAAAAACAAAAAAAAAAACTAAGTTGTTAATTGATAATAACACAATGGTTGCAATAGTGTATGAAAAATAGTTGTCCCGGCTCAAACGTTAGGTAAGCCAAGAAGACATAGTTAGAGAAAACAAGTCCATCACAACGTCACCAATAAAATAAAAATTTTTTTTAATTAGATATGACAATTAGTAATAAAAAATGATTTTATATCATTTGTTAATATAAAAAAAATGTTATTTGGAGGATTGACTTGCAATTTATAGTCTTTAGTTATATTAATTTGGAAAGAAATTTATATTAGTAAATTTAAATAATTATTTTTTTTAAATTTATTTTTTTATTAATATAATTAATGGCCAAACCGCCTAGCATCATATAGGGCCATGCCATAGGCTTCACATGATGTGTAGGCTGGCCTGACACTAAGACCCATTATCATGTGGGTCTTGGGCCTGACATGATTTATTGTCGTGTCTAATCTTGTTGCATGAATCATGTGATTTTTGGTTTTATTGCTTGTTCTTTCCTTATCAACTTAGCATTCCTACATGTTTGAAATTCAATCTTTGGCTATAACCATTTGAAAGCTCACATGTTAAAATTTTGGTTTCATGTTTATCAACTTCTACAGAAGCATAACAAAGTGGACTTCGTCTCTAGATGAAGACGTGGTATTCATCTCTAGATGAAGAGAAGAAGACGATTCATCTTCTTTCAATGATGAAGATCATTTTGCTATGGTTTTCGGTATCGACAAGGAGAGGGAGAGGCAAGCCAGCTGGTGAAGACACCAGAAAATAGATGGAAGAAAGATAAAGAAACCTTAGAGAGGGAAATGTAATATTTCAAAATTTAATTTAGAGGGAAAATAAATAACATTATATTATTTTTAATATATTTTCACCTAAAAAAATAATTTTACCTCTGAAACTTAGCTGGTTCAGTTAGTTTTAACTACCCACAGGTGGGTGTTTAAGTTTTTAATACTTAAAGGGTATTGATTTGGGAATGCAACAAGCTTTGGGTGGGAATAATCCTTTGGCCTTAATTCAAAGTTGAACATATAAAAATTTATTTTAGCTTCATTGGCGGACCCACTTATATTTGATTTTTACTTCTTAAATGGTGAAGAATTGATCATCTCCTATTTGCCGTTTGGTGAGTTGTATTGGATTGTTTTTTTCTTCTTTGACTGTATTGGAGTGACTTTTTCGTCCCCACCACCAGTTTACTCTCATGGTCTCCCCCATCTCCATGCACCATGTGTTGAATATTCTCCAAATTGTAGAATATCCATCAGAGAAAATCTCATCATCAACAATAAACGCACTCCTTAATTAAAATCCAAATAAACTCAAAATAAAAACCTCTACCACAACATAACAAAGTTGTAAAAAAACAAAAAGAATCTTTTCAGATCTTTTGTTAACGACCTCTGGTCATCTCTTCCCATGGTCAGTCTTGCTAGATGCATTAGCGTTCCTCATGCTTCTACTTCTAAGACTTATTTGTCATATAAACTTTTGCTTTCTTTTGTTTTTATGAAATTTTGAATTAATGAGCAATGGTTTGATGGGTTACAGTTGTTTATGGCAATGGTTAGGGTTCTAGAATTTCAAATGCATGGATTGAATTATAAATTTTAAATTTGTAAAATGATCATAAAATTGTGTTTAAAATGCTAAGATGAGACCTGGAAAGTGTTGTTCTTTTTTTTTTAAAAAAAAATTTTTTGTATTAAATTACTATGTTGCCCTTGTAACATTAATTTATTTAACTGAGTTTGTTTTAGAAGAAAAATATAATTAAAAAAATTATCTTTAGGCTAAAACTTGGGTGGGATTATGTCAATCACTCAATTTAAGTATGATTATTTAAATAAAACTTTAATTATACAAAAATCTAAAAAATTAAATATATGAAAGTTAAATTTTTAATTAAATTTTAATAATTAAAAAAAATTCAAAATAATTGCCAATGTCAATGATTTATGGAGTTGTCTTTGATAAAGCATTTGATAACATTGCTAACATTGTGCAAGTATCACATACTTATATTAAATATCATTTAATCTCTCGCTTTTACTTGATCATATCATGCATGACTCGTATATTAGATCCTAACCATGCATGGAGGAAATTTTTTATAAACAACTGGATTTAACTATTAATTGATTATGACCCTATTCAATCATAATAAAATTCACACAACTCATAAAAAATGTGATCAATTCAATCTATTTTACAAATTAAACTTAGAACTGCATAAATTCAATTGCACACTTACGACATCTTCATTTTTAATGTAACGTAAGTAAATCTATACACTTCTTGAGTGGTAAAATAAAGATGAACATTTATCAACTTTTTTGCTATTTTTTTTGTGAAAAACTAAGTAGACTGCTTGAGATCAATGACTATAAGATGGTATATACGATGACTGTTTTATATAGAGGGAGTATATGGATTTTGAAATATGTTGAACTGAATAAAAGACAATTTTTATAAAAGAAGATAATTTCATCCAGCATTCATCTTTTGACTACAAAAAAAATATGCCAATTGATTTTGAGATTATTGTTATATAAACACATTAAATAATAATTATTTTAATTAATTACCTCAATTTAAACCATCTTAATTTAAATTTTATCTATGAATATTGTACTTTTATTTTGGTCCTAAAAAGAAGGCCAAAAGACTTATTTTTACCCAAGGTTTGATAAAATCTTAAACACTTATTCGTTAATTTTTAAAAAATCTAATATCTACTATTCTGTTAAAATTTATTGCTAAATTTAAGGATAAAATTATTATTTAACTAAAAATATTTAAAAAAATTAAAAATTTATCATATTTCTCTCTTTTGTTTAAAAATCTAATAATTTTTCCTACTTAAAGTTTAAAAAATGACAATTTCTCTCATAAGGTTTAGAAACTGTCATTGGAGACAACGAACTTCGTCATCTCTAGTTACGTTCTTTCTCTCTCAACTTCTCTCTTCCTTTCAATCTCTCTCTGACAAAGACGACTAGGGATGGGAGGGAGAGAGTAGTGGTTTCAAAACCTTAAGGGGGCATTTGGTTTGAGTTTTTTAAGATTATCTTGGTAATTTATCTTTTATTCCTTTATTTGGTTTGTCATTAATAAAATATTACAGTAACCTTCTATTACCAATGTTGACGTGACAAGTAATATAAGTGGTAATCTGATTACCACATTCACCTTAGGTATTTAAAGATTAGCGAGGTAATCTTGATTTTATTATAATTATATTATTATTTATTAATTTTTTGAAACAAAAATAAATTTATTTTTAATTAATATGAAAAATAATATAAAAATATTTAAAAATAATTATATTCAAATACATTTAAGTAAAATAATTTACTGATAATCTTTTATTACCTTTAACCAAACACAATAATTATTTATACCTACCAAATTTTATCAAATATAGTAATCATTTATACTCAGTAATCTTCTAAATAATCTATCTTTAAAGTAATATTTATATTTTGGAAATAAAACATTACCCAAACCAAACGTCCCTTAAGAAAGAAATGATTACTTTTCAAATTTTGGGTGAAAGAAATTATTAGATTTTTAAATTAATAAGAAAAAAATATAATAAATTTTTAGTTTTTAAAATTATTTTTAGCTAAATGATATTTTTACCATTACCTTCAAAAACAAATTTTAATATAAAAATTAATTGATAGAAATTTGAGATTTCACCAAATATTGAGTGAAAATAAATTTTTGACCTAAAAAGAATTATGTTCAGGGACTTCTGATAACTTGTAAAAACATGTCCATTTAATGATAATTATAATCTTAAGGATTTGGAAGGGAATTGACATTAAATCATTTTCATATAACCAAGAATGTTTTGGAATGGAAAGAAAAGGCAGGAGAGTTTGTACGTAATTATTTTTACTAAAAATTCAAAATATATTAACCAACAAATGAATCGGGACAAAAAAATTTATTTAAATTTATGAATAAATTTTCTTGAAACACTCAACCAATCATGTATCGACAGCAATAATCCATTTCCGCAAAGTAAGAGAGCTTTAGGCCTAGTCCAAGTCCCTTTTTTCCTGCCCCTTCGCTTCTCTTTTGAAACGCCAAAAATGTTCAGAAAGCCTCTTAACTTTGAAACCATACACCATGTCGTCACCAAGGAAAATCATCCTCCGGAGCTCTGACGGCGAGCCGTTTCAGGTCGACGAGGCCGTGGCTCTCGAGTCTCAGACGATCAAACATATGATTGAAGATGACTGTGCTGATAACGGCATCCGTTACCTAATGTCACCAGCAGGATCCTCGCTAAGGTTATCGAGTACAGCAAGAAGCACGTGGAGTCCAGGCTCACCGAAGCTGCCAACAATATGATTAACCATCAACTCAACAGTATCGCCGCTGCTGAGGAAGACCTCAAGAACTGGGACGCTCAGTTCGTGAAGGTCGACCAGGCCACTCTCTTTGACCTCATTCTGGTCAGTACCCCTTTATTCCCGCGATCTGTTTATCTTTTTTGAAATTAGGGTTCATCTTCCAAGTTAGGGTTTCTTGATTTTTGTTCCCTGACTTAATGGAGTAATTTTTGTGTTCTGTATTGCCGTTTATGGAAAAATTTTCTTGATTTAGATATATGTTTTAAATTACTCTTCTGGTGTGTTGTATCTTTTTGTTGTTATGGGGGCTTTTAGTGAGTTTTATTCAATAGTTTGATTAAACTTTTGAAAGCTGAAATATATCCTTTGGACAATTTGTTGTTGTTCGCGGGAGTTGCAGTTACACTGTTTTACGTGTGTGATTCTCTGGTGTTTATGAAGAGAAGTAGTGGTTGGTCTTTTGTTTCTTTAGCTGCTTGAGCCTGAAATTTTGATTTGATGCTGAAAAGACATTTGGGGCCTGGGAGTTTAGTGGGGAGAGAACCTGCATTGCCGTTCAATCAGGTTGGAGAAATTATTTTGCAGATGGTATTGCATTGTAAATGTAGTTGCGTTGTGCCAGACTTGATTACTCTACCTTCTTGTATAACATTGTGTCTACAATTTTCTTGGTGTTTTTAGGGTGTGTTTGAGGTCACTTATGGGTATTGGCACAGCTATGTTCTGCTTCAGTTTTGTTTGATTTAATGCTTTGAGGTTTTGTGACAATTCCTATATGTTTGATTTGTTTTGTTCTGCAGGCTGGGTTCTTATGAATATGTTTTAGTAATATGTCACTGGATGCTTTTCTGTTTTATTAGCTAGTAGTTCAAATGCTTTCTCTGTGCCATAGACGTATATAACAAACTTACAAACTTCTTAAGTTGTAAATAATAGTTCAATCCAATCTGGTCTAGCAGTGTTTGGACTTAATGCCTTTCTGCTAATCTGACCTAGGGATTGTGTTGTTTGATGATTTCCTCTAGGAAAAATGTTAAATATACTCTTTCTGAAATGTTTGTTGCTTTAATAACCCCTTCTATAGTTGAAGTTGGTTTGAGGTTATTAATCATATCTGACGGTGCAGGGGTGATGAGAAGTAGTAACTTATTGAAAGTGTCATTTTTAACTTGGTTGAGAAATAGTAGAATTATATGAGCTAATTTATTATTAAATTAAGAATAAATTTAATCAACAAGAAGATGAAATTACTGAACAAAAATTGACTTAGCATTAGCCACCATCTTGTCAAAAAATTGGACTGACTTCAACTTGTTGAAACATGTGAATGATGATTACTGAACTCTTCAAATTTTGTTGAGGACACTCATCTGGGGAAGGACTGCACCCATTAGCCCCACCAAAATTGTAATTCTTATTCGGAACTTCTACATGACACTGCATCCTTCAATCAATCACTCTGTAATGAAATGTGTAGATACATAAATAATGCTGTTTAGTGATGTATCCTATATCCTTACTTGAATTGGTTTTGATGCTAACTTCCCATCTCTTTCTCACGCAGTTGTGGCTGCTCTGAGACAACAGTCACCAAGTTTGATTTCTGCATGATGACCTCCCCTTCGTTTCCCTGTCACTCGCAAAAGAGCATTCCAGTTTCAACTTGTGAACAATTTCTTTCAAGTCTACAAGACTACATCCGGGTATTCTTCCCATCCTTCTTTCTTTCATTTGCTCTTTCACCATAGCAACATCCTCCTTTCGACCTGCTACATCATAGACATTCAGTAGCAACTGATAGTAAGAGAAATCATGAGGATCCATGTCTATCAAAGTTTTTGCTATTCTTTCCCCTAAAGCCACATCTCCTTGGAAACGACATGAGCTGAGTACATTGACCCACACCAATGATTCTGATGGCAATTCCTTGTCTTCAAGCATCTTCCTTGAGATTTCCTCAACCCTTTCTGTAAGCCCTGAACCAGAGTAAAGGTTTGCCAGACACCAATAATGTGCAAAATTTGGTTTTATCTTATACAAATCAATCATCTGATTGAAATAACTTCTTCCTTCTGTCAATAGTTCTGCTTGTGCACAAGCACAAAGAACACCAATGAAAGTGATTTCATCTGGAGAAATGCTCTTTCCTTCTGCTCTGGTTTAAGCTACCAATGCTGTAAATAATTTAAGCCCAGCCTCTAGTTTTTTATGAATACAATGCCCAAAAATCATTGCATTCTAGCAAACTAAATTCTTAATTTCGTCCTATCAAACACTCTTTGTGCTGCGTCTACCTTATGGCATTTACTATACATATCAATCAGTGATGTATCAAGAATCCGATTAGATTTTTCTGAAGTCCTTATGATAAAGCCGTGCACTGCACCTTCTTCCTTCAATCGTGCTAACTTACCACAGGCAGTGAGCACACTAACCATTGTAGTATCACTTTCTCGAAACCCCTACTCTTAAACATTTCCCTAAACAACTTCAACGGGCCGCCAGGGTTTCCACTCTTTGAATAAACATTGTTCAAGATATTCTAAAAAGTCACATTTCACTTAGTCATCGCATCAAACGGTTGATGTGCAACTTACAAATTTCCCACTCTTACAAACCCATCAACCATTGAATTCCACAACTCAAGTCCTTCTAGGATATTTCAGCAAAAACCTTTGCAGCACAATCTATAAGTCCAAAACAACCATACATATGAATCAAATAGTTCCGCACTGGCCAAACAAAATCAGTCCCATTCTTCATGGCCAAACCATGACACATTTTCCCTCTTCCAATACATTCCACCTTCGAGCAGGAGCTCAAGAGAGGAACAAAGCTATAACTATTTGGCACAAACCCATTTTTAATGATATTAAAATAAAAAAACCATAGCTTGTCCGGCATATTACTATTGGAGTATGCTTTAATAACAACATTAACACAAAAAGTAGCAGGGTTGACAATGCATTAAAAAAGCAAAATAGTGTAATCTCTATTTCCAAAATCTAAAGAATATTTTAGAACTCTGATTGGCCAAAATGGGTTGCTGGAAAAAAGACCAGAAATAATCAAGGGAAATTAAAATTTTTATCACCATTTTATTTCGTGTATACAAAAATGTCACATTTTAAAACTTTAACAAATATATCACAACAGTAATCATCTTCTTCAAAATACCATTTTTTAATCTTTCATGCACAAATTCTTACTCTTCTTCTCTGTAACTTTTTTTTCTCTTCTTCCTTTTTTTCAAAGTGATAAAGAAATAAATCATGCAGAGAGATCCTTACTCTCTTCATCCTCATCATCAAAAATAAAAAGAGGAAGAAAAAAATTGAATTCTTCGGATTAAGAGTTCTTCTAAGTGAGGATATAAAAAAAAAAAGAGCAACCTACAAAAAAACTCAATCACATCCATTTTATACCCTGGAAGAAATGACCATCGAAGAAGATCACATTTAGTAGGATTTAACTGAAAAAAAATTAGCATTTAAGGATTAAAACTGAAAAAAAAATTTGCGTTTAATCAAAAAAAAAGGGAAATTGAAATTTTTACTACTATTTTATTCTGTGTATACAAAAGTGCCACCTATTCTAAAACGTTAACAAATATACCATAACAGTAATCACCTTCCCTAAAATACCCCTCTTTAATCTTTTATGCACAAATTCTCTCTCTTTTTCTCTGCAACTTTTTTCTCTCTTCTTTCAAAGTGATAAAGGAATCACTTTCTCTTCTTTCTCATCTTTAAAATCAAAAGTAGGAAGGAAAATATTGAATTCTTTAGATTAAGAATTCTTTAAAGTAAGGATTTAAAAAAAAAAAGAGCAACCTACAAAAAAACTCAACCACATCCACTTTATACCCTGGAAGAAATGACCATCGAAGAAGATCACATTTAGTAAGATTTAACTAGAAAAAAAAAAAAGCATTTAAGGATTAAAACTGAAAAAAAAATTTACGTTTAATCGAAAAAAAAAAAAATGTTGGCGTGAAATTCTGGGAATTAACGGTCGGCGTTAACGCTAACCCTGACGTGTACATATAAGGGCGCCAACATTTATATGTATATAATATATTTATATTAATATATATTATTATATTAATATATTAATTTTATATATTATTATATTATTATATTATATATATAATATATAATATTATAATAATATATATAATATATAATATTATAATAATATATATAATATATTATATTATTATAATATTATATAATATAATATATGTATATATTATGTTGCCGCCAACCCTGGCATTATATATTATATATTAAAATATATAATATATATATATATATATATATATATATATATATATATATATATATATATATATATTATAATATCAACTTTTACCCTTTATATGTATATATTATTATAATATTAATATTAATATTATAATATATAATATTAAATAATATTATTATTTAATTTTATATATAATATAATATATATATAATATGTTATTATATATTATATATAATTTGAAGAATTCTTAATATTATAAAATTATATAATAATATATTATTATATTTATATTATATTTTTAATTAGAATATTATAATTATATTATAGTATAATTAAATGATTGACGCTCCTGAAGTGACATATGCAGAGAATCTCTGTAATTTTATCTTCTTCATCTGAGGAAGAAATCTCAATAGCATGAAAATAAAATATTAGTATTAATGGAAGGAATAAGATATGTGATTGAACAATAAAACCTGTGAGAATCCATTATAAAAGATTCAAATTGCACATAAGGGAAGAAGAGACCAAAATTGTTAAATTTATTAAGAGAATTAACATCTGCTGTAAAAAATTCATAGCAAAATCATCCACGTCCAGGGTAGTGTTGACTTAACCCCGTATGTTATTTGTTTTCTTTATAAATAACTGAAAATTAAATAAGTATGATATTTTCATGTTCATGTAAAATTTAACTTTATTATGATTTTATGTTGTTAGATTGTTTAATGCTATTATTTCATGTTTCTATTGTTTAAAGTTGTTATTATTGTTTAATGTTGTTGTGATGGCTATAAAAAACCAAAATACAGCTGAAAAAATTCCAGATTAATGATGAACAACGCCAACCCTTGGCGTTGTTGGCGTTTAACGCCAACCAGATGTGCCCCACTGAATTTATTTAATTTTTCTCTGTTTTCTTCTATTGCACACAATTTCTTTACTTTTTATGCTTGTTTTTTCATGTTTTCTTTTATTGCATGATGTGTTGTTTTCCTTGTATTGACAGAGAGTTAGATAATATATTATGAAATTGCCACTGTTATTTTTTTCATGTGTTGCCTTGATACATTTTTGTACATCAGTTGATGATATGATAGTTAAATACGTATATATGAAGTTTGATTTCATTGGTATTGTATTTGAGGCTTAATTTGAAAAAATGGTAGCATAGTGTAATTTGAAGTTTATGTTTTTTAGGTTTATTTTTAGTTAGGATGAAAAAAGCTACATTTAAGATTCGATATGGACGTCGATGGGTTGAAGGTGATGATAATGTCACAAGATATGTTGGTGCGAATGAGAAAGGGATTTGTATTGACACAAATGTTGATTTTGATGGATTCATTGCAAGAATCAACTCGTCTAAGATTTGATCAAAGACAGTCAACTGTGCGTGTATTTATAGTAGGTGATATGGGTTCAATAGAGATTGTAGACGATGATGATGTGGAGTTTTTGATGGTTGTAGCAAGAAATTCACAAAGTTACACAAAACTTTTTGTTACCGAGAGTCAAAATGATGGAAAGGCCAATCAACAAAGCGAAGATGTTCATGATGAAGAAACGGCAAATCATTCGACAGATGAGTGGGCACATCCACAAAGTTTTCAAAAGTTTGGAGGGAATTATAGTGTTGATTTTGTAATGATGAGAACATGGATGAGGATTATGATGTAGAAGGTAATGAGGAGGAGGATGATGATGATGAAGACAGAATTCTCGGAGTTTGATGACGACATATAGGTGTTTCGAGCCAAGACGCTGGCAGAAGTCAAAGTCATGCTTGCTATAATGAAGCTGAATGTAGCATAAGACGTCATAACTTTATGAATATTAGAGCATATCCAAGTCACATCCATACGCCACACACCCAATGTTGGTTGTCAAAGTTGATCGGAATAAATATCTGTAGACCAATGAAGAGAAATAAATACTAATAATTAATTTATCGTAAACAACTTACAGTTGTACACTATTTTGTTAACACTATTTTATGGTCGAAAGAATTCTTTTGTCTGAAGGTGCGAGATGCCATTGATTTGATTTAGAAAAAACGTAGGGCACTCTATATTTGCACCCAATTGTTTAAACTAACTATAACACTGTGGGAGAACAACAAATTGGGTGGAAACAGTTGTCCAGTTATCATCTGGATAAGATTTACAGAGTATACCTATAAAAGTTTCAATATGTTGTGTTCACAGATTAATTACATCATAAGTTGAACGTGATAACTAATAGAAACAAATACAAAGGAAGGGTACATATCGTGTTTTCCAACCATTACCCTAGTGTTACAATTTGGGTCCACCATAGTTTGGGCATATAGGAGGTCGTTTCGATTGGCCCCCCGAGGAAGACGCGTTGACTGTCATTATCAAACGTTTGATTGTACCATAATGTAAATTCTGAATAACACCCAGCCAACTTCAGGTCTAAATCACAACTCGAAGTTACTGGTTGTTTGTTTTTTTTTCTTTTTCTGGATTTGTGAATAGACTGACCAACTGTTTCCCTTTTTGCAGTACACGTTCGAAAGTTGACACTTTTTTAGTTGTTGGCAGCTTCTGAGTAGTTGTTGGTTGGTTTTGCACTTGTTGTCGGACTTTCTCGTCTGATGATTCATTTAACTAGAAAAAAGTTAAAAAATTTATGTTTATCATAATTTTATAATTAAGCAATTGAAAATAGAAATTAAATAATACAACTAATTAAAAATAAAAATTAAGTATGGGGGATAATGACATGTACTGATTCGGATGTCTGAATATAAGAACCCTCAAGTCTTGTAATTTGATTATTTAATTGTATTTTTTCCTGCATCTCCCCTTGAAGCATCGATGTTTGTTGTCATTGGTCGTGCATCTCCCCCGAAACATCAATGCTTGTTGCCATTGGTCTTGTAGCGCCCTTCGAAATATCGATGTTTGTTGTTACTATTGCTCTTGTAACTCCCCCTAAAACATTGATGCTTATTGTTGTCATAGGTCCTGCAACTCCCCTCGAAACATCGATTGTTGTTGTTGTCATTGGTCTTGCATCTCCCTTCGAAACATCGATGCTTGTTGTTGCCAATAGGACTGCATATCCTCATGAAACGCTGACAACTGTCGCTCCCACTCCGCGCGCATCATTACACCGTATTGGTCCAATTGTTGTTGTATCTGAGAGCTGATGTCTCTTTCATGTTCTATTAATATTTGTTGAAGACGGTCGTATGAAACACTATTGTATGATGTCCCATGGACCGAGTGTCTTGCAGACTTGTTTACAGGATGCTCATGAGAATGGGGGGCGCGAAAAGTAGACCCTCATGGTGGGGAAGCAGGTACATAATTCTATTCTACAATACCTACAGAATTATGTATAAATTATACTCATAAAACAAATCATGTATAGCTTTACAGGGAAATATTGTCCGATTTACTTGGGTCTTTCTATTAATATAACTTGATGAGAAATCACTAACAAATTTTGAATATTTATCTCTTATAATTTTTAATCTCTTTGTTTTACATTTTAAATTAAATGTAAATTATGCTAGATTACATAAACTAACCCACCAAAAATTGTTAAATGTTTTATACATAAAAAAAGATAAAAATTGTTAAATTATGCTAAACTACATAATACAACCCTAATGACGAGAAAAAAAAATCTTTGATCATATTATTAATTTAACCCAAAAATAAAAAATTTGAAAAGATATATTATTAAATTTGATAAAACAAAATCTAATCTGTCTTCCTATTATTACGTTGTAATTATCGCTATTAGATGAAACTATATATTAGATTTTCTTCTGAACGAGAAAATCATTGACAAAGTCAACATCTCTCTCTGTTTTTCCAAATCAACGAAGTGCGAGGCATGCAGGCTATTACAAACATTATAATAACTTTATCTTAGATAAAGTTACTTCTAACATTGTTAGAGATACAGAAAATGTCTTTTCTCAATTTGATTGGTGGAGATCGAATCCATATAAATATAGAGAGCGTTTGGTTATAAAGATGTCCTATTTTAAATCGTACAAATCTCAACCTTGTGAACTTCTTGCTACAACCATAAAAAACTCTACATCATCATCATCTACAATCTTCATTGGACCCATATCACCTACTGTAAATACACACACAGTTGACTGTCTTTGATCAAGTCTTAGACGAGAGCTGATTCTTGCAATGAATCCATCAAAATCAACATTTGTGTCAATACAAATCCCTCTCTCATTCCTACCAACATATCTTGTGACATTATCATCACCTTCAACCCATTGGCCTCCATATCGAATCTTAAATACAGTTTTTTTCATCCTAATTAAAAATAAACCTAAAAAACATAAAAACTCTAAATTACACTATGTTCCATTTTTTCAAATTAAGCCCCAAATGCAATACCAATAGAATCAAACTTCATATATGCGTATTTAACTATCATATCATCAACTGATGTATAAAAATATATCAAGGTAAAACATGAAAAAAATGACAGTGGCAATTTCGTAATATATTATCTAACTCTCTGTCAATACAAGGAAGACAACACATCATGCAATAGAAGAAAACAGGAAAAAACAAGCATAAAAAGTAAAGAAATTGCATGCAATAAAAGAAAACAGGGAAAAATTAAATAAATTCAGTGGGGCACATCTGGTTGGCGTTAACGCCAAGGCTTGACGGAAACGCCAGGGGTTGGCGTTAACGCCAACTTGTTCATCATTAATCTGAAATTTTTTTTCAGCTGTATTTTGGTTTTTTATAGCCATCACAACAACATTAAATAATAATAACAACTTTAAACAATAGAAACAATATGAAATAATAGCATTAAACAATCTAATAACATGAAATCATAATAAAATTAAATTTTACATGAACATAAAAATACCATACTTATTTAATTTTCAATTATTTATAAAGAAAACAAATAACATACAGGGTTAAGTCAACACTAACCTAGACGTGGATGATTTTACTATGAATTTTTTGCAGCAGATGTTAATTCTCGTAATAAATTTAGCAATTTTTGTCTTTCCTTCCCTTATGTCCAATTTGAATATTTTATAATGGATTCTCATGGGTTTTATTGTTTAATCACATGTTTTTTCCCTTCCATTAATACTAATATTTTATTTTCATGCTATTGAGATTTCTTCCTCAGATGAGAAAGAAGATAGAATTACAGAGATTCTCTGTATGGATCACTTCAGGAGCGTCAATCATTTAATTGTACTATAATATAATTATAATATTCTAATTAAAAATATAATATAAATATAATAATATATTATTATATAATATTATAATATTAAGAATTCTTCATATTATATATAATATATAATAACATATTATATATATTATATTATATATAAAATTAAATAATAATATTATTTATTATTATATATTATAATTATAATATTAATATTATAATAATATATACATATAAGGGTTGGCGTTGGCAAGGCTAACCCTTATACATATATTAAATAAAATATAATATATAATATTATAATATATATATATATATTATATATTTTAATATATAATATATAATGTCAGGGTTGGCGTTGCCGCCAACCCTGGCTAATAATATATGTGGCTAATAATATATATATATATATATATATTATATTATATAATATTATAATAATATAATATATATTATTATAATAATATATTAATATTATTATATATTATATTATAATATTATAATAATATATAATGATATAATATATTATATATATTATTATAATATTTTATAATATAATATAATTATAATATATAAAATTAATATATTAATATAATAATATATATTAATATAAATATATTATATACATATAAGGGTTGGCGTTGCTAACGCTAAGGGTTGGCGTTAACGTTAACTGTTAATTCCCAGAATTTCACGCCAGCGTTTTTTTTTTTCGTTTAAATGTAATTTTTTTTTTTAGTTTTAATCTTTAAATGCTAATTTTTTTTCTAGTTAAATCCTACTAAATGCGATCTTCTTTGATGGTCATTTCTTCCAGGGTATAAAGTGGATGTGGTTGAGTTTTTTTATGAATTGTTCTTTTTTTTTTTTAAATCCTTACTTTGAAGAATTCTTAATCTGAAAAATTCAATATTTTCCTTCCTGTTTTTTATTTTGAAGATGAGAAAGAAGAGAGAGTGATTCCTTTATCACTTTGGAAGAAGAGAGAAAAAAGTTGCAGAGAAGAAGAGAGAGAATTTGTGCATGAAAGATTAAAGAGGGGTATTTTAGGAAAAGTGATTACTGTTGTGGTATATTTGTTAAAGCTTTAGGATAAATGACGCTTTTGTATACACGGAATAAAATAGTGGTAAAAATTTCAATTTCCCAATAATCAAATGGGCTTGGATCTGAAATAGTTGTTTTATGTTTTGGCACGCTTTGAAGAGAGAAATCGTTCTATCTCCAGCATAAACAAAAGAAGAAGAAGACAATGAAGAGAAATTGTAAGGGTTGCTGGAGGGTAGTAGAGATCTAAGTCTAAAGAGTTGTGTTAAAATTCTTGTCATTCATTTGCAATTTCGTTACTAGAACTGACACTTGGTAATCGCCAGTAACACATTCCACTATTTCTCGTTAGCTTAGATTTGATATTGATTCAGTTCAACTTCAGCAAATTAGAAAACAAAAAAATAGATGTAAAAATTACATTGAAGGTTAGTTTTATAAATTTTCTAACTACTTCAGTCCATGAATGCCATCAACTGATCAACATATATTATTAAGGCCAAATAACTCTTAATTTTTTTAAATGACCATATAAATGGCTAGCCAAAGGACTTATTCCCACCTAAAATTCATTGCATTCTGAAATTAATATCTGTTAAATATTAAAAACTTAAACACCCATCTATTATGGGTTAAAATTAACAGAATTAGTTTAGTTTTATAAGTAAAATTATCATTTAACCAACAATATATTAAAAATAATAAAACATTATATATTTCTCTTTAGGTTTAGAAAACTAATAATTTCTTCAAAATTAAACTTTAAAATGTTATATTTTCGCCTTACGGTTTTCTTTTTTTTTTCTCCCTCATATTTTCAACATTGTCAACGACTAACTTCTCTCTCCCTCATTTTTTTCGGTGTTGGTAATTGGATGAAGAACGTCCTCGTCACTATACAAAGATGAATCGTTGTCATCCATAATTGAAGACGATTGTCTACGTCTTTGGAGGTCCAATGACGAAGACACTCTTCATCTGGTTATTGGCATTGGAAAAAGGGTGGGAAAGAGAAGCTGCCTAGTGACGACGGTAGAGAAGGAAGGAACAAAAAGAAAGAAACCATAAGAGGGAAAATATAATATTTCAAAATTTAACTCTAGGAGAAAATTATTAGTTTTTTAAATCTTGGAGAGAAATAGATATGTTAACTAGTTTTGTGTATTTTAACAATCTACGAATGAATATTTGAGTTTTCAATAATTAACCAGACACTAATTTAGGAATGTAATGAACTTTGCGTGGGAAGAAGTCCTTTGGCCTAAACGGCTTGACAGAGACTTATTTCAGTGTAATTTATTACACACTACTCTAATTCAGTTTTCTATATTGCAACAAAAAGAAAAACCCTCTAGATAAATTTGCAGACGGTGTGTTTTATACAACATCGAAACGACTATATTTTAGATAAACAATTGGTTGAGTCAGACTCTATTTTTAATTGTTAGTTTTGACGCTACAATCGAATCGATTGAGTAAAAAATGAAATGGTGAGGGTAGGCAAAACCCTTTTGAAAGATACAGGGAGTGGACTCAGGAAAACACTCTCAGAAATTCTAGTTTGCCCACTTTCCAAACAACCCCTTAGGTGATTTATCTTTTCTCTTTTTATTCATTGTCAAAACTACTTGTTATGTTGAAACCTTTATTTATTTGTTTATTTATCTTTGGTAGGGTATGTGAACAAATTGGTTCAATCATCAGTGATTCCATTGGTGTTTTTTTCCTGTGAGTTTTAATACTGTTGTTTTTTATATCAAGTTGATTATACTTGTTTATGATGTAAGTCTAGTTTTGAGATAGTTTTGTGAAATTAGACATGACTTTGGGTTTTCTAGGATTAGGTTAGCTAATTGTTTTTTAATTTTTGTAAACTCTAAATTAAAAACTTCCCATCTAGGCAAACACTCATTTTTGTTAAAAAATATTGAGTGTGGTAATAGTTAAGTTTATTAAATTTTAATCTGTTAGTATTAAATATAGCATATGAAGTTCTTAGGGAATGCCATTTGATTTCGTGAAAGATGTTAAAGAACTGAGTTTTAAGCTAGTTGATATGATGCGACGGTTGAGACTAAATGCTGATCTATATTCCCTGCCTGTCACTACTTTATTATTGTTGCTGCCCAATCCTTCACACTCTTCACACACTTGACTCTCTTTCTTCTGTTGTCTTCTTCCTCTCTTTTGTAGATTCTCTAAGTTTGATCACCTGGTAATTTCCAAATGTAGCAAAAACAATATTTCACATTTCACAGGTGCCACATCCCTCATAGTAGCTCTACCCGTCATTCGACCCACCCAATTGCACAGCCTAGGTGATTTGTCTAATTTTGGTTTGATAAATATAAGAAATCTGTGTTAATTTTTGTTTGCTTGTTACAAGAGATCTGGATTTGTGTTTCATTGTTGCTACTATAGATGTGTGCGTTTAGTGGTGGTGGTGGCTTTGTGTGATTTTAGAACTGCTTTTTTAATCTAATTTTTTAGTTTACTGATCTAGTTTTCTTCTAGAAAACTTGAATGTTGATTGACTAGAAATTTGGGTGTTATATCTTGGGAACTTTATATAGGTTTTTGTGTTTGGTTGCTAAAGAAAATCTAGAAGCAGTTGAAAGAACCAAAACCCATTTGGTTGCTAAGAAACTCTACAAAAGTATTTGAGAATGTTGAAAGAAAAAGAGAGACGAAGTGATGAAAGAGTACAATGACAGTGTCTGTACATTTTTAAACTATACACTATATTTTTCTAAGCATTTATGTCATTTACTGTAAACATTGGATTTGCACTAATCTTTGTTATTTCCAGGGTGCAATTTCCTAAAATTCGAAACTGCAGGACCTATACTCTAGTGGACTAAAAGCCAAAGGGTTGATAAAAGTATTTCTTTCTTTATGCTTGATGTTTATTGCGGTCATGTATTTGATAGATAAAGGATGAAATTCCCTGCTTGGTGCCAAGGGATGGAAAAATATACTTGATTCTGACGATGACATGCTAAAAGATAATGCTGGTGCTTCAGATGCTACAACAAACAAGGAATGAGATATCATGTAGCACAAAGGTTACTAGTTTTTGATGAAATTTAATGTCTTATTAAGGGTCATAAGATGTTGAAACTTTCTTGTTTCCGCTATAACTATCGTTGAAACTTCCATATATACATCAATTTCAACTACTCAACCGTTTCCACGACATGTTATTCTTATGGTTATTGAAAAAACTTGTGAAAGAGCTCGCGAGATCAATGAAATATGACCCTTATTTATGGCAAATACTTGGATGTTCAACATCAATTGAAGCTTGTGTATGTATTGAATTCCTGTCGGATAGACTCACTATGTAATTGTTAGTAGAAACAACACATGATAAACCAGTCTTAATATATTATGCTACACGCTTTAAGTAAAATATCTAACCTACATATTAATCTGTCATTGAGTAAGCTTCTCTCTGCCTTGGTCGAAATGAGTCAAACCAATGGTAGAAAATTTCATTGAATAGATGTTTAATCTATTAAGTGCTTTGTCGAGGTAGCTAGGATAATGTTTAACTAAATTTTTATAAAGAAAGGAGATTCAGATGATAATGTATAAATCTAGGCTGTAATGCAGAGATAATAGAAAATAATGAAATTTGTGATGAGACAATAAGTACTGAACCTCTATTTATATGATAAATAGTTTTGAAAGGTCAAGAGTAATTCTCTTATTTAGGTGCAACTGCTTTGTGTTAAAATCTCCCATTCAGCTACTTTTCCAAAACCATTCAATATAACTGAGCAACAAAAGACTTTGGCCCTTTGACATTCTAACTTCAACTACAAATCTGCTTATTAACTATCTACTACAAATGTTATGTCTTCCTCTAAACCAAATGGTTCTCAATAAGTTAATCTCCTTTATCTACAATTTGGTCATTCCTGGAAGGCAGCCAAGAAGCAAAGCTGCATCATCATATCAAGTGATTGCATTTGAATATTTGATGCTCAAGAGAAGGCCAAGGATGCTACTTCAACCCCTCTGGCCACTGCAAGCTTAGCTGTGAAGATAATGAATGTGAGTTGTGGTGTTAATCTTTGTTAGGATTGAAGGAAGGAGAGGACTATAATGTTCTCCCTTGCTTGCATAAGTTTCACAAGGCATGCATGAATAGGTGGTTCAGAGCATACTAAAAGACTAATCCCATATGGCGGTTTTCTATGAATGAAGATGAGAAGTTACACTTGAGGGAGGAGCTGAGCTTACTGAGGAGATGGTGATATGATTTCTTCCTTCCATGTTGCTGATTTTTAAGTTATGAAACTTCATTCATTTTCAATGAATTTAGAGCGCAGATATTATGGCACAACCTCATTGATTTTCAATGAATTCACAACATTTGGAAGATAAATGTAAATATACACATTTTCCCACAATTTTGCTTTCATTGAGGATAAACTAACACATATCAAAATGAAAAATCTTGTGCGGTAAAGTTTTGTTGTCAGGAATTTCGATGAATCGAACTCAGATATCCTGAGCGAAAGCCAAACACCTTAACCGCTGTAAGACAGTAGAACTCAGAGCGATTGCACATCAAATTTTATATATAATGTTCTAAGAAGCAAGTGATTTCTACTTGGGCTAACTAGAATAAGAGGCCCATATAGTTACTCAAAAGTCCAGAAAACAGAATCATATAGAACACGGATGAGGCCCACTACTCATCTGTATTGCTAAAGTGAATATGGTCAGGGCCACATGAACTGTTTGTGGTCAGTATTTATTTTCAAAGAAAGAGTGACACTTATAGTCCCATGCTTTTACCTCGTCAAGCTCATTTCTTAACTTTTTTATGCCAAAACAAGCCTCATCCATGTTCAAAGAATATTTAAAATTCATTTTTCTCTTAAATTGAAAATCAATTTAAGAGACCGCTATGTATATTGTAGGTAAAAATTAGGATAAAAAATATTTAAAGTAGCAAAGAAATAGCTCAGCACTGGCTGAATTACAAGACAATGCACATCTTTTTTTAAAAAAAAAGCAATAATGAATGAGCAATTCATGTGAACACATAAAAGCCCACCTGGTTTTAGTGTCTGTATGCAAAAACTGTCATTTAAAGTTTCAACATTGCATTTGGAAGGTTAGACATGACTTCTATGTTTACTACAACAAAAAACTCAAGAGACAAGTTCAATTCACAATGTTGGAAGTGGAATTGCTTCAAGGTAAAAGAAGATCACAAAGAACAATCAAAAGGCTGGAGTCCATTTGATCTTAGTGTATGAAACAAAAGGCTGGAATCCATGAAGTTTCCCAATCAAAATCAAACAAATGATGTTAAGTGTCCAACAAGTACTTTTATGAAAGATAATTGTATGCTCACATGTTATTTTGCTGATAAGAATTTGAGCTTTCTTAGCATGTTTCAGATTCTTGTGTGCTCTTCTACCATACAATATTGACTTTCATCCTATGGATACAAGAAAGGAGAAAAAAAAAAGAACGAAATGAATAGAGTAGCAATTTACTACCTTCAAATACATAAGTACTTCAACAAATATTTCTACAACACGAGTTCAAATGCTGTTAAAAAGAGAAAAAGGAGTACAAATGGTTCAACTCTATGTGAAGATTAATTTATTAAGTTCACTCTCTAAAATTTTACTAATTCTAGAATAATACTACATGTTCCAATTTGATGCATCGCCAAATATCATTTAACTTATATTCAATTTTCTGAGATACTAAAACATTCAAATGATCCTTCATGTCAATATAAATTCGCCATTAGTAGTCTATAAACTAATAGACCAACCATATTGCACTAACACATAATATAAATAGTTTATTAATGCTAATACTGAATTTGATCCACCCATAATGGGTTGATCCGATCCATTCGGATTGAAATGTCTAATTAACCCTAACAGAGAAAATTGTCTTTCTGCTATAGGAGTTAATAACAGTTGAGATTTCAAAGTTTGAATTATTAACTACTGCTTAATATTAAAAACAGAAGTTACGTAACTTTTGGAGAAATGAACTCTAGAACGCTCTCTACTTTTTCTTCTCCCTTGAAAATAACCAAAAAACTAAGATCAAAGAATACAGAAAGAACAAGGGCAAATTGTGTTGTGGATTAATAATCCCAATGGGTGGATCATCAAACATTATCAAAGAACATACATATTGAATCCGGGTATGAATTTTCTTGAATCCAGGAACTATTTATTTCCGCTTTCAGCTAATTACCTTTTTATATTCATCAAGCCACTTTCTGCATCACTATCTACATCCATATGAACCCCTCTGTAGATTTCTTCAAGCTCATGTTGCCTCTTGAATACCAACTCTTTCATCTTGCTGGCTTTCAGATTATTTAATCGTTCTACCTCAACCTCCGCCTAGCAACAATATAGAACACAGTGGCATAAAATACTACAATGGAACAAATAAAAAACATTACCTACATTCTACAGCTTCCAAACACAAATTAAAGACAATAATAATCACTTGCTCAATAACATCTAGAGCAAGACATCCTTGTCTCACAACTTCATCTTCATCAACTGAGGAAGAAACTAAACTAGTAACATGGTCAAATTTTCATTGCTCAATGACAGGTGTCTCCAAGAGGTTTCGCAGCTTTATGAATGCACTAGCTAGACTTTGAGGCTATCCCAAACAAAAATATCCAAAACAGGGGAAAGACTTATAGTGTTATCTGATAATTTGTAATTACAAAAGCAGAAATACACTATCTGAATAGAAAAGACGGTGAAAAAGCAAAGGAAACAAATAAATAAGCAAAATAAGCAAAGGAAACATGAGCAGGGAAGAGTCAGAAATTGAAGGGAAAACAACAGCAAAATAATGCTCAATATAAGAAGTTGCAAGACAATAAAGCTATAACTCAAGACACAGAAATTATCACTTCAGAACCCAAAATATTAATCAAAAAGCCCAAAAATTTCACACAGTTCATGCTGTGAAACACAACAAATATATTATCTTTTCTTCTTTGGAAATTAATGTTGAAGTATTTATCAAGTGAATGAACTGCCACAAATCTCCTATCAACTAATCCAATCAGAATGCCAAGCAAATAACTCATAGAATGTAAGAGAGACTTTTAGGAATACGGAAATGGGAATATTAAAAAGTACCATTTCATCAGTACCACTTGAATCACCATCAAGTGGTACTGTGAAAAGCGCCTGCCTGAAATGCAAGTAGTTCAAAAAGCTATAACTCAGATGTAGCAGGCAACATCTAAGTGTTGTTATCTGAATTTGTGAAAAATGTTTATGATGTCAGCTAATAATATTAAACAGATGTGGGCATATGTGCACCTGCCTGGAATGCGCCCATGAGTTGCGGTGGAGCATTGGAAAGTGTCCCATATGTCGCGTTCCAATAGAAGATGTTGTGCGTGCATATATGGATTCATAGACGACCCCATGAACGGCCGTCATTCCAAAAACTTGATACAAAAAGCAGGAAATTTCAGGTGGATTTTCATTTTGCCCACAGTTCCAATCAATATGTCACATCCCAATTCTTTTCAACACACGAAGGGGGTCATCATACTTCTAATTGGACATTATATATATCGAAGTTCTTCTTCTTTGTTTTGTACATATAAATAACAACAAAACCTTAACTTTATACATAGATATAAATAACAACAGTCACTTCCATACAAGCAAGTGCCAAAAACATTTTCCTTCTGGAAGTATCCTCTGCTTGATATAGTACATAAATTTTAGGCTATCCCTTAGGATATATAATTTTGTATAAGGATAACAACATTTGTAGTTATCGAATAATTACCTTTTCTATATGAAACATTTTTTTTTTAAAGGATTGAACTTTTACAATTTTCTATTGAGTGAATTAAATTTTTATTTTTTTTCTATTGAAGGAACTCAATTTTCATAATTCTTATTAAAGATATCAAAGTAATCATCTTACTTCCAAAACAAAATAAAACAAATGCTCATAATTGTGTTTATTAGTACTTTCAATAGAAAATATTGCAAATTTGATCCCCTCTATAAGAAAATTCAAAAATTTGGTCCCTTTAATAGAAAAAATGTGATAATTTGATATATTCAAGTATTGTTATGTTTTCTTTAGATATGTTGTTTGAATAATTTGAGGTGTGTAACATTGAGTGAGGTGCCTCTGTAATATTGTTCCATTATTTAAATTTTTTTTTTTTTTAATACATGGCCAAAGGTGAGGAAAACAAGTAATGAATTGTGTCAATAATTTATGAAATTAAATTAATTAAATGTTTATCAAAGTTCATTTTGCAATTCAGAGAATTATGTATGGGTATATTTGTCATTTTGTAATGTAAATTAGCTTTACAAATAATCCCAATTTCAAAAGCTAATCCTACCAGTCTTTAAAACTATTTTTCAAAAGCTCTTTACCAAAAACTTTTATTGCTTGAACTGACAACTACTTCGTCAATAAAGCGCATGAACACATCTCATGTTGTATGGTTAGTGAACGGGGCCCTACTCGCTGATGAGAATTGTGGAAAGGATCAGGAGGCTAGTTAGAGATAGAGGGGCTGACCTCTCAAACTTCCCACCTCCAATTGCCAATAAAGCCATCGCTTGAAATTGGGGCCTGCTGAACTGCAACTTCAAGTGTTGAGGCTTCGGCTCTTTGGAGGTGGCATGTAATACCCTCAGGTATATTCCAGGGGTAATTATGTCTTTTGACCCTGTTTTGAAATTTTTCTCATTTTAAATATATATATATATATATATATATATATATATATATATATATATATATATATATATATATATATATATATATATATATATATATATATATATATATAAATGCAAAAAAGGGCAAAAAGGGAAAAGAAAAAAAAAAAAAAGAAAGACAAGGTTTATATATAAAGGGAGAGTAAAGTCAACAAAGGCATATCATCTCATTTTTTTTTCTATCATCTTCTTCTCCCGTAAGAAGCTCCAGCAGCCAGCCTCCTTTCATGTTCCTTTCTTTGCTTTCTTGAAGCCAAAGGAAGAAGTTGAAGGAATATTAGAAGATAAAATAAGAAGAAAAGAAAAGGAAGCACTTGGAAGCTTTGGTAACCAAAGATCTCCTTCCTTCTTCTTTCATCTATGTTTATATGCATGTTATGTGAATATGTTAGAGTGTTTTGGTATTGATTTAAAGTGATCTTGGTGATAAAGGAAGCAAAACAAAGAGGAGGAAGCTAACTTTCAAAGATTTGGCTTAAATCAAGGTAAGGGGTTTCCTCCTTGTTATGTGATATGTTTTAGGGTTTTGGTTCCTTAGATCTATATTATATATGTTGATTTTGATGTTGAGGAATGTTGTTTTGCCATTTGGGATGCCTATGTATGTGATTTTGTTCATGGCAGAAAGTTACAGAATATTTACAGTTTTTGCCACTGAGTTCGTCCCATGTTTTGGCTGCCTTATTGAATGAATTATGAGTGCTATTATATCTTGTTGGAAAGCTCTTTGAATCCTCTTTCCAATGATATATAGATTGTATGAATTAGAGATCATTTGGACTGTTAAAGATTGTATAAACCGAAAGGACTGTTTTACTAAAGAAAAACAGGGGAGGCAGTTTTTGCCACTGACTTTATCTGCTGTTTTGACTGCCTGATTGAATGAATTATGAGTGCTATTATAGCTTGTTGGAAAGATCTTGGAATCCTCTTTTCAACGATATATAGTTTGTATGAATTAGAAACCATTTGGGCTGTTAAATTGTATAAAAAGTATGCTGCCCTGCTAAATGTCTGTTCTGTGAACAGTATTTCGTAATTTTATCACTGAGTTTAGCTCACGTTTTGACTGCCTTATCTATTGAATTATGAGTGCTATTATAGGTCGTTGGAAAGCTCTTTGAATCCTCTTTCCAATGATATATAGCTTGTATGAATTAGAAACCGTTTGGGATGTTAAATTGTATGAAAAAGAAGGTTGCTCTGTTAAATGACTGTTCTGTGAACAGTGTTTTGCAATTTTGGGCAGGAAAGAAAGAAGGAAAGAAGGAAAGAAGGAAAGAAAGAAAGAAAGAAAGAAAAGGAAGAAGAAAGGAAAGAAAGGAAAGGAAAGGAAAGAAAAGAAGGAAAGAAAAAGAAAGAAAAATAAGAAAAAGAATTTAGGACTCAAGATTTAGGGGTCGTCCCAAGAGTAATGTCTGGTGAGTTATGAATAAAATTAAATGGAAGCAAATTTAGTAAAATATAAGACCCGTATGTATGCTATAAACTATGAGGGGGCACTTTACACTACACCGCCCGTAGTAGGGCACGTCCGCAGTAGGACACGTCCGTAGTAGGACATAGACCCCTAGTAGGGTCCGCTCGCAGTAGAGCATGCTCGCAGTAGAGCTTAATTTAGAGTCAGAAATAGTGTAGTGAAAGAAAAAGAGCTTGAGTTTAAAAAAAAAAAGTGCCAAATCCCTATAGTTAGCTTCCAGAAAGTATTAAATAGACACCAGATGGGACAAAGTATAACCCAAATAGTAAAGAGTGAACTAAATTACCCCCTCAATCTCTTATAGAGGTTAGGATGTGGGGTTGAGTCCCAAAAATGAGTTTGAACAGGAAAAAAAGGATAGTTTACTTAATTTTTCCCCTTACTGAGTGTTCTTATCACTCATTCCCTTTTCTTTCCTGACTGCAGGTACAAGTGATCGAGGTAGCTGCGAGGCAGGGTCAGGTCAGCGTAGGTAGATCCAGCTGGAGCAGGTTATCTCTGGTTTTTATTACATGCATACAGTGGCATGTTTTTATCGATTTTTGACTTTTTGAGATTATGGTATAGTTGCATATGATTACTCCTTGTTTTCAGATGCTTTCAGATGAGTTTTCATATGAGTATATACATCTTTTGTTCGCTTCCAGATTTTCAGTTTTCTTGGAATACTTTCTAAACACTTTTAAAGATGCGTTTATTGTAAAGAATTTTTTAAAAGAAAAAAATAGACGCTACGAATATTAATTCGTAACATTCCTCCTTTGGTGGGTAGTACTTCTAGGGAGGGATGTTACATGGCAGCCTTTTTGCTAACAGGGTATTTTTTTGCAGGTGCTTCTCTTTTCCTTTTGCTGGTTCCAACTTGGGTGGTTTGGTGCGGGTTGCTCTGGTCTTTTTGAATGAATGTTCCTCTCCACCGCCTCATCTCTTCTGCTGCTGGACTTTTTATGGCTTCTTCATCCCTGCGTTCTCTGTTTCCGGCCTGTTTCCATCTCATGGTGTGTTTTCAGCCTTTTCTCTGTAACTCCCTGGTGGTCTCTGGCTCTCTGCGGTTCTCCTCTGCATCGGCCGAACTTCTTCCAATGTGTTCTTGGGCCCTGTGGAGGCGCCGTTATGCTACTGGTCTATTTTGGCTCGGGTTGGCTCTCTGCGGCTGCTTTAGTGCTGGAATTCTCTCATGTTCTTTTGCCTTTCTCCTTCTCTGGAGTCGCTGATCCCTGCATCCCTCTCCCCTGTTGGTTTTCTCCTGCATTGGAGTTCATTGGATATGTTGGCCTTTGTCTGCCTTACTGCTGCCGAATTTGTGTTCTTAGCTGCCAGTTCTGCTGGCACCTTCCTATCCTTTCTCTCCTGGAGTCTTTCTTGTCTGTCCTGCAGCGTTCCAGCAGTGTTTTGCGTGGATGGTTCTTGGTTGTGGTTCCACCTGGTGGTTTGCTGTCCTGTGCCTAGTTCAGCTTCGCTGTCTGAGTTGGTGTCCTCCATACCCGTTGCTGTGCTATCCTGATGTTTTCTGCTCTGTTCTTGCTAGAGCTCCCATCCCTGGTTCTGTTTGTTTCGGCTGCTGCATCTGTCCTTCCACTTGTACCTTCTGCAATTTTTGCAAGCGGCTCTTTTTGGCTTCTGGTGGGCTCTTGTGGTGGATTTCTTGGCTGCCTGGTGTGTGAAGGCGTTGGTGTTTCAGTGGCTTCCAAGCCATAGAGGATTGTTGTGTAAGTGAAGTGTGTGGATCCAGTGGGCTCTCTGTAGGATAGGTTGGAAGTGTTGTCTCATCGTGATTGTGTTGATCTTTATGTTGGTTCTCTAAATGTATATATATGTATATTTAAGTGTCAAAATAATAATTATAATAGATACTATAATTCATCTCTAGTGAAAATAGGAAAATTTCAAAATGCCTATACTTTATCATGACTACATTAAGATCCATCAAATTTAAAAATTCATTACAAGAACTTCTTTTTAATCAAACTTGACCTTATAACATGCATATACTTGTCATCAAACACATGACAAATGTAGTTAGTTGCCAAACTCAGGCTGTCTCATTGATAGGACATTGGCTAGCTAGTTCTTCCATTCCTATCTGCAAATCAAAAGCAATTATCTATAGTTAAATAACATAACATAGACAAAAGAAAGGTCTAAAGATATGTGACTGATCACCTAGATTACAACTTTATTCTCATTGAAAATAGAAAGAAGTTAGCCTAAATTCAAAACCCATTTGTCTTTTCTTGTTTCGATTTCTGCAAGTTGGGCTCTGGTTTTCATGAGTCTTGTCACTACTTCTTTCATAGTGATCCTATCCAGAGGTGATTCTTTTGTACACTCCATAGCCAAGCTTAAGATACATGACACACATTCTTCCTTGCTTGAGAAATGTTCATCATCCCTTGTAAGCAAATTTGTGTCCACGACTTGCATCACTGTGTTGCATAATGATTCACTAACCCACCTCCTCAAGTTTATTTCTTCTGTAAACATTTCATTTGTTGGCTTCTTCTTGGTAAATGTTTCCATTAGCATGACACCATAGCTGTACACATCCCCTTGTCTAGATACCTTTCCTTCTCTCCCATATTCTGATCACAGTTTTTATACATGTACACTTTTATTGCTACACATAAATAGTAACGAATCGAAGTTTTAATAAAAAATTACAACAAATGGATGTATCGAACTACCATATATTTTTATTGAAAGAACTAAACTTTGTATTTTTTTAATTAATATAATTGAACTTTCAATTTTTTTCTATTGAAAAACCAAAATTTCAAATTTTCTTATTACATGACTAAACCTTTACTATTTCCTATTAAGATTACCAAACTGGCTACCTTGTTTCCAAAATAAAACAAAACAAAATAAATTTAATTGTGTTTGTGTAATACATTTAATAGAAAATATTGAAGTTTGGTTTTTTATATAGGAAAATTTAAAAGTTTGGATCTTTCAATGTAAAAATTTGAAAGTTAAGTCTTTCAAATAGAAAAAACAAAATTTGATCGTTTCAATAAAATAAGTTGATAGTTTAATATCTCCATATATTATCTTCTAAAGAAAAATGAAACAATTACCTGGTGCCATATAACCAATGGTGGCAAGGGTCTTTGTTTGTGTCATGGAGTTTTCTTCACCTAAGAGCTTTGCAATACCAAAATCACTCAAATGTGCGACCATATGTTTGTCTAGTAGAACATTGCTTGGCTTTATGTCACAATGAATGATTGGGATTGAATAGCCAAAAAGAAGATATTCCAAAGCTAAAGCAACATCGATCATTATATTCAATCTATGAGAAATGTCCAAAACATTCTTCTCATAAAACAACAATTTCTCCAGGCTCCCATTAGACATGTATTCAAGTATCAAAGATTTAAAATCATCATTTGAATAGCTGCTGATGATTTTGACAAAATTTCGATGACGAACAACTCTTATCACTTCACATTCAGTTTCAAAACTTGTAAGAGCTCCTTCAAAATCCAAGTGGAATACTTTTACTGCAACCTCCATTCCCTCATCTAATCTTCCTTTGTAAACTGAACCGTAACTTCCTTTGCCAAGTAGGTTGTTCTCACTAAATCCATCCGTTGCTCTCACAAGTTCCTGATAAGAAATTTTTCTCCATGTTCCTCCAGGGCAAAAATCAACATTGGTAGTTGGCCTTGTTCTTCTTTTTTGGATCAACAAAGACATAAGAACTAGGACAACTAATGAGACTACAATGCACGTTGGCAAAAGAATCAATAGGAAAACCTTTTTAGTCCTTGATTTTCCATGAGTGTTTCTTTTGCATGGTGGAACTTGTAGTTGAGGAGGCCCACACAATGCAAGATTCCCCATAAACGATTCAGCTGAGAAATTTTTGAAGGACCCTCCTCTAGGAATTTCCCCACTTAGTTGGTTGAAAGATAAATTTAGATATTTGACGTACATGAGATCCTCCAAAGACTTAGGAATCACACCAGAAAGGTTGTTTCCAGACAAATCCAATAATTCCAGGCTTTTCATGTTGCCAAATGTTTCAAGAATGGAGTCTTGCAATCTGTTGTATCCCAAGGAGAGAGATTGTAGATTTTCTAGGCTTCCAATAGTAATTGGAATCTCTCCTGAAAATAGATTCCTTGACAAATCTATAGCTATTGTAACCTTAAGGTTTCCAATATCTAATGGAAGATACCCATCAAGAAAATTTGATGAAAAATCTAAGTACAAGAGATCCTGTAGGCTCCACAAAGTTGAGGGTATTAAAGAAGTTAACCTATTTGAACCTAAAAACAATTTTCTTAGTGCAGTGAGATTGCCAATACATGTAGGTATGGCTCCATTGAACTTGTTTCCCATAAAATTCAACTCATCCAATTCATGTAAATGACAAAGTATATCTGGGATGAGTCCTTCCAATTTATTATTTTGAAGATATAAACCTTGGAGATTCTGCAATCCAACCAAGGTAACTGGAACTGGTCCAATCAATTCATTATCTTGTAATTCTAGACCTATCAAGTTTTTCAAGTTTCCAATTTCTTTGGGAAGTTTGCCACTAATGTTGCAATCATCTATCCAAAAATGTTCCAAAGAAAAAGAAAGATTCCCTATGGAACCTGGAAGCATGCTATTTAGTGGATTTCCGCTTAAGCTTAGATATCTTAAAGTCTTGCAATTTGTCAAATTGGAAAGAAAGCTTAGATCAGGAGTAGATGTGAAGTAATTATGTTGTAAATAAAATCTTTCAAGATTTTTTAAATTACCAATTGTGTCAGGAATAAAGCCTGAGAATGAGTTTTCTGCGATATCTATAATGGAGAGCTTGGAAGCATTGGTGATGAAATTGGGAAATGGCCCAGTGAAATTGTTTCCCCACAAGTAAAGACCCTCAAGGTTTGGAAGCTCTGCAATTGATGGAATAATTCCGGAGAGTTGATTGTTGTACAATGAAAGTATTTGCATTGTTGAAATGTTGAATATAGTAGCTGGGACAGGGCCAACTAGGTGGTTTAGTGCAAGATTCAACAGCTCAAGACTATGGAGATTGCCAATTTCATACAGTATCTCACCTAAAAATATGATAGCTCAAATTAGTGAATTGGATTATTATAACAAAATGAAATTAATTCATTTTAACATGTTAATTTGAGAGAGTTTTATTATTTACCTCTCTCAAATTCAAAGCTGTTACTCGAAGGTGATGAGTTCCATAGCTCATAATAACATGAAGTTTAGAGAGAGGTTTATTATTTACCTGATAATTTGTTCGAGCTTAGATATAGATACTTGATTAATGTCAAGTTCCCAATTTCTCTTGGAATTGTTCCTGTTAAGTAATTTTTTAGCAGCGATAATCGCTCCAGTTTTGCAAGATTACCAAGCTCTTTTGGAATTTCTCCTACAAAATCATTATATATAAGCAATATATAAATTAGTAATATATTACTGAATGACAAGGAATATAAAAAGAATATCTGTAGCATACCTTGTAGTTTGTTGTATCCAAGATAGATCTCTCTAAGTTGAGTCAAGTTTCCAATTTCTTTCGGAATGGCTCCTGTGAAATTATTGAATGACAAGGATAAGTTTTGCAGGCTTCTGCATTTTGATAAGATCGATGGTATTTTTCCTTCGAACATGTTAAAATGCAAATAAAGCAACTGCAAATTGGGAAGATTATCAAAAATACTTGCAGGGAGTTCAGCCGACAATCTATTATGACTCAAATCAAGGTATTTCAGTCTACGTAATTGAGCATATTCCTCAGGGAGAGAGCCATAAAAGCTGTTGTTTGTGATGTCTAGCCTTGCAAGGAAAGATAAATTTCCCAGTTGAGGAGGAAGGGTGGCTGTGAGACCCAAGTGAGAAATATTCAAAGCTGTTACTCGAAGGTGACGAGCACCACAAGTTATGCCCATCCAATGACAAACAGAAGAACTTGTGGACCAATTGCTGGCCAACAAATTGCTTGGATCATGGCTTATACTAGCTTTCAAGGCAAGAAGAGCTTGTTTGTCCGTGAAAATGTCGGTTACTTGTGCATGAACGAAGGGAAGTGTCAAAAAATGAACTGAGAAAGCTAACAAAATGCTGAGAAATAGAGATTTCTCCATGAGAGCACAACTTAGATTTGTCGAGTGTGGGCTTGTTGACAGCTATTATAAAGCACTATGAACAGATGTCATGTTACTTGGTTAGTGGACGGCCTGCTCCCAAGTGAATAGGTTCCCCCCATTGATCAAGACATAAAATGCTACTTGCATTAAATTATTCTTAAAAGTCAGATATGTATCAAAATAATTCTATGCAAACAATCCAACCAAAAAGACAAAACCTTTTCCTTGAAAAAATAATCAATGATCATATACAAATAAATAATGATAAAGATTAAGTAAACCTTACACAATCGTAATAAAACAAAGGAAATGTAGACAAAATAAAAAATCAACATCTTTCTCTATATAAATATTAGGAATCAAATAAATATGTGAAGATGATAAAGATAAATTACAGTGAACACAATTCGATTGCTTTTGACTTTATTGTGAATGATTTATCTGTGGAAGTTCCACCAAATTCAATTGATTTCTTCTTTAAAATATTCAATAATTAAATACAAACAAAATACAAAACCTTGGGGGCAACGAACAAAAATTATTTAAAACAAAATGTGTATATCAAGAACAATCCAAAAGAAAAAAGTCAACAATTTTTTCTATATGAATAATAAGTATCAAATAAATAAGTGAAAATCCGATAATCCACCTGATTATGCCGGTCAAGTTGTAATATAATAATCCTTAGGCAACTTTCATGACCAGTCTTAACATAAAGAAACGAATGAGTTAGGGCCATCCAAGTAAAGGGACAAGCAACTAAAAATTCTAGTTACTTAATGATAGGATTAGAAAATAATGCAATTGAAATCATAATTCAATTGAAATAATAATTAAAGATTATGATAAGATTATGACAGGATGACGATATAATGGAATTGAAATCAAAATTAAAGGTTATGATAATATTATGATCGAATTAATTAGAAAAAAATCAAAGAATTTAATAAGTTTGAATCAGAATAAGATTTTAGGTTATGAGGGAATAAAAGAGGCAACAACAGACGTAATAAGAGACAGAAGAAAATTATTGTCTTTTAGGCTGTAAATCGTGTCAACTTGATATAATATGAGAAATATTTTGTGTATATATTTTTATATATAAATATTAATATGTTTTTATGTAATTAGATATTATTTTATTATTAATTTAAATTTATTTAATTATATTATGATACATTCAAATTGTGTATATTTAAATATCAAAATATCCATACAAAATTTTATTGATATAATATTCTATTTTTATGAAAAATAAAAGATATTATTAGATAAATAAAAATAAAAAAATATTATTAAATATTTAAATTAAATAAAAAAAGATTTGATGAACATATATACGTAAAAAGATATTGAGGGATTTTTATTATAAAGGAATTGTTATCTTTCAAGATAAAAAAAAAAAAGAAATGAAAAATATTAATTTTATATAATAGAAAAATAATAAAATTATGTGTATCTATTTTAGGTATACAAATATATGTACACTTAAATGTGTCATTATATGATTGAATACTCTTAAATTATGTATATATTTGTGTATCCAAAATAGATACGTATAGTATTACTTAATAGAAAAAATAATAATAACAAATCAAAATTAAATCAAATATATGGATATCTTCAATAATATAGGAGCTCGAACATGTCTTATATTATGAACAAACTTAGCCAATTTTCAAATGCACTCTCACAGCTGTCGTGGCAGGCTTCTGAGAGAGTTTTGAGATATTGTGATACCCCTAGGCGAATCCCACATCGACAAAGCACAGGAGAGATGTTGAGTCTGTATCCCACATTGGTTAGTGGTGGGCGAATTTGATTGGTTAAATAGTCTGTGAGCTCTTTAATTATTAAAACGCGTTTTGGGTTGCAAAGCCCAGAAGCAAACCCATGGTGGACTATGTGTCCAAAGTGGACAATCTCTTAACAGTGGGCCGGGTTATTGGACCAGGGTTGTTACAAATGGTATCAGAGCAACTCCGCGTGTCCTCTTGAACGATGGTGGGGCAAACCTCAACGAGGACGCTGAGTCCTGTAAGGGGGGGTGTATATGATACCCCTAGGCGAATCCCACATCGACAAAGCACGGGAGAGATGCTGGGTCTGTATCCCACATTGGTTAGTGGTGGGAGAATTTAGTTGGTTAAATAGCCTGTGAGTTCTTTAACTGTTAAGATGCGTTTTGGTTTGCAAAGCCCAGAAGCAAACCCATGATGGACTGTGTGTCCAAAATGGACAATCTCTTAACAGTGGACCGGGTTATTGGACCAGGGTTGTTACAGATACATTAAGGATACTTTGGATTATGGATTTACTTTCAAACCAAATTTAGATTTGATATGGAAGCATAAACTAACGTTGATCGGGCTATCTCAGAGTGGTTTTTGTGTGTTTTAAGGTAATAAATTGATTCAATGGACTTTTGGAAAACAGATTCTGAGCATAGAGCATTAACCCAAGTAGCTGCAGAAGTGGCTTGCATCAGGAATCTATTGGAAGAAATTCAGTTTCCTTGTGTTAAGCAAGATGTTTTGTGGCGTGATAATTTCAGTGTTAAGAGTAACTGTTATCTAGTATGTTACATTTGAGTATCAGAATTCATGAGTAACAAATATTCTTACTATACCACAGACCACTGACGGATTTGTAATGGTTAGAAATAAATTGAACATTATAAATGTGCCTTGGATTATTTGAGGTGTGTGACATTGAGTGTGGTGTCTTTGTAATGGTGCTGAATCAACTCACTCTTATCTCTAGGAACATCTCGCTGCTCCCTCAGTACTTAATAGACGATATTCCAGTTGTCCTCAACACTCCGTGAAGGGGGCAGTTATCCCTAAATTCTGTGCCTCAAGTTTCTAGCAATTCTTCTTGTCCTCGTTCTCAATCTATAAAACCCATAATCTCATAAATTGTATAATCAATTCTATTTGTAGGAATTTTAAATCTTACTTACAGTGACAAGCTGACAAGGGCAATTCGTGTGGCATGCAGGACTCATTTTAATTTCTTAGTAGACAATCATAATCTAGATGTTTGGGTTCCTAAAACCTAGACTTTGATACTATCTGTAACATCTCACTTGAGAAGTGCTATCTTTTGGGGGTAAAATGCTACTACATATAGTCATGCTTGTTTCATAATCTCAATGTACATTTGTAACACCCCACCTTGAATATCCTATTCTTTGGGGTTATAATGCTACTAAAATCTATTATGCATGGATAACCATCTCAATTTAAATGTCCCTCACCTTTTATGAATGTGAAAGAGGATTCTGGCTTGAACTTTATTAAATAATGTATTATTACTCAATATGCTTATTAGAAGAACTATGATCGGTTTATGAGTTGGTTATTAGTCTTTATAAGTGAAAGAATGTTTAGTTTTTATTCCAAAATGTAATACTTCTAATGAGATTAGTTCTTAAAGTTGGAATGGGAATTAGTGTACCATGCAAATACCAGCACAAATATTAATTCTGTAGAAAAAATGAGACATAATGTCCTTAAGAACACAAGTCTAAATAGTATTCAACCATCCATGGGGAGTATGCCAATTGTGTGGGAAGAAATCAAAATCAGGTTACTCCCAGTAATAGTGAGGCTACTTTCCACTTTGATATTTAATCATTGGTTTCAGAAAGCACAGCAGTGTTTTCAATTCAATGGTTTCTTCCCAAGTTGAATCCGCTTCGTCTTCGCTGTTTTATTGTGTTTTGAGAGACTCTTAACAGCAGGGTAGATGGATGCCGAGAAAGCAATGCCAGAGCCGCTGAGTTTCCAAAGAATCTTAAAGAGCTTGTCCGGGGTCATTTTCAGAATCATATTGGAGGTTTTTGTCAGTTTCAGAAGTCCCCAAGTGTTGGAAAATCTGGCACTTCTTCTCTTGTTCAGATGTGGGAGGCCAGCTTAATCAATCCAACAGTGTGAAAATGAACCAGGGCTCAGAATCAAACTTGAGCAGGACATCTTCAGGAGAAAACATCATTGAAATTGGTGAAAATCCTGAAAATGTTGAGAAAAATGTTGAAAATAAAGCTGAGAATGCATCTTCTGGTGTTGATGAACCAATACAGCAATCTGAAACCAGGGATACTTCGACTGGTTCAGAGCAGCAATCTGATAAAAGAGCCACGAATAAAACTGGCTGCTGGAATTGCTTTGAATGCTGGAGAGAGGGAAAGGCTTCGAGTGGCCGATATTGTTAAGAAATTGTCAAGTGGTACTGATGAAAACAATGGCGAAACACTTGCCAATGCAAGCGAATCATCATCGAAAGAGCAAAAGGGCATTTCACTGCCAGATCAGGCAGAGCAAAAAGTGAAAAAGTCCTTTCAGTGTCTGCGAAATGCACCATCGTTTGCATTCAGGACAGTGTTTCGCCATCGTTTTCATCATGACCACTTGAATCATCATCAAGTGTTACTATGAAATGCGGCTGCCTGAAATGCAAGTAGTTCAAAAAGCTGTAACTCAGATGCAGCAGGCAACATCTAAGTGTTATCTGAATCTGTGAAAAATGTTTATGATGTCAGTTTCTAATATTAAACAGATGTGGGCAATTTCCTATTAAGTGAACTAAATTTTCAATTTTTTTAATTGGAGGAACTCAATTTTCACGATTCATATTAAAGATACCAAAGTAATCATCTTGCTTCCAAAACAAAATAAAACAAATGATCTTAATTGTGTTTATTATTACTTTCAATAGAAAATATTGAAAATCTAAAAATTTGGTTCCCTTGATAGAAAAATTTGGGAGTTTAGTCTCTTTAGTTGGAAAAAAACCAAATTCGATCCCATCAATTGAAAAAAAAGTGATAATTTGATACATTCAAATGTTGTTATCCCTTCTTTAGATATGTTATTTCAATTATTTGAGGTGTGTGATATTGAGTAAAGTGTCTCTGCAATATTGTTCTATTATTAAATTTTTTTTTTTTTATACATGGCCAAAGTTGAGGAAAATAGGTAATGAATAGTGTCTATAATTTATAAATAATTTATGAAATTATTTATGCAATGAATTAAATGTTTATCCAAGTTCATTTTGCAATTCACAGAATTATTTATGGGTATATTTGTCATTTTATAATGTAAATTAACTTAACAAATAATCCTAATTTCAAAAGCTAATCCTACTAGTCTTTAAAACAATTTTTCAAAATTTATTATAATTTTAAAAGTTTTTTACCAAAAACTTTTAAGCCTGAACACATGTCATGTTGCATAGTTAGTGGACGAGGCCCTACTCCCGGATGAGATTTGTGGAAAGGATCAGGAGGCTAGTTAGAGATAGAAGGGCAGACCTCTCAAACTTCTCACCGCTGAATGCCAATAAAGCCATTGGTTGGAATTAGGGTCTGTTGAACTGCATCTACAAGTGTTGAGGCTTCAGCTCTTTGGAGGTGTCAGCCTTTTTGCTAACTGGGTATTTTTTTGCAGGTGCTTCTCCTTTCCTTTTGCTGGTTCCAACTTGAGTGGTTTGGTGCGAATTTTAACTTAAAATTTATTTAAATTCCCACACACTGCATAGTTGTCCTTATAATTTAAACAAGCCAGATTCTTTCTTAGGCTCTTCTACTAAAATTCATAAAGCAGCAACTCCCCTTCAATCTCTTCGGATTTAACACTCAGAAGACTTTCAAGGATTTTAGTTCTTAAACTCAAAATTTATACAAACATAAGTAGGGAAGAGTCAGAAATTGAAGGGAAAACAACAGCAAAATAATGCTTAATGTAAGAAGTTGCAAGACAATAAAGCTATAACTCAAGACACAGAAATTATCACTTCAGAACCCAAAATATATTTTTTTTCTTCTTTGGAAGTTAATGTTGAAGTATTTATCAAGTGAATGGATTGCCACAAATCTCCTATCGACTAATCCAATCAGAATGCCAAGCATATAACTCATTGAATGTAAGAGAGACTTTTAGGAAAACGGAAATGGGAATATTAAAAATTTGAAATTATTCTCCATCCAGATAGATTTGACCAATATAGAAAGTTTCATAAGCTGGGAACTGAGTCAATAATATATGCAACCGATTAACCATAGATGACCAATCAATACTATTTGTTTTAGAACATCAGTTCTGTATATATTAAACCATGAGTATAGTTTATTTTAATGAACTTTTCAATAATTTATCCTACAAATTAAGATGAATAGAATATTAAAACAATGAACTGGGTAAAAGATGGTTGCAGTTCACAACCTGGCATGTTTGAGACAAAGCCGCTCCTATTCTCAATGCTTTCAGAAATGAATGCAAGACAAAGAAACTTTTAAGTCAAGTCTAATATATTTGAGCTATATGCATCTGTCATTGCCAGAGAGGAAGCAACATCAGTATTCACAAATCAAAGAGGTTGTAGATAGTTTTAAATTTTGGGTGTAAAAGTAGTGAATACCTAATCCAAACAAAACATTCATTTTTAATACCCTAAAAATCGATACCTTTGCCATTGAGCCAAAAGTAAACCTAACAAAAAGCATTAAACAATTCATTCAAAAAAAAAAAAAAGGCAAATCAGGAAGAAAGATAAAGAACTGCTATAAAGCACCAACACAACTATGGTGTAAATTCAAATCAAAATTAAAAGGAAACGAACGTCGCACAATTGTTGGATTATTGGAACAAGTAAGAACAGATGCAAATGATATATTGGAAGCAAGTGAAATTGAGACTGAATGTTCTGGTCTTTATTCATCCATAGCAAGCTATTTACACATGTCTGAGATAACAAATTAGCCTAAATTTGATGCAAAAATCAAGGATTGTAACAGCAAAAAATATAAACAAATTATAGCTAAAAATAAGAAAAAGCATTTCAACAGTTTGATGACCAAGTCTCTTGAAATCTGCATATTCTCATCTTATTTTTTTTTTAAATTATATTTGACTTGGTCTTCTAGCACCTAAAATGCCATGACTTCAACACTCCTCCTTGGCGTCTAGGTGACAAACACCTATCTTTTGCTTAAGATTTTCAAATCTTTCCTTAGGTGACGACTTAATAAAGATATCTGCAAGTTGATCTTCAAAATTGCAGTGAACAAATAACATTTCATTTGATTGTTGAACTTCTCTGACAAAATGAAACTTAATTTTGATTTGTCTTGTTTGACCATGGAACATTGGATTTCTTGAAATTGATACTGCTGAAATGTTGTCCACCATGATCTTAGTTGCTTCTGTTTTTTCTTTCCTAAGTCTTCAAGAAGTTTCCTGAACCAAATAGCCTGATTTATGGCAGATGTTGCAACTATGTATTATGCCTCTGTTGTTGCTTGGGCTGTGGTTTCTTGTTTCTTAGAACTACATGTGAAACTTCCAGAACCTAATGAGAATATGTATCCTGAAGTGCTTCTAGAGTCATCAACACTGCCTCCCCAATCACTATTAGAATAGCTTAACATCTCTACCTTATTTTCAGCAAACTTAGAGTACATGGCACCAAGGGCAACAGTCCCTTTGATATATCTTAATACTCTTTTGGCTGCGGTGTAGTTTTCTCACTTGGAGAGTGCATGAACCTAGAAAGCACATTCACAACATATAATATATCAGGTGTAATGGCTGTGAGGTATAGGAGGCTACTTATTAAACTTTTATGCATACTTGTGTCTGCCTTACTTGAGTTGTCTTCTTTACTCAACTTATCACCTATTGTCATAGAAGTGTATACTAGTTTGCAGTCTTACATTATGAACTTTTTAAGAATATCCATGGCCTACTTATGTTGACAAATGAAATTCCAAAATTAGATTGCATAACTTCCATTCCTAGAAATTACCTTATGATGCCAAGTTCTGTCATCCCAAAGACTTTCTTCATTTCATCTTTGAACTCTTGTATAAGCTGAGAATGACTTCCTATTACAAGCATATCATCCACATAAATGAAGACTATCAATTGATATGTTTTATCATTTTTCACATATAAGGTAGCTTTACGTGGCTTTTGTTGAAACCAAGTTGAATCAAGTGTTCATCTATTCTTTCATACCAAGCCCTTAGGACTTGTTTAAGGCCATACAGGGCCTTTTTTAGATGATACACACAATCCTCCTTCCCTGGTATTACATATCCATTTGGTTGTTCTACATATATTTCCTCATTGAGAAATCTATTCAAAAAGGTTAATTTAACATCTAGCTACTAAATTTGACAAGGGTTATGAGCGGCAAAGGCAATAAGTAGCCTTATAGTGTCATGTCTTGCAACAGAGGCAAAAGTCTCATGATAGTCGATACCATGTTATTAAGCATAGCCTTTCACCACTAACCTAGCTTTATGTTTGCATATTGAGACATCAGGGTTGAGTTTTGTCTTGAAAATCCATTTGACTCCTATGACTTTGTGGTTTTTTGGTCTTTCCACCAATTGTCATGTCTCATTCTTATTGATCATCTCCGATTTATCTTGCATTGGTTTCATCCAAGCTTGAGAGTTATTTTCTTCATAAAAACTTGTAAGTTTAGAGACTGCCAAATTGCACCTCTGAAGAATGTCTTTCAATGATCTTGTGCCTCTCACTGGTGTTTCATCAATGTTGTTTCTAAGATCTTGATCATCAAAGGAGAAATTTGGTTGCACATTTATGTGTTCTTCACAATCCTAAGTTGATGCCTCATCAATCTTTACATCTCTGCTCAAAATAATTTTTTTATCTTAAGGGGAGAAAATTTTGTACCCTTCAATTGAAGTGTCATAGCCAACTAGTATGCCTTTATTAGCTCTGTTGTTTAGCTTGCTTTGTTTAGACTTTGGAACAATGAAGTAACATATACTTCTAGAGACCTTTAAATGTTTCATAGAGAGTTTGATATCATGCTAGACTTTATACAGTGTTCTATTTCTCAAGGCTTTTGTTGGTAGTCTATTCAATAAGTAAATCGCAGTATTGGCAGTTTCTACTTAGAACTTGCTTGGCATCTTCTTTTCTAAAAAGAGACATCTAGCCATTTCCATGATGGATCTTATTTTTCTTTTAGAAACACCATTTTGTTGTGGTGTATGGTGTGGTCAACTGTTGTTCAATACTAACCATCTTACAAAACTCAGTAAATGGGTTAGAAGTAAATTCACTGCTATTGTATGACCTTAAAGATTTGATGGTTTGACCACTTTTGTTTTCAACCAAAGCATTGAAGTCCTTGAAAATAGAAAGAACTTCACTCTTGAGCATAATAAAATACACCTAACACATCCTAGCATAATCATCAACAAACAATAGAAAATATTTGTTGCCATTCAAGGATTATGTTCTCATTGGTCCGCATACATCAGTGTGGATTAGTTGTAGTTTTTCTAAGGCTCTCTAGGCTTGGTTTTTTGGAAATAGAAAGTTAGTTTGCCTTCCTTGTTGACGTGCTTCATAGACTTGAGTTGTTTGGCTTGCTAAAAGAGACAAGGATAGTGTGATTAAGTGACCAAACCTTTTGTGCCATAGTGTTGTGTCTCCAACTTATATTCCAAGATTGATAGACTCTTCTTCATTCCAATCAAGGGTAAATGTTTTCCCTTTCATCTTGACATTCAATAATGTAGCACCATTAGGTTCAAATATGGTGCATACATAATTTTTGAACTCCAAGGAATAAATTTTTTCTAGCATTTGTCCAACACTTAACAAATTTTGGCTAAAGTTAGGCACATACAACATATCAAAGATCAATTTGATGCCCTTGTGAATTGTGACAACAATTGTGCCCTTTCCTTTTACTTGCACATGATCTCTATTGCCAATTTTTACCATGGAGCAATAAGTTTCATTAATCCCTCTGAAAAAACTTGCATTAAATGTCATGTGATGTGTACAACCACTGTTAGTAAGCCAGGTATTATTGTTAGTTATGTTCTATGAGCATGAGGTAACAAAGAGTTGCTCCTCTTGTTTTCCTACTTCTACAGTTTGTGTTTGTTGATTATTTGAAGAGTCTTTATTTTTGTACCTATACACTTTAGAGATATGTCCCAATTGCTTGTAGTTGTTACAGAGCACATCTCGTCTCCACCAATTTTTTGCCATATGTGTAGTCTTCTTACAATGTGTGCAAGGTGGGAATTTCTTCTGTTTGGCCATTCTTTACCACTTTTCTCTTCAATTTTATCTTTGTTGCTTGGTTGACTTCTACTCTTGACAAAATGTTGCATTTGAAAAGCTCCTTCTGTGATTCTGTGTTAGAGCAAAGGTGTATATTAAAAGGAAACTAAAGAAGGAAAGAGGAAGAATGACAAGTGGTAGCCAACCAAGGAAAGCACAAGATGATTAAACAATCCAGAAAAGGATTATTAGTCAAAAGCAGCAGGTAACTGAGGCGAGGAGCATGTACCAGATCTTGAGGAATTTAAAAGATGAGGTGGCAACCCTTGAGTGGAGAAGGAAATGTGAAGGAATGGGAGAGCAGTATAAAGACTTAAAGGAAAGAGAAAAAACAAGAAGCATTCAGATAAACAAGTAGGAGCAGGGAGAGTCAGCCTCTTGAGGAGCTGGAGTTTTGTTCGTGGATTGCATTTTGTGTAATGTGCTCTGTTTTTGGAAATATTTCTTGTTATGGAAATGTAATTGACAATCTGGAACCTTAGTATCAATTGTAAAATGTTCTACTGATGAATGAAATGAATACAAGAGAATTATTTGCTTGGTGGAATGAATTACCATTGAGTTTTTACAATGAATAAATTATATTGAGCTGTTACATTTAGAATGACAATAACTGCACTGTGTTGACTGTTGTGCGTTTGTCTCTCTTGGGGAGTCTTTTGCTGCAAGGGTCTTCCAACCACCTAGAGAAGTGAATTACCCTGGAGTAAGATATTGCCACTTCTCTTGGTTTGTATCACTCTGCCATGTCTTAAAATCCTTATTCTTTCTTACATTTGAAGTGAGCTCATCAACTCTTCAAGTGATATGGTTGAAAGATCCTTGGTTTATTCTAAAGAAGAAATCTTTAATTCAAATCTTTTTGGTACTATTACAAGTACCTTTTCCACAATCTTGTTGTCAGGTAAATCCTCTCCTAATAGCCTAATTTCATTAGCTATTGAGGATATTCTATCTGAATATTTAGCAATGGTTTCATCTTCCTGCATGCAAAGAGCTTCAAAGTCTCTTTTCAAGCTCAAAACCTTCATTTGTCCAGTTTTTTCACTTCCTTGATACTCCATCCTAAGCTTGTCCCAAGCTTCCTTTGTAGTTTTGCATGTCATTATCTTAGCAAAAACAAAATTAGAGACTAAATTCTGAATTATTGTTTTTGCCATAGATCTTTTGGTCTTTTCCTCTGTGTTGGCTTTGATTTGAGCTAGAGTTAGATCTCTAGAAAGTGGAGAAACAGGTCTATCTTCAACTATAACCTTCCAAAGATCAAAAGACTCAAAATATGATTGCATTTTCACTAACCAAATGGTGTATTTCTCACCAGTGAAGACTGGAGGTGTGACTAAAGAAAGATTGTTGCTAGCCATTTGCTTGAGTGAAGTTGTGCTTGGGTTTTTATAAGTCCTGTAAGACCAATTAGGCTCTGATACCAAACTGTTGGATTACTGGAATACGTAAGAACAGACGCAAATGATATAATGGGAGCAAGTGAAATTGAGACTGAATGTTCTGGTCTTTATTCATTCACAACTAGCTTTTTATACATGTCTGAGATAACAGATTAGCAAAAATCGAGGATTGTAACAGCAAAAAATGCAAACAAATTATAGCTAAAAATAAGAAAAAGCAACTCAACAGTTTGATGACTAAGTCTCTTGAAATCTGCAAATTCAAATCTGATTCTTTCTTTTTTAATTATATTTGACCTGATCTTTTGACATCTAAAATGCCATGACTTCAACAACGATAAGGGTCTTATGGATTGAAATTCTTGGAGTGAAACGCAGCATTGCAGTATTAGGGCATTGTCGTCATTTTGAGTCTAAGATGCAGGATAGAAGCAATGTCGTATTGTTATTCTGATCTTTATTTTCATTTCCATTTTTGGTTTTCTTAGAGTGCAGTTTGTTATGAGAAATAAGTTAATCTATGCTGACATAGCATAAAAGGGATCAGACTTTATGTAGTTGTCTAGAATGAATTAAATAAGAATTTTTCTTCTTCTTTACGACTTTGTGATGTTCTCTCTTTCTCTCTGAAATTCTTTTGCTTACATTCTTCGCTCATATGAACTTTGTGAGTCGAAACAGTTTAGGTTATGTCAAAGTGGTAACAGAGTAGTGATTCTAGCCATGGTAGAAGCAACGCGACTCCAAGAGTTAAAACATGAGTTGATGTAAGCAGTATAAGAAGTTGAGAGTCGGTAACAGAAATGGTTGAAGGAATCTAAGAAAGAGATCAAAGGGTTGAAGGAATCCATGGAAGTAATCAAATGGATGATCGGAGGACTCAACGTACAACAATCTGAGATTCTTCACAAGCAAAAGATGGTGGACTTAATGGAAGGGGAAGGTTCGGTCAGAGTTGTAAACAGAAGCTGTCATGGGGAGGCCAAGCTCGACTGGAGTTCCCTAAATTCAATGGAGAAGGATTCGACAATTGGCTCTTGAGAGCTGAATACTTTCTTGAAGTTGATGGTGCAGCAAGAGAAAGTTGGGTGAAAATCACTGCCTTACACCTAAAAGGCGAGGCAATATAGCGGCAACAAGGGTTCATAAGGGTGAGAAATGATTAGCCAGCGACATGGGGAGTATGTACAATGTATGGGGGCTCAGTTTGGAGTGCAAGCCTACGAAGATCAACTATCAGACCTAAGAAATTTGAAGCAGGTAGAATCTCTTCAAGACTACTTAGATTCATTTGATGAACTCTAGCCTCGTGTTGAAATCCATGAGGATTAAGCATTTAGTTTCTTCCTATCAGGATTAATCGATGTATTACATATGCCTGTTTGTATGTTTAAGCCAAGGTCCCTAATTGAAGCCTACGCCTTAGCCAAATTACAAGAAATCACTGTTGCAGCTCTTAAGGAACAACCTAGACCAACTACTAAAACTCTTTCTACCAGAACTATTTAAAAGTCTTAAAGTTATTACCACATTCCAACAACAACTATAAACATTCCAGCCCCCAAGCAACCCAGCCATACAGGGTTACTACTAGCTCCAAACATACCTAAATTACAATCAGCAAACTTCCCTAGAAATAATAAAACACTATCTAGCCGGGAAATAGATGAGAAGAGAGCTAAGAGGCTTTGTTTTGGGTGCAATGAGAAATACTCATTTGGGCATAAATGTAAAAGGAAACGGTTGTACAGTTTGCAAGCAGACATAGGCACAGGAGAAAATGCAGAAGTTGAAGGACTTAAGGAAGAAGAAGGAGAGTCAAGCTTGATGAAATTGTCACTTTGTGCCCTTAATGGGGCAACCAACCCTTGAATAATGAGGTTGACAGGCATGTATGGGAGGAAATAGTTGTTCATCTTGATTGCTTCGGGAAGTACACATAATTTTTTGAATGAAAGGATAGCCAAGAAGTTAGGATGTATAACCGAAAGTGTAAAGGGAAAATGGAGAGGAATTGTAGTGTAAGCTTAGCTGGGAAGGCTTTGAATGGAGGATGTAGGGGCAAGTATTCAAAGCAGATGTTTATCTTCTTCCGTTAGACAATTATGATCTGATCTTAGGCATTCAATGGCTCACTACATTGGGTGACATACTCTGGAACTTTGATGAACTCAAGATAACTTTTATTTGTGAAGGGCAGCAACAGATGATCAAGGGACTTGAGAATAGAGGAATGCTGTTTATTGGCAGTAGCAAAATGCAGAAACTACTGGGGAAAAACTCTCAGGTAGTTGCAACTCAATTACTTTGGTCACAACCAGAGATAGATTTGAAAATGTTACAGATTATAGAAGTCAATTTGGGACTTGAATGGGGAGAGCTGCAGCTATTGTTAGATCAATTTGAAGACATATTTCAAGAGGAAGGTTACGACCCACTAGGTCACATGATCGAAAGATAGTACTCAAGGAAGAAACACAACCAATTAACTTGAGGCCTCACAGATACAATAGTATGCAAAAAGACATTATAGAAATAATGATCAGTAAGACGGTGGAGGCTGGCATCATTTGAGCTAGTTCTAGTGCTTACTCTAGTTCAATTGTGTTAGTAAAGAAAAAGGATGGTACATAAAGATTATGTGTTGACTATAGGGAGCTCAACAAAATCACTATTAAAAATAAATATCCCATTCCCATCATTGAAGAGTTATTGGATAAGTTGGGAGGATTGACCTTATTTTCTAAAATAGATCTTAAATCAGGATATTTGCAAATACGGATGCATCCATCTTTGATCGACAAAACTGCCTTCAAAACACACGAAGGCCACTACAAGTTCTTGGTTATGTCCTTTGGGCTAACCAACACCCTATCAACCTTTCAAGACCTAATGAACTCCATTTTTAAAGCTTTTTTGAGAAAGTTTGTGTTGGTTTTTTTTTTGATGATATACTTGTTTACAGCAAGGGCAAGGAGGATCATATTCAACACCTTAGGATGGTATTCCAAGTGTGGAGAGAAAATAAATTATTTGCCGAGAAAAGCAAAATGTAGTTTCAGGTGTGCACAGATTTCCTATTTAATCTCTAATAAAGGTGTTCAAACCGACCCTAGTAAAATAAAGGCTATTTTGGAATGCCCTACACCAAAAAATCTCAAGCAGTTGAGGGGTTTTTTTGGGCTCATAGGATACTATAAGAAGTTTGTAAAAGGGTATGGGAATATGGCTAGACCCTTGACGGAACTACTTAAAAAAGATGCTTTCCAGTGGAGTGAAAATACACAAGAAGCATTTGAAGCACTCAAGGCAGCCATGACTTTTTCCCCTATTTTGGCGCTGCCCAAGTTCTCCAAGACATTCCTCATAGAAACCGACGCCTGTGGGAATGGGATAGGTGTTCTTATGATGAAAGAGGGCCATCCCATTGCATATATAAGTAGAATTCTCTCACCAAAGAACCAATTGCTATCTGTACATGAGAAGGAAATGTTGGCTATACTATTTGCAATAAAAAAATGGGAGTCGTATCTTGTGAATCAGAGGTTCATCATAAAAACTGATTAAGTATTTGCTGGAGCAGAGAGTGACGACTCCATCAGAACAAGCATGGTTTGGCAAGCTCATGCAATTCAATTACGAAATGCAATTCAAAAAGGGAAACGAAAATAAGGTGGCTGATGCTTTATCAAGGGCACCAGGAATGGAACAACACGGACTCACTGCAACAATCCTACCTTCAGAACCTATGCAAAGGATTGACCAGTCATGGGAAGCTGACAGTCACCTCCAGGGCATAATCGTTGCAAAAACAAAAGACCAGAATGCTTATAATAACTACTCTTGGGATCAGAAAAGGCTGCTGAAGAAAGGCAAGTAGTTGTGGGAAGAGACTCGGAATTGCTGCAGGACCTCATTTCATTATTTCATAGCTCATCGGTAGGGGGAGGGGGGCATTCAGCTCTTAATTTGACTGCAAAAAGGTTAGTTTCGTTGGTGCACTGGAAGGGTATTTGGCACGATGTCAGAAATTATATACGGGAGTGTCAGGTTTGCCAAAAATACAAACCTGAAAATACTGCAACACCAAGACTTCTGCAACCACTGCCTGTTCCAACAGAGTATCAAATTCTTGAAATAGGGTCAACAGACATCATTATTAAAAAGGATAATAGATTTACACACATTTGATCCAAACTTCTGGGTTAGAAAGCATAAGAAAATAAGGCAAAGATTGCATTTCAAAACTCGCTTTCCAAATGCCACTGTATCGTCTAATCCTCAACTCTGACTCTAAATCTTGAAATTTGTCAACCTCCTGAAAAAAAAAAGAATTACAAACTGCTCATTATTAAAAAGGATAACATATTCAACCATAGTTGATGCAAAATGCAACCAATAAATCATGCAGAATCAAAATCATTAAGCAATAACACCTTCAATAATTCAAAGTTCGTAAATCTACAACAGAACAAAGAAAATTGCCAAAAAAGAAAAGCATATGAAAATAGAAAAAGAGGTCTTCATGAAGTAGCAGATTGAAAACCTGAAAACACATAATTTCAGCCGACTATAATCCAAGTTCAAATATTATGCTTCTCTTCATCCACTCCCAGTCTAGCATGTGACGCCGTCTGTGATAGTAAAATTTGCCCTGGTGATCAATAGCAAGGTTGTCGGCCAGTAAATTATATGAGAGAATTATAAACTGCTCTGTCAAGCAAACAAACTAACTAACAAATTCAGACCAACAACTGGCTCTATTTTTCAAATGAACCATTAACGCACAGAAAAAAAAAAAATCATCTTTTACACTAAGCTAAATGGTGTAAAATTTATTTTAACATTTTCTTTATATATATTTTATGTATTTATATATTTATTTATTTTATATATTTATATGATATTATAAAAAACTATAATTTACTTAATTTTATTAAATAATATGTATTTAGAAATGAATAATTTTAATAGATTCAAACTAGATCAAACTATTTTTTTTTAAATTGATTTGATTTTGTTTGAAATCTAAAATAATTTTGTTTGATTTGAAAAAAATTTTAAACTATTTTTTAAAGTTGGTCTAAAAAACTATGGCATCCTAGTGAAGAACTAAGTAGGTTGACCCTTGTAAGATAATAACGCTAAAAAAAATCTCGTGTTATAATGATGAGATAAAGCACACATGGGCAGTGAGGGCCCAAAACATATTTTCACAAGATTTTGTGCAAAAAAAAAAATTAACAAGAAGATTAAACCCTAATTTGAAAGGAAAACGAAAAAGAGAGAGAGAGACAAAAGCATTAGAGTGTTCTAGACTAAGAGAGAGAAAGAATGTTATTAAAATGAAGAAAATATTCTATATCTGATTGATTTTTTATCACATGTACTAAAATTAGAAAACTATCATGGAAATACATTTAATAGGTGATGAACTCATCAATTGCAATATCTTACTGGAGGAAGAGAAGTATGGGTAATGTAGCTAATAAGCTTGACAACATTTAATGTTTTTCATTATATTAAGATAAAAAGCTATCTTGGTCAAGTAATTGTTTTTGATTGATTGTGGGGTTGTGTAAATATAGTATAATGAATCTTGAATGAACACCTAACAAATTTTGTATGCATAAGTGAAATTTTGTGTATGTGCATACGTACATACTCTTGAACAATCATACATCAAATATTGATTTTTTCCCATATTGACTGATTTGAAGAGGAATGAGTCGGCGTATAAATAACACCTCTTACTCATTAATGTCTTTATATAAGTCGTGAATGGTTGCCCTAATCTCACGTAGTTCACAATGGTGTACATAAATTTACATTAACATTAGCATAGTTTCCATAGAACATTAATAAAACCTTATAGGTAGATTCTTGAATGAACACCCAGCTCCTTCACCCTTTGTTTAATGTAATTTTTAATCTAAGAAACTTTCAGATCCTCTTCTCCTTCAACACCCAGCTCCTTACTTCCGTTTCTTCTCAAGCATCATAATAATTTCTATTAGGTATATTTTACCTTTCATTTGACGATCATAAAGTGTTATAAATATATTCATAACAGAAAATACGTTAACTATTACAGATATTTGGGCCCTTTTTTAATACAAAAGTTGTACAATGACAGAGTGGTTCTTCTTGTTTCATCAAAGCATAGCTCAGTCCTTATTTTATCAAAGTACAGTACGGCTATGTACATTGTAGATTCTCAATTCTCTCCCACATATACTACCAAATTGTCAAATACCAATACAGGGAGATGCTGATATATTCATGCAAGGTAAAGCAATAAAACTCACTGAAAAATTGTCGATATTTGGTGTTTTTTTAAAGTTTAATTAGTAATTTAGTAAAAATTATGAAAAATTAAAAAATTAATAATTTATTATAATTAACGTTTTAAGAATGTTTGATAACATTTTTATTAAGAGATACACACACACATATTAAAAGTCCTTAACAGTTAACAAAAACTAATTTTTTTCTTATCTTTTAACTCACTCTTTTTCATCTTATTTATAATTGCACAATTTAGAGATGTTAGTGGATTGTGTTGGGTTGATTTTAGCATGATCTACCATGTCTATAGGGCATATTAGGCTCATGACCCACACAGTCATTGATCTTCATATCAACCCGACTTGCAAAAAGCATATAGATTCGTGACAGAGTCTTACGGATATATGGTTGTGTTGTACCATGTTAAGTCCTTAAAAGGTGGTCCTGGTAATTCCATTAAAAAATAATTTAAAACAATAATTATTAAATTTTAATAATTTAAATTTTCTTTCAAATTAATATATCTAATAATCGTATATTACAAGTTGATTTTCTAAATTACATTTTGTTTATATTTTCAAATAATATAAAATCATTTTATATTACTAATTGTAGTACCTAATTAAAGAAAACTCTTTATTTTATCTGTAACTCTATGACAAACTTATTTTATCTAACTACATTATCTCTTCTTGGTTAATACTTAAGTTGGGATAAGTGATTCTCATGCACTTAGCTAATAAGTAGGACCAAGTATCGCACATGTGTGATCATCTGACAATGTGCCTTCTTATATTTTTGCTATAGATGTTATTGTTATCATCCCCTTAATCTCTATTAACAACATAGTTTTTATTTTATTTTTTTAATTTTGTTAATCATTATTATTTTTTAAAATATTTTGATAATTAAAAAACTTAATATATTTAGAAAAAAACATATTTAAACTATTAAAATAACTTTTTTTTTATAGAATTAATTAATTAAAAATGAGTAATATAAACTTGGTAAGAGATAACTTATACTTCTTATATCCAACACTTGATTAAAAGAAAAAGAAAAAAGCCTCTTCCAACTAAAATAACAACTACACTCACCATAAAAGGAGAAATCAGTCCGTATCTTTTACTTTTAGGGGTTGAGGAGTTGCGTAGAATGCTAGAACAAATTCATGAGAAAGGCAGCGATATTAACGGAGAAACAAAGGGACAGAAATTATAACACCAATCAATCCAATTCTCATTAATGTTCCTTTCTTTATCTGGCCCACGCCTAGCCCACGGTATGGTGCCAAAACACCCAATGTCATGATGTCAACCCAAATGTTCCCACCTTCCTTCTTCTCCGGCTGACATGCAATTGAACCGACACAGATGTCGCTATAATATGCTGACTGAGCAAGAAAATAGTCACAAAGATGATGTATTAAAATAAACAAAAAGGATTCAAGATAGCAAATCTAATCATGCAGGCACAGATAGAATACTTTATGATGGGCTGGTTTTAGGAAAGATCAATTGAGAGTTGCCCTTTATAATCGATCCAATGCCAATGACAAACCATTCAATATTTATTTTTTTTCCAAAATCCAAGCTTCAGTTGATGATTCAGATGGAAAAGGTTTTTGTGTTAGCTCTGTGGGTTGGCTTCATAGTCTGATTCTGATTCTAAGTAGGATTTGTTTTTGGGTACATATTTTGGAAGCTTATTAGCTTTAACTGAAACACACAACAGACACAAAGCTAATCTCACTTTTACAAACCCCAGCTGGGATACGGATTCTATGGCCTCCATGAAAGAATTTGAGCAGAAGCTTGTCCTGACACCTTATCTATATCCTTTCCAGACAAATCTACTAGAAGCAAACAATGCATGATTTGATTTCCTACTGTTATAATCATTGAAAACAAAGAATATACAGTAAAGAACATTTTTTACCTTCTGCTCTGAAATAAAGTTGTATAATGGACTCTGTCACAAAAACGGAAATGTTATAGTAAGGGCACGGAACTCAGCTTCTATAAAGACGCAAGTTACAAAGCTAACTGAAGCTTTACTTGTGACATAATAATTAAGGCAAATGCACCAAGCGAGTTTAACTGATATACGTGTAGATGTTAGTTCAGTTCATAGCTAGAGGTTGGCCAAACTGAATTTTCCGTCTTTTGGGATTGTAAAGGACATGAATGTTACAGGTGACAGCCTTGCTAGAATCTATTGAACTGGAAATTTGAGGATACAAACTAATGAAGTGGTATCCCAACAACATTTGGACAACAGTTTTGATGAGGCTAACCCCTATATGTTTTCATCAGTAATGTTTCTAATCAAACAGATCACCATGATTGAGTTGTCTTGATATTTAATAAATTACAAGGTATATGAATTATTCGGGTTAGAATCAAATCGATTTAGGTTGAATTCAATTATCAATTTAGCTCAACAAACTTGAAATGACCTGTCTTATCTCTGAGCTTATACCTAAACTCGAGCGGTATGTTTAGGAGCACCTCTGTTCCACATTTAGTTACTTATAGTTTTTCTTTTTCTTATTTTGTTTATTGGGTTTTGCTTTTTGTGTTGGTTTATTATTGTCACCCTTGTATCCTTTACTTTTTAAATTTTACTTAAAATCGGTTGTTGGATTCTAATTTTGAAAACTGTTGGACATAGTTGGGAAGAATTAAATAAAAGTATAAGAAGATATTAGCAATTGTCTTACCAAAAAAATAAAGACATTAGCAATTAATATTTGTATTAAATGTTAAATACAATTCCTCTTTAAAAAATGAAAAAATCGGAAGTGGAAGTGGAAGAAGAGAGAAAGAAATATTAAAATAAACGTGGTTCTCTTCCATCCACACAATTCCTCTTTAAAAAAAAATCGGAAACCTTGGGAGAAACCAAAAAAGAGCCATCCATGACTTAAAGAAATGGATCAAGTAGCCTCTAGTTTGAGTAACAAAAGGATAAGTAGATATGAATCAAACTAAATCAGAATATCTCTTAGCTTAAGTTCAACTCTAATAAAAAATAATTAGATTTGAGTTTGTCAAATCAAATTAAAGGTGGCTTAAGTTAGACTCAAATAAAAAATAATTTAACTCAATTTAGCTCAAATTCATAACTTGAATTAGTATTTCAAATTTATAACTCCATTTTGAATTGATGGTTTAAATTTGTGACTAATTAATAAAATAATATTGTTTTATCTTAATAATAGACAAAATCATTTTTTCGAGTTATAAATTCTAACCGAACTGAACTACGAATTTGAATCATAGATTTAAGCTATGAATTGAGCCATGAACACAGTAGGTGACCAAAAGTTTGAATCTTTGAAGATTCGCCATAGCAATGGGAAAATAAGAAAAATTTTGAGCCGGATCACTAAGAAATCATGAAAGGGAGATGTGGGAGTAAATAAAAAGAGGGTGGCATTTGTTTATGTTTTTGTTTCGGTGGTGAATGTTAAAGTTAGAAATGGGGATAGGGAGAGAGAGAGGAAATGAGTTTCTTAGGCAAGTTTTAAAAATACTGGAAAACATTGAGATTATAAAATATTAAAATCCTAAAAGAAAAAGGGTAAAATAGTCATTTAGAAAAGTCGAACAGAAGTTTTTAACATATATGGATGATGGGTGGTGGGATTTTGAAAGAAGAAAAAAATAGGGAGATTATCTTAAAGACAGATTACTGAATACAAATAATTATTACGTTGGATAAAATTTGATAAAAATGAATGGGATAAATAATTAATGTGTTTAGTTAACGATAATAAAAAAATTCTAATAAATTATTTTACTTAAATATCCTTGAATATAATTATTTTTAAATATTTTTTATATTATTTGTTATATTAATTAAAAATAAATTTATTTTTGTGTTAAAAAAATAATAAATTAAAATATAATTATAATAAAATTAAGATTACCTTGAAAATATTTTAATATCTAAGGTAAAAATGGTAATCAGATTATCACCTATATTACCTATCACATCAGCATTAGTAATAAAAAATTACTGTAATATTTTATCATTGATAAACCAAACAAGATAATGTAAATAATAAAAGATAAATTACAAAGGTAATCTTTAAAACACTGCAACCAAACGACCCATTCCAGTAAAATATATCCCTATATACCATAGACGGTCTAAATAGCAGTCAAATGCAATTTGATTTCATCCAAAACAGAAAAGAGTGAAAGTTCTATAATAAGTGCATAACAAAAAACTAGATACTTCAATTAATTCAGGTTAGATTTAATCAACTCAAAAATAGGATTAAGACCTGAACCTATCAAGCTGATGAGAATAATCTGTCATGCTGATCACTTTCTACATCCATATGAACCCCTCAGTAGATTTCTTCAAGCTCATTTTGCCTCTTGAATACCAACTCTTTCATCTCCCTGGCTTTCAGATTATTTGCTCAACAACATCTAGAGCAAGGCATCCTTGTCTCACAACTTCGTCAATTGAGGAAGAAGCCAAACTAGTGACATGGTCAAATTTTCTTTGCTCAATGACAGGTGTCTCCGAGAGGTTCCACAGCTTTATCAATGCACTAGCTAGACCTTGAAGCTATGCCAAACAAAAATATCCGAAAGCGGGAAAGGCTTATAGTGTCATCTGATAATTTGTAATTGCAAAAGCAGAAATACACTATCTGGACAGAAAATATGGTGAAAAAGCAAAGGAAATAAAATAAATAAGCCCTCACAACCACTAAAAATTATTTTTAAAAAAAAGTGTGGGTCATCAATTGAACAAAAATTATTCATATTTTCATCAACAAACCAAAATAACCACTTAAAAATTCGAAGGTAGAAAGTGATATTAGCTTATGAAAAGAAAGCCTGAAAATTGAACAACACAGATTACGGATGAAAAGAACTCTTTGGTTTAAATAAAAAATATTCAGAACTACAGATTAGTTAAATAAAAGCCACATGAGTTTTAAGTGACAAGAAAAAATGTTCTATGTATAAACAAATTTATTGTTGGAGTAACTATAAGTTAAGGATGGAACACATAAATATATTTGTGATAAGCTAATATTATGCTCATTAAAACTGCATATTATTGCCAGAAATTTCAACCTCATACAAGAGGTTGGATGTCTTCCATGAGCCCTTATGCTGATAGCAAATGCATTGATAGCTTTTCATCACCAAAACTTTGAAGTACAGTAATGTGTTCCAAACTTTCTGACAACAAGGATCATATGTTCATTTTTACTTAAATTCATTTAAATTTCCACACTATGTAGAGTTGTCCTTATAATTTAAACAAGCCAGATTCTTTCTTAGGCTCTTCTATCAAAATTCATAAAGTAGCAACTCCCTTTCAATCTCTTCAGATTTAACACTCAGAAGACTTTCAAGGATTTTAGTTCTTAAACTCAAAATTTACACCAACATAAGCACGGAAGAGTCAGAAATTGAAGGGAAAACAACAGCAAAATAATGCTCAATGTAAGAAGTTGCAAGACAATAAAGCTATATCTCAAGACACAGAAATTATCACTTCAGAACCCAAGATATTAATCAAAAAGCCCAAATATTTCACCCCAACCATGCTGTGAAACACAACAAATATATTATTTTTTCTTCTTTGGAAATTAATGTTGAAGTATTTATCAAGTGAATGAACTGCCACAAATCTCCTATCAACTAATCCAATCAGAATGCCAAGCAAATAACTCATTGAATGTAAGAGAGACTTTTAGGAAAACGGAAGTGGGAATATTAAAAATTTGAAATTATTCTCCATCCAGATAGATTTGACCGATATAAAAAGTTACATAAACTGGAAACTGAGTCAATAATATATGCATCCGACCAACAATAAATGACCAAACAATTCTATCTGTTTAGAACATCAGTTCTGTATACATTAAACCATGAGTATAGTTTATTTTAATGAACTTTTCAATAATTTCTCCTACAAATTAAGATGAATAGATTATTAAAACAATGAACCGCGTAAAAGATGTTTGCAGTTCACAACCCGGCATGTTTGAGACAAAGCTACCCCTATTCTCAACGCTTTCAAAAATGAATGCAAGACAAAGACACTTATAAGTGAAGTCTAATACATTTGAGCATATATGCATCTGTCATTGCTAGAGAGGATAATTATATAAAGAGGTCGTAGATAATTTTATATTCTGGGCGTAAAAATAGTGAATGCCCAATCCAAACAAAACACTCACTTTTAATACCCTAAAAATCGAAAACTTCTACATCAAGCCAAAAGTAAACCTAACAAAAAGCATAAAACAGTTCGTTCAAAAAAAAAAAAAAAACACAAATCGGGAAGAAAGAGAAAGAACTGCTATAAAGCACCAACACGGCTACTTACCAGCGAGTTAAATGACGATTGAGACAACGTTTCACTACGAAACAGTTGAATGACGTTAGAATGAAGATTGAGACTGCTATTGAAGCCACAAAGACAACCAACAGTGACGAAGATATGAGGTTTTCTGTCCGGCAACGAAAAAATGGGGAAATTTTTTTAGAAGAGAAGTGAACTGAGATATAGAGGAGTGTCGCCTCTTCACTGCCCAGGGAGAGCGAGCGCTCTGCTGTTAACATAATGGCATGAGGGGCGTCTTTTGTGGATGATGATTAGAATGAAGATTGAGACGGTGACTGTTATTTGATTTTTTATTTAAATAATTTATATTTGAATGTTAACTTTTTATGTCATATTTAGTAGGAGTTGATGTAAATCGAATTAAATTGAGTTGAATTTGAATACTTTTTTACTCAAATTTAGTTAAAATAAAAAATAGTTTGATTAGAATTTGATTCAAATTCATCGAGATAATTTTGAGTCATAAAGTTAATACAAGTGGATCAAAGAAGCCCAAGTAACTTGTTAAATGAGACATGTCCTAAACAGTGATGCCACAGAGAAAGAAGGAGGACACTAAAAGCACTAAAAGCAAACACTGACGTTGAGAGTTCGAATGGTAAGACACGATAGAGACCTCAATCAAGTGGATCTTAAAGAAGAATCTGTCCAATGTGTAAAAAAATAGCTTTAAAATGAGATGAATAAAATAAAAAGACAAAATTGTTACCAAAGGAAAATTTAAAATTGAGTTGACACTTTTTGAGATTAAATTACATTTAAATTTAAACTTTGAGATTACATTTAACTTAAAGTTTAACTTTTAATATTAGATTTATTTGAGTTTAAATTCTGATATTGGATTAAATTTTATCTACAAAGTGTATATAAATATGTGAAAAATCATTTGTAAACAATACACAAGAAGTCATAGAGAAATACATAGAGTTTATTTGGTTATTCTTCCCTTCTTTATTCTGCTTCTTAGTTGTTAGCCTTGTTTTTTTTTATTAATCTTATTCTACTCTACTCAAGTCCCTTCCTAACCAACTCTGAACTCACTTCAAATGGCCACCTCAATTTCCTCCACTCGATAAATATCGACTCTCCCTCTACATAAATAAACGTATAGTTAACTACTTCTTCGCTTTACCTTGTCATCTCCTTTCTTGTTGTCAAAAAAAATTTTGATGGTTGGTCTGGAAAACACTTCTTATTCTTTTTCTTATAGTCTAACACCTTATGTCTATTGTGGATGGCCTTAAGCCTCCACCAACACAACTTTTGCCCCTCTCATCTAACATCAATCCATTGTCAACCTTTCCCATCTCTAATCCCACCTACACAACTTGGCTCACACGTAATCAGACCACACTTGGTTGGTTACTTGCAACTTCTTCCAAATCCATTATAACCCAGCTATCAAACCACACTATCTTTGTATTTGTTTAGTCTTGCCTTGCTTCGTCATATGTTGCTCAATCTACCGCCCAAGCTGCATCTCTTTGAATACAACTTCAAGCCATTCGAAAGGGCAATCAATCAGTTACAAAGTTTATACAATAAGCAATTTCAGTTAGTGATCAACTTCAAGCAATTGATAAACCAATTTCTAACATTGAGTATCAAACCCACCTCTTTAGAGGTCTTGGTAGTGAGTTTTTTGCTCTTACCACTGTCATATATGTCCATACCCAAATCCAACCACCGATAGCATATTATAGACATTAATGTTGGATGCCATGGTCTTTCTTAGTGACCAATCTCAACACATTTCTCTCTCATGTATTTATTTGTTAGACTCTCAACTTTTTATAAGAACCACTCACAAAGCACTTGTTTTTTCTTTTTAGCCTAACTCTAATACATAATCTTCAAAATATAAGAAACATTTCACTCAAACTTGGTTAAAAATAAAGACTGATTTTTATTTTTCTACAAAACAAATAGTGACACTAATTGCAAAAAGAATTTGACCACTTGCTGTCAAACTAACCCATTATCGATAACTAAAGAATTTCCAAAAAAAAAAAGTAGGACCAATTAAGAACATGCTAACAACCACTTAGAAAACAACTTTGAATTATTCAACTCCTGTAATAGTTCATAGGCTATTTTCTCCTTTGATATTTACCTTTTATGGTATCAAAGCCTCTGACCTATGTCTAAAAATGGATGTTATTCATACGCAGATGAACTATCAAAGTACGCTAGAGAAAAATGCAACATTTGGACCTTTGTATCTCAACACTTGTCTCGAGTGAGAGTTTTCTACTCTCAAGTCTACAGGCGATAAAATCGAAATTGTCAAAAAACAACTATCGCTACTAGAGTGCACAAAATTTTGTTCTTAGTAGGTGCTCATGAGTCCCACAGTTCCAACCAATATGTCACATCCGAATTCTTTTCAACACATGAATAGGGTCATCATACTTCTAATTGGACATTATATAATTGAAAGAATATAATTTTCTGTTATTTTTCATGTTCAATAGAATTACAATTATATAGGATATTAGGATAGCTAATTTAGGAAGACTATTAACTACTTCTATCTAAGTTTAGGAAGAATATTATAGCATTCCTACTCTATATGAGTATCTATGATTCACTATCTATACAATATCTCAACAATATCTCAACATATCTCAACACTCCCCCTCAAGCTGGTGCATATAACATATGCACCAAGCTTGTTACAAATAGAGACCCTGTGAGTCACGTCCTGTACCAATCGTCCGTCTCGTACTGCGGTCCAGAGATGTGGTCAGAAGCATCAGAATTGAGAACCCACGGTCCATAAGAAGAGGACTGAGTAAAGCATATGGCTAGGTGGCCTGGATGTGCACTAGAAGCAATGTTGGATGAGGACTGTTTCGATGTCTGATACTTGAGATATTCTTCGTAATCAGCAACTGTGAGAGTCAATGATGGTTGAGACTGATTATTAGAAGAGTGTGGAACATCCATCTGAGTAGAAACGCTGAAAAGCTCTCGAAGATGACGCCGGTAGAAGACTCACAGTCTGAAGAGAAGAGAAAGATCTGCAGAAATTGATTTCTGACGATAACAGAAGCGAATGGTGACAGAACGGCGCGTGGATGGTCGGAGGAGGATCACCGGAGCTTTCTGTAACTTACAGTGCCGACGGTGAGGCAGCACGCTCTCCAGAGAAGCAGATCGGAGATCACAGTCGGAGCACGAACAACGGCCAGCGCGTGCGAGCTATTCCGGCGTTGGATGGCCACGGAGTTTCCACGGATGGAATCGCCGGTATCGTCTGAGTCCGATTGAGAGGGTGGTGTCGTTTCACGTTCGCTGGAACAGGAGATCGACGACGGAGATACCGAGGAGACAAGCGGCGCATGCGGGCGCGTACAATGGCGAATGACAACGGGACTTCGACGGGATTGACGGCGAGACTATTCCGATCCCTCCAGTGTGAGCACAATCACCGGAAAATGATGAAATCACGGTGATCGGAGAAACAGCCGGAAAGGGTTGCTTTGATGGATGTGTCGGCGAGAGAATCTTGATCACACTGGTATAGGCACGATCACCGGAAAAATGACGGAAGCACAGTGATCAGAGAAACAGTGGAGAAAGGGGGTTTGATTCGCCGGAACAGAAATTTTAAAAGCTAGGCTCTGATACCATGAAAGAGTATAATTTTCTGTTATTTTTCATGTTCAATAGAATTACAATTATATAGGATATTAGGATAGCTAATTTAGGAAGACTATTAACTACTCCTATCTAAGTTTAGGAAGGATATTATAGCATTCCTATTCTATATGAGTATCTATGATTCACTATCTATACAATATCTCAACAATATCTCAACAATATCTCAACATATCTCAACAATAATCGAAGTTCTTCTTCTTTGTTTTGTACATATAAATAACAACAAAACCTTGACTCTATACATAGATATAAATAGTAACAATCACTTCCATACAAGCAGGTTCCAAAAAAATTTTCCTTCTTGAAGTGTTCTCTACTCGATATACCATATAAATTTTAGGTTATCCCTTAGGATATAGAATTTTGTATAAGGATAACAACATCCGTAGTTATCGAATAATTACCTTTTTCTATGTGAAACATTTTTTTTTTTTTTAAAGATTGAACTTTTACAATTTCCTATTATGTTAACTAAATTTTCAATTTTTTTTTCTATTGAAGGAACTCAATTTTCACAATTCTTATTAAAGGTATTAAAGTAATCATCTTGCTTCCAAAACAAAACAAAACAAACGATTATAATTGTGTTTATTAGTACTTTCAACAGAAAATATTGCAAGCTTGATCCCCTCCATAAGAAAATCCAAAAATTTGGTTCTTTTAATAGAAAAATATGGGAATTTGGTTAATTTATTGGAAAATAAAATAAAATTTGATCCTTTCAATATCTGCCGTTTTATAGTGTAAATTAGCTTTACAAATAATCCTAATTTCAAGAGTTAATCCTTCTAGTCTTTAAAACTATATTTCAAAATTTATTATAATTTTAAAAGTTCTTTTACCAAAAACTTTTATTGGTTGAATTGACAACTACTTCATCAATAAAGCGCATGAACACATGTCATGTTGCATAGTTAGTGGACGAGGCCCTACTCCCCGGATGAGATTTGTGGAAAGGATCAGAAGGCTAGTTAGAGATAGAGGGGCTAGCCTCTCAAACTTCCCACCGCCGAATGCCAATAAAGCCATTGCTTGGAATTGGGGCCTGTCGAACTGCATCTTCAAGTGTTGAGGCTTCAGTTCTTTGGAGTTGGCAGCCTTTTTGCTAACTGGGTATTTTTTTGCTGGTGCTTCTCCTTTCCTTTAGCTGGTTCCAACTTGGGTGGTTTGGTGCGGGTTGGTCTGGTCTTTTTGAATGAATGTCCCTCTTCACCGCCTCATCTCTTCTGCTGCTGGACTTTTTATGGGTTCTTCATCCTGCGTTCTCTGTTTCCGGCCTGTTTCCATCTCATGGTGTGTTTTCAGCCTTTTCTCTGCAACTCCCTGGTGGTCTCCGGCTTTCTGTGGTTCTCCTCTGCATCGGCCTAGCTTCTTCCAATGTGTTCTTAGGTCCTGTGGAGGCGCCGTTATGCTACTGGTCTATTTTGGCTCGGGTTGGCTCTCTGTGTTAGTTTTTCTTTCTTCATGACTTCATGCATGGTAACTGCTTTCTTCATGGCTTCATGCATGGTAACTGCAGCAGTTACCTCTTCATGGGATAATGGTAACTGCTTCATGCAGTTACTTCTTCATGGTGTAATGGTCTGTAACTCCCATGTCATAACTCCACAATTTGCGTAGCATTCTTGATGGTAGAATGCTTCTTCAGGCTATAAATAGGGTCCCTGGGTGAGCTTTTTCTACACTGAAAACATACACCATTCTATGAGAAAAAGAGATCACCTGGAAGACGAAGGTTCAGAACAATTCCAGACGATTATTCTGCATCAAATCGTCAAGCAATGGCTGGAGGTTAGTGTTTAATATTCCGCAATATAGTTTTGGTTTCTATCTTGCATATTCAGTATATATATATGCTTAGATAGAGACCATATACATGATTCTATCATTTGGTATCAGAGCGATTTTATGCCTCTGCCTTGCTTTGATGTGTTAAACATGCATATTTTTATAAAATCCCGAATTTCTTTAGAGAGAGAAAGTTGGCTGTTGGCATTTTTTGAATAAAATTTTTACTTAGATGAATTCTACATCAAAAACTGAGAATTTTGATATATTGAACGTCAAAATCAGAGTTTTGTAGGCTGATTTAGAGTGCAAAATGTATACGGGTCTGTCGACCCGAATCTTGACCCGGCTAGAGGTCAGGGACGATCTTCAGATGACATGTCGTTTGCTTTTGGTTTCTACAGACGACATGTCATACGCATCACTTCTGTCTCTTTTGTTATGCACTTCCAGCCGACATGTCATTTGCATTCATCTCCAGCGGATGACATGTCGTTCATCTACTTTATTAAAATGTAAAAATTTCCTTCCGTTTCGTGTTTTGAACCCAGGCCACAAGGCACAAGGTTCTGAGTCAGACACTTGCCGCTCAGCCAGCCTTCATCTTCGTTGAAAATTTGGGACATCGTACATTGTTATATGCTTTAGTTTTAGTTGCCATGAATAATAACTTTGTTAGGGTTAAGTTTGAATATTTTTTGGCTTTAATAAAATATATTTTTTATAATATGTGATTGCCAAAATTATTATTATTAATTTTAATTGGATAATTTAAGTTTCATTTATCCAATTTTTAGTGTTTATTAAATAATTTAATATTATTTATATGATTAATTTTTATGCATAATTTTGGTTTAAATGAAATTATACTTTAAATAATTTCTTAAGGATTATATGCATAAAATTAAATGTCATGTGATTAGTATAATATTTGATTGATCATAGAGTAGCCACAGCATCTTTGATTATATCAAAGTTATACATTAAGTATCCTGGGATCACATTTAGTTATATAACATCAATTGTAATTAATCAATATAAATATGATAAATTTTATCCCACAGGAATTTTTATTATATTTATGTGATTAATTAGGATGAAATAACAAATTATTTTTCTTAATCTACCCACAGGAATTAAGAAAAGGAATATAATTTGGTAGTTTTATCATACGGTTTATATATTTGTAGATAAACCTATTTAAATTAAAAACTTAGCCCACAGGCAGTTTTTATGTTATATGGTTTATATATTTAAAGCATGTTTATACATTGGTAGAACATGATATTAATTTTGATAGCTTCAAATTTAGTGACTTAAGCGTGTATGTTAATATTTATTTGCAGTTATTCAACCTGTGAATTTCTCTGATAATGTATGTGATGTTCCTATTTTGAGTGGTGACAATTATAAAATTTGGAAGGAGAGAATTCTTCTCCAATTAGGGTGTATGGACATTGATTATGCTATTAGGAAGGATGAACCACCTACAGCTACAGAAACTAGCACTCAGAATGAAATTGCCCTGTATGAACGTTGGGAGCGATCTAATCGCTTGAGTATGATGTTCATCAGGACACGCATATCTGCTAGTATTCGTGGTTCAATCCCTGAGTGTAATAATGTCAGGCAATTACTGAAGGCTATTGATGAACAGTTTGAGTCTTCAGATAAAGCACTTGCCAGCACTCTAATAACAAAGTTTACATCAATGAAGCTCACTAGTGTTAGAGGTGTGCGTGAGCACATCATGCAAATGAGGGATCTTGCGGCTCAACTTAAGGCTCTTGAGATTGAGATGTCTGAATCTTTCCTGGTGCATTTCATTCTAAATTCTCTTCCACAACAATATGGACCTTTCAAAATCTCTTATAACACACATAAGGAAAAATGGTCAATCAATGAACTTCTGACCATGTGTGTTCAAGAGGAAGGAAGGTTGTTGATTGAAATGAATGAAAGTGCACATATGGTTACACAAGGGAAAAAGACGAAAAACCAAGCTAAGTATAAGGGAAAGGATAAAATATTCAATCAGCCCGAATTTAAGAAGGAATCCAAATGTTTTTTCTGTAAAAAGAAAGGACATGTCAAAAAGGATTGCATTAAGTTTAAAGCTTGGCTTGAAAAGAAAGGTAATCCAATCTCACTTGTATGTTATGAATCTAATATGGTTGATGTTTGTCATAACACTTGGTGGATTGATTCTGGTTCTACAATCCATGTTTCAAATACCTTGCAGGGCTTTCTAAACCAAAGGAAGCCGATGGCCAGTGAACAAAGCATCTATTCAGGAAATAAGATGCGTTCACATGTGGAAGCTGTCGGAACGTGCAGATTAGTTTTAGATTCTGGTTTTGTTTTGGATTTAGAACGAACCTTTTATATTCCAAGTTTCTCTAGAAACTTGATTTCTGTTTCAAGACTTGTACCCTTTGGATTTTCCTTTATATTTAATGAAACTGCATTTAGTTTGATTTATAAATCTGCAGTTGTGGGAAATGGTACATTGTCTGATGGTTTGTTTCGAATTCATTTACAAAATATTGTTTCATTTAATTTGATGCATGTTCAAGATAATGTTGGTATTAAAAAAAGTGTTATGAATGAAAATTCCTCTATATTGTGGCATCGGAGATTGGGACATATCTCCATAGAAAGAATTAAAAGGTTAGTGAATGATGGAGTACTAGATACTCTAGATTTTACTGACTTTGATACTTGTGTGGATTGTATAAAGGGAAAACAAACCAACAAGTCAAAGAAAGGTGCCAAGAGGAGTTCAGACATATTAGAAATCATACATACAGATATTTGTTGTCCTGATATGGACGCTTATGGTCAAAAATACTTCATCTCATTTATTGATGATTATTCACGATACATGTATCTCTACATGCTCCATAACAAGAATGAAGCATTAGATGCCTTTAAGGTTTTCAAGGCAGAAGTAGAGAAACAATCTGGAAAACAAATTAAAATCGTGAGATCAGATAGAGGTGGAGAATATTATGGTAAATACACTCATGATGGACAAGCACCTGGTCCATTTGCAAGGTTTCTTGAAGAAAATGGGATTGTTGCCCAATACACTATGTCTGGTTCTCCGGACCAAAATGGTATAGCAGAAAGAAGAAACCGAACTCTATTGGACATGGTGCGGAGTATGTTTAGCAGCTCCAAACTTCCTAAATCACTGTGGGTAGAAGCTCTTAAAACGGCAGTGTATATATTGAACCGAGTTCCAACCAAGGCTGTTTCTAAAACACCATTTGAGTTATTTAAAGGTTGGAAACCGAGTTTGCGACATATACGCGTTTGGGGATGCCCGTCTGAAGTAAGAGTTTATAATCCACATGAGAAGAAATTAGACCCAAGGACTATAAGTGGTTATTTCATTGGATATGCTGAAAAGTCTAAGGGTTATAGATTTTATTGTCCATCACATAGCACTAGAATAGTGGAATCTCGAAATGCAAAATTTCTTGAAAATGACTTAATCAGTGGGAGCAATCAATCTCAGGATTTAATTTTTGAGAAAGATCATTCAGGTACTCAACCACCCATTTCGAGTAATAGATTGGTTGTTATTCACAACACCCCTCAAGTTCAAATGGATGTTGAACAACCAATCAATGAAATTCCACAAGTTGCTGATAATACTCTAGTAGATCAAACTGTTCAACAACCATCAGATATTGTTGAACCTCCAGTTGTACACTCTACTCCACAAGAGGATAGTGTTACAACATTAAGAAGATCAACTAGAATGAAGAAATCAGCTATTTCTAGTGATTATATAGTGTATTTACAAGAAATTGACCATAATTTAGGAGCCGAAGATGATCCTGTTACGTTTTTACAAGCAATGGATTGCAGTAAATCTATTTTGTGGTACAATGCTATGAAAGATGAGATGGAATCTATGAAGAGTAATGGAGTCTGGGATCTTGTCAAGTTACCTAATGGGGCAAAGGCCATTGGGTGTAAATGGGTCTATAAAACAAAGAAAGACTCATTAGGTAACATCGAGAGATATAAAGCAAGACTCGTTGCTAAGGGTTTCACTCAAAAGGAGGGAATCGATTATACAGAGACCTTTTCTCCTGTATCTAAGAAAGATTCTTTTCGTATTATAATGGCATTAGTAGCCCATTTTGACTTAGAACTGCATCAAATGGATGTGAAAACGGCATTCCTCAATGGAGATTTAGAGGAAGAGGTATATATGAAACAACCTGAAGGATTCTCCTCTAGTGATGGTGAGCAATTGGTGTGCAAGCTTAGGAAGTCCATATATGGATTGAAACAAGCATCCCGTCAATGGTATTTGAAATTCCATGAGGTTATCTCTTCATTTGGTTTTGAAGAGAATATCATGGATCAATGTATATACCAGAAGGTCAGTGGGAGTAAAATTTGTTTCCTTGTTCTATATGTGGATGATATATTACTTGCAACCAATGATAAAGGATTGCTTTATGAGGTGAAACAATTTCTCTCTAAAAACTTTGATATGAAAGATATGGGTGAAGCGTCTTATGTCATTGGCATTAAGATTCATAGGAACAGACCTCAAGGCATACTAGGTCTATCTCAAGAAACCTATATCAACAAAGTTTTAGAAAGATTTCGGATGAAAGATTGTTCGCCGAGTATAGCACCAATTGTGAAGGGTGATAAGTTCAATTTGAACCAATGCCCTAAAAATGAACTTGAAAAGGAACAAATGCAGAACATTCCCTATGCTTCAGCTATTGGAAGCCTTATGTATGCTCAGGTTTGCACAAGACCTGATATTGCATTTGCTATTGGGATGTTAGGAAGATATCAGAGTAACCCAGGTATAGACCACTGGAGAGCTGCAAAGAAAGTGATGCGGTACCTTCAAGGGACCAAAGAATACATGCTTATATATAAACGAACTGATAATTTAGAGGTAGTTGGTTACTCCGATTCGGATTTTGCCGGCTGTGTTGATTCAAGAAAATCAACATCTGGATATATTTTCTTGTTAGCCGGCGGAGCCATATCTTGGAGGAGTGCTAAGCAGTCATTGATTGCTACATCTACCATGGAGGCTGAGTTCGTTTCTTGTTTTGAGGCTACATCACATGGTGTATGGTTGAAGAGTTTCATATCTAGGCTTAGGATTGTGGATTCTATTTCTAAGCCGTTAAAAATTTATTGTGACAATTCAGCTGCTGTTTTCTTGGCTAAAAATAATAAAAGTAGTAGTCGAAGTAAACATATCGACATTAAGTATTTAGCCATTAAGGAACGTGTAAAAGAAAATAAAGTGGTCATTGAACACGTCAGCACTGAATTGATGATAGCCGATCCTTTGACAAAAGGCATGCCACCAAAAAGTTTTAAGGATCATGTAGAGCGAATGGGAGTTGGTCTCATGTTGTAATAGTGATGGTAGTGAGTTCCATCATGTGATTTGATGTATATACATTTTCTATAATAAAATTTATTCAGTTTTTCAATTGATTAAGTTTTCTCATTTTATGTGCACATTTTGGTTGAGAAAATAATCAATTTTGGACCTAGAATAAACATAAGGTTTATTCATTAAGTCATAAAGGAATGAATACATCGTGATACATGGAAGATAATACTCGTTCTTAGAGGACTTATCGCCATGATTCATGTATTTTATTTCTTTACTTCAGTATGTGGATTGATGGGTTACAGACCAAGTGGGAGAATGTTAGTTTTTCTTTCTTCATGACTTCATGCATGGTAACTGCTTTCTTCATGGCTTCATGCATGGTAACTGCAGCAGTTACCTCTTCATGGGATAATGGTAACTGCTTCATGCAGTTACTTCTTCATGGTGTAATGGTCTGTAACTCCCATGTCATAACTCCACAATTTGCGTAGCATTCTTGATGGTAGAATGCTTCTTCAGGCTATAAATAGGGTCCCTGGGTGAGCTTTTTCTACACTGAAAACATACACCATTCTATGAGAAAAAGAGATCACCTGGAAGACGAAGGTTCAGAACAATTCCAGACGATTATTCTGCATCAAATCGTCAAGCAATGGCTGGAGGTTAGTGTTTAATATTCCGCAATATAGTTTTGGTTTCTATCTTGCATATTCAGTATATATATATGCTTAGATAGAGACCATATACATGATTCTATCACTCTGCAGCTGCTTTAGTGCTGGAATCCTCTCATGTTCTTTTGCCTTTCTCCTTCTCTGGAGTCGCTGATCCCTGCATCCCTTTCCCCTGTTGGTTTTCTCCTGCATTGGGGTTCATTGGATATGTTGGCCTTTGTCTGCCTTACTACTGCCGAATTTGTGTTCTTAGCTGCCAGTTTTGCTGGCACCTTCCTATCCTTTCTCTCCCAGAGTGTTTCTTGTCTGTCCTGGAGCGTTCCAGCAGTGTTTTGCCTGGATGGTTCTTGGTTGTGGTTCCACCTGGTGGTTTACTGTCCTGTGCCTTGTTCAGCTTTGCTGTCTGAGTTGGTGTCCTCCATACCCGTTGCTGTGCCATCCTGATGTTTGCTGCTCTGTTGTTGCTGGAGCTCCCATCCCTGGAAAATACAGTCTGCTTCTGCTAATGCCCTTATTTTTACTGCTGCCGCTCCTGTTGGTGGTTCCTGAGTGCTGCTTCTGTTCTTGCTGGTGCCGTCGTTTCTGCTCTCTGTTGTTGCTGTTTCTATCTTTTGGTGGGAGGTGCCTCCCTGGTTCTGTTTGTTTCGGCTGCTGCATCTGTCCTTCTACTTGTGCCTTCTTCAATTTTTGCAAGCTGCTCTTTTTGGTTTCTGGTGGGCAGTTGTGGTGGATTTCTTGGCTGCCTGGTGTGTGAACGAGCTGGTGTTTCTGTGGCTTCCTAGGCATAGAGGATTGTTGTGTAAGTGAACTGTGTGGATCCAGTGGGCTCCCTGTAGTGTGGGTTGGAAGTGTGGTTCGATCGTGATTGTGTTGATCTTTATGTTGGTTTGATGGGCTCCTTGTAGTATGGGTTGGAACTGATTTTGCTATCCTCCATCTTGTGGATGAACTTAGGTTGTTTTCCCCTAGCTGGTTTTTGTTAAATGTATATATATATATATATATATATATATATATATATATATATATATATATATATATATATATATTTAAGTATCCAAATAATAATAATAATAGACACTATAATTCATCTCTAGTGAAAATAGGAAAATTTCAAAACCCCTATACTTTATCATTACTAAGATCCATCAAATTTAAAAATTCATTACAAGAACTTGTTTTTAATCAAAGTTGACCTTATAACATGCATATACTTGCCATCAAACTCATGGCAAAGGTAGAAGGTTGTCAAACTCAGGCTGTCTCATTGAAAGGATGTTGGCTAGCCAGTTCTTCCATTTCTATCTGCGAATCAAAAGCAATTATCCATAGTTAAATAACATAACATAGACAAAAGAAAGGTTTAAAGGTATGTGATTGATCACCTAGATTACAACTTTATTGTTATTGAAAATAAGAGGATGTTAGCCTAAATTGAAAACCTATCTGCCTTTTCTTGTTTTGATTTCTACAAGTTGGGCTCTGATTTTGATGAGTCTTGTCACTACTTCTTTCATGGTGATCCTGTTCAGAGGTGATTCTCTTGTACACTCCATAGCCAAGCTTAAGATAGACGAAACACATTCTTCCTTGCTTGAGAAATGTTCATCATCCCTTCTAAGCAAATCTGTGTCCACGACTTGCATCACTGTGCCGCATAATGATTCACTAACCCACCTCCTTAAGCTCATTTCTTCTGTAAACATTTCATTTGTTGGCTTTTTCTTGGTAAATGTTTCCATTAGCATGACACCATAGCTGTACACATCTCCTTATCTAGATACCTTTCCTTCTCTCCCGTATTCTAATCACAGTAATCATGTATGTGCACTTTTATTGCTACACATAAATAGTAACAAATCGAAGTTTTAATAAAAAAATTACAACAAATGGAGGTATCAAACTATCATCTATTTTTATTGAAGGATCTAAAGTTTGTATTTTTTTTAATTAATATAATTAAACTTTCAATTTTTTCTATTAAAAAAACCAAATTTTCAAATTTTTTTATTAAACGACTAAACTTTACTATTTCCTATTAAAAATACCAAATTGATGACCTTGTTTCCAAAATAAAACAAAACAAAATAAATTTAATTGTGTTTGTTTAATACATTTAATAGAAAATATTCAAATTTGGTTTTTTATATAGGAAAATTTAAAAGTTTGGATCTTTCAATATAAAAATTTGAAAGTTAAGTCTCTCAAATAAAAAAAAACAAAATTCGATTATTTCAATAAAATAAGTTGATAGTTTCATGTCAACATATGTTGTCATCTTAGAAAAAAAAAATGAAACAATTACCCGGCTCCATATAACCAATGGTGGCAAGAGTCTTTGTTTGTGTTATGGAGTTTTCTTCACCTAAGAGCTTTGCAATGCCAAAATCACTCAAATATGCAACCATATGTTCATATAGTAGGACATTGCTTGGCTTTACATCACAATGAATGATTGGGATTGAATAGCCAAAGTGGAGATATTCCAAAGCTGAAGCAACATCGATCATTATATTCAGTCTATGAGAAATGTCCAAAACATCCTTCTCATGGAACAACAATTTCTCCAAGCTCCCATTAGGCATGTATTCAAGTATCAAAGATTTAAAGTCATCATTTGAACAACTACTAATGATTTTGACAAGATTTTGATGGCGAACACCTCTTATCACTTCACATTTAGTTTCAAAACTTGTAAGAGCTCTTTCAAAATCCAAGAGAAATACTTTTGCTACAACCTCCATTCCGTCATCTAATCTTCCTTTGTAAAATGAACTGTAACTTCCTTTGCCAAGCAAGTTGTTCTCACTGAATCCATCCGTTGCTCTCACAAGTTCCTGGTAAGAAATTTTTCTCCATGTTCCTCCAGGACAAAAATCAACATTGGTAGTTGGCCTTGTTCTCCTTTTCCAGATAAACAAAGACATAAGAACTAGGACAACTAATGAGACTGCAATGCATGTCGGCAAAAGAATCAATAGGAAAACCTTTTTAGCCCTTGATTTTCGATGAGTGTGTTTTTTGCATGGTGGAACTTGTAGTTGAGGAGGTCCACACAATGCAAGATTCCCCATAAACGATTGAGCTGAGAAATTTTTTAAGGACCCTCCTCTAGGAATTTCGCCACTTAATTGGTTGAAAGATAAATTTAGATATTTGAGGTAGATGAGTGCCTCCAAAGACTTGGGAATCACTCCAGAAAGGTTATTTCCAGACAAATCCAAGAATTCCAGGCTTTTTAAGTTGCCAAATGTTTCAGGAATGGAGCCTTGTAATCTATTGTAATTTAAGGAGAGAGATTGTAGATTTTCTAGGCCTCCAATAGCAATTGGAATCTCTCCTGAAAAAAGATTCCTTGAAAGATTTATAGCTATGGCAACCTTAAGATTTCCAATGTCTAATGAAAGAGATTCGTCTAGAAAATTTGATGACAAATCAAAGTACAAGAGATCCTTAAGGTTCCACAAAGTTGATGGTATAGAAGTTAACCTATTTGAATGTAAAAACAAATTTCTCAGTGCAGTGAGCTTGCCAATACATGCAGGTATGACTCCATAGAACTTGTTTTCCCCCAAATTCAACTCATACAATTCATTTAAATGACAAAAAGTATCTGGGATGAGTCCATCAAATTTATTATTTTGAAGATACAAACCTTGAAGATTTTGTAGTCCATCCAAAGTAACTGGAATTGGTCCAGTCAATTCATTATCTTGTAATTTTAGTTCTAGCAAGTTTTTCAAGTTTCCAATTTCTTTGGGAATTTTTCCACTAATGTTGCAATCATTAATGTTAAAATATTCCAAAGAAATAGAAAGATTCCCTATGGAACTTGGAAGGATGCTATTCAATGGATTTTTGCTTAACCTTAGGACTCTTAAACTCTTGCAATTTGTCAAATTGCAAAGAAAGCTCAGATCATGAGCAGATGTGAAGTAATTATATTTTAAATCTAGTATCTCAACATTTTTTAGATTACCAATTGTACTAGGAATGAAGCCTGAGAATGAGTTAGATGAAATATCTATCATGTAGAGCTTGGAAGCATTGGTGATGAAATCAGGAAATGGTCCACTGAAATTATTTTCCCACAAGACAAGAACCTCAAGGTTTGGAAGTGCTGCAATTGATGGAAGAATTCCTGAGAGTTGATTGGCAAATAATGAAACCATTTGCATTGTTGAAATGTTGAATATAGTAGCTGGGACAGGGCCAACTAGGTGGTTATATACAAGTACCAAGCTCTCAAGATTATGTAGATTGCCAATTTCATCCGGTATCTCACCTAAAAATATGATAGCTCAGTTAGTAAATTGAATGATTTTAACATCAATATATTATTTGCTTTAGACATAGTCCATTACGGCTCTACACTTTTTGATAGCTTAAGAACTGATAAACTATTTAACTAATCTTATCTTAGCATCTATAAACAATATGAGATACTCGTGCATATCTATCATTTCTCTTTCATTTTGGCAATACAAATTTAACTAGGGGTGCTATAACAAAAACATCATGAAATTAATTTATAATAACTTGAAGTTTTGGGAGAGGTTTATTTTTTACCTGTCATTTTGTTCGAGTCTAAATATAGATCCTTGAGTAATGTCAAGTTCCCAATTTCTCTGGGTATATGTCCTTCGAATTGGTTGTTCGACAGTACAAGAGTGTGAAGGATTCTGCATTGCCCCAAACTGTTTGGAATTGGACCAGTGAGATCATTATCGTTCATATATAGTCCTTCAAGATTGGGAAGATGTTGGCACATGTTTTCCGGAAGGCTACCAGTCAGGCTATTTTCTGAAAAGTCCATGGAAATTAAAGAAGAAAGGTTGAAGATAAGTGAGGGAATAGTTCCTGTTAAGTAACTATTTGGCAGTGATAATATCTCTAGTTTCGCAAGATTGCCAAGCTCTGTTGGAATTTCTCCTACAAAATCATTATAAATAAGCAATATATTATTGAATGACAAGGAATAAAAAAAGAATATCTGTAACAGCAACTAAAACAAAGTCTCATATAACATACCTTGTATTTTGTTGTATCCAAGATAGATCGCTCTAAGTTGAGTCAAGTTTCCAATTTCTTTCGGAATGGCTCCTGTGAAATTATTGTGTGACAAGGATAAGTTTTGCAAGCTTCTACATTTAGATATGGTCGATGGTATTTTTCCCTCGAACATGTTAGAACGCAAATAAAGCAACTGCAAATTGGGAAGATTATCAAAAATACTTGCAGGGAGAGAGCCGTAAAAGCTGTTGGAGCTGATGTCTAGTTCTGATAGGAAAGATAGATTTCCTAGATGAGGGGGAAGGGTGGCTGTGAAACCCAAGTGAGAAATATTCAAAGCTGTTACTCGAAGGTGATGAGTTCCACAAGTCATAATAACATGAAGTTTTGAGAGAGGTTTATTATTTACCTGTTAATTTGTTCGAGTATAGATATAGATATTTGATTAATGTCAAGTTCCCAATTTCTCTTGGAATAGTTCCTGTTAAGTAACTATTTGGCAGTGATAATCGCTCCAGTTTTGCAAGATTACCAAGCTCTTTTGGAATTTCTCCTACAAAATCGTTGTAAATAAGCAATATATTATTGAATGACAAGGAATATAAAAAGAATATCACTCACAGCAACTAAAACAAAGTATTATGTAACAAACCTTGAAGTTTGTTGTATCCAAGATAGATCGCTCTAAGTTGAGTCAAGTTTCCAATTTCTTTCGGAATGGCTCCTGTGAAATTATTGAATGACAAGGATAAGTTTTGCAAGCTTCTGCATTTAGATATGGTCGATGGTATTCTTCCCTCGAACATGTTAGAACGCAAATAAAGCAACTGCAAATTGGGAAGATTATCAAAAATACTTGCAGGGAGTTCACCCGATAAGCTATTACGACTCAAAACAAGATATTTCAGCCGACGTAACTGTGCGTATTCTTCAGGGAGAGCGCCATAAAAGCTGTTGTTGTTGATGTCTAGCCTTGAAAGGAAAGATAGATTTCCCAGTTGAGGAGGAAGGGTGGCTGTAAGACCAAAGTGAGATATATTCAAACCTGTTACTCGAAGGTGACGAGCACCACAAGTTATGCCCATCCAGTGACAAACAGAAGAACTTGTGGACCAACTGCTGGTCAACAAATTGCTTGGATCATGGCTTATACGAGCTTTAAGGGCAAGAAGAGCTTGTTTGTCTGTGGAAATGTTGGTTACTTGTGCATGAACGAAGGAAAGTGTGGAAAAATGAAGGAAGAAAGCTAAGAAAATGCAGAGAAACAGATGTTTCTCCATGAGAGCAGCACTTAGATTTGTCAAGTGTGGGCTTGGGGACATAAGTACATAAAAATGATACTTATAAAGAAACCATTGACGTGTTTATTTCCAGAACCCCAACTTGAACTTGTCTTCATCTCTCTTATCACCACTGTCTCTATATATTACTCAATTTCTACTGAGACTTCCAGGTCGTTTTGCACCACTCCAATTCCCGTCCAAGACGTTATGTAAAAGAAGACAAGTGAAGGAAATGGTGACATTTCGTAAATCAGACGGTGTTTAATCAACATTCTAGTAGTTATTTAAGTGTAATTAAACAGTAATTGATGTATTTTGACAGTTTTTATAGATGACATCTAATTTTGTATTTTTATTTAAACTATTAAACCTTCAAAATATTTTTTATTAAATGGACCAAATTTTTAAATTTTTCTATTAAAGAAACTCAAAATTAACTATTTTTTGTTAAAAATATCAAACTAATTGTGTTTATTAGTATCTTCAATAGAAAATATGATAGATTGGTTCTTTCAATAATAATAATATTTAAGAGTTCAATCTTTTTAATTAAAAAAAAATTGATCCCCTCAATTAGAAAAAAATGATAATTCAATATTTTTTAAATGTTATTATCCCTGATAAGATTATTTAAATTTTTCTTTTTTTTATATAACCAAAAAGTTGAGGAAAACAAACAATGAATTATATCTATAATTTGTAAATAGATTATGAAATTATTTATGCAAAATGAATTAAATATTTATCAAAGTTCATTTTATAATTTAGAGAATTATGTATGGATATATTTCTCATCAGATTTATGAATAATCCCAATTTCAAAAGCTAATCTTACTGATTTTGAGTAACACTTTAATTTTTGGAATTGGTTATTGTTTGCTGGTAAAATTTGTCATGTTGCTTGGTTAGTGGGGCCTGCACCTTTGGGCCGTAAACGGTTTGAGCTTATATAATAAAGGAGATATTTTTAAATAAATAAAAAATATAAAGAAATATTGTTAGATATTTAAATTAAGTTTTAAAAAAAAGACAAACATATATATAGGTAAAAAGATATTGGGGGATTTTTATTTTAAAGGAATTGATATCTTTCAAGATAAAGAAAAAAGAAAAAGAAATGAAAAGTATTGCCCCACTTCCAAATAATGCATTTTGACAACTGTTATTGATTTGTTATGTTTTTATGTTAAATAAAATATATTTTATTCTAATTCAATCAGATTTAGTATGATTTTGATTCGAAATGATTATGATATATTGTTTATTATTTTTCTTATTTTATAAAATTAAGATTTCATTTCAACTTTTTGTTTTATATATAAACCAATATTTTCACTTCCTACTAAGCCATCATTATCATCATCATCATCGTAAACACTGATTTTTGCTCCACCATGTACTTTGATATGGGTAGTTGTAACAAAAATTAGATTATATTCATCAAAATAGTTAGATAAGTCAATAAGACAGTTGATATCTTCATCATTTTATATTTGCATAAAGCATTTGTCATCGATACATTTTAGTTTTATGCATACCTAAATGTTTTTAAAGGTTTGATCGATATAACACTTTTCACTCAATAATTAGAGTAATTTCCTAAGTATTTGTTTCTTAAAATTTTAACTACTTTTCTATCATCTCCAATATATTCTATTATTTTTTCATCACTTTCTATCAATTATCCTCCATATTAAATTAAAGTATAACCCATTATTATTGATCCTACTATGGCAATATTAATAATAAAATTTATTAAAAATTTTCATATTAAACTGTATCAATATAATCACCTTTATTTCATCAGCAAAAATTTAATTTACCAGTTTTTTTAGATTTTACACTTTCGAACTTTAAAAGGATTTGAATGATATGATTTATATGGTTAAAATATCTATTTATTACACCTATTTTGGTTACAAGTATTCCAAAATTCTACTTGAAATCATATCTAATAATATATAATTTATCCTCTAGTTTATATCTATTACACTTATTCGATTGATTCTCTATATTTTGTAACTAATAATATCTCACCTAAAAAACAGACTAAGTTTGTCAATTATCAATTTAGCCCCTCAATTTTTGAGTAAAAATTTCATGTAACCTTACATTAAAAAATATCATTTCACCCCTTACACATTGTCTAATATCTTAATGCCCCACATTGTAACCACAATTATAATATCAAAATATCTTTTATATTTTTCTAACATTGCAAATTTTAAGCATAGTTTTAAGAAAGTATTTAAACACAACATAATTAACGGGTAAATAAACTTTTTGTTAAAATTATATAAATACATAAATATCACAAACCAATTTTCTTTGAGCCGAATTCAAAAATGTTAACATATTTTCTTCTCAATGAAATCACAATGTTAAATATTGAATGAAAATCAAAATGTCAATGCATTGGTAAAGTTTAGAGTTTATATAGAAGACAATAAAAATATTTTCGTTATTATTTAAAAATATTTGGATATTTTTTTAAAGTAATTTTAATTTTAGGTAATTGGATTTAAGTCCTTCAAAAGTGGACAATTTTCTTTAGGATATGTAAAAATAGGTATTTAATTTAATTTCCTTATAATATATTAATAAAAACCCTATGTGAAATCATTTTTAAAATATTTTATTCATCGTTATGGATTGACACCTCATTGCACCCTTGCAATACAATTCCGTGTACTTACCGTTGCAGAATTTATAACTATAACAAATAAAGAAATAAAGCACAAGATAAGATCGGTAACTAATTTAATTGCGTCGCTGACCCCATGTGGAATTCATTAATTCTTGACTTAGTGACGGGATGAATAGACAACAAAGGCAATGACACTGGGATGTAACCGTTTCCAAGACAATTGAAGGAGACGGTGACATCCCGGTTTCATTTAATTTTTCATAACTCTTCACATGACTTTGTCAAAATATATTGACTCATTCTTGAGATATTTTTTCTCTCTCTCAAGAATCTCTTTCTCTCCACAATCAAAGGTGAGGATTAAACACCTTCTAAATCATTATCTAAATCAGATGGTGTTCAATCAATATTCTGATAGTTATTCAAGTGTCACCAATTGAATAATAAATTATGTATTTTGATAGTTGTTATAGATCTGTCAAGTTTTAAATAAACGATTGTGATTTTCTTTGTGATAATTTGAAGTTTTTTAGGCATTTTTCAATAGATAAACAATATGTGATAATTTGTGATAATTTTTTATAGCACAGACAGAACATCCTAATGTCATAAAAAAATACTTAAATCGATGGTCATTATCCGTTTCAATAGTAGTCAATGTTCCCATATTAGTACGCTGTAAATTTAGCAATAATCTGATAAGAGCATAAATAATTCTTTCAATGAGCCCCTCAGTGAATTTAAACTCCAATTTTTTGTCTGTCAAGCCTGTGAATATAAAATGTCAATTTTATACCGATTGACAATATCGACAATTATTTCTTTAGGCCGATAAATTCGATCAATCAATACGAACTTTAACCTCATTAATTGACCTAAAGCTCGAGCCCCAACCTGTCAGTGATGTGACATTATTTGATCAACTAAACATGTGTGAGTTGGATTCATTTTAATTATTTGGAAGACTTCACTAGTTTTGGCTTTGGTTGCAGATATATACCAATGACATTTTTTGTCATTACACTTAATCTTCCATTGCCTTATGTCAGACTTCTTTACCCTGTATTGAAATCTTTTTTGTAGAGCAAATTGATCCATCACATCTTTCAAGTGTTGTTTGTTATGAAAAATATCACCAAGCTTTACAGCATTCCCCTTTCGGATTGATCTTGTACCACTTGATGATATTGATGGCTGCGGAGGAAAATAAGAAAGCCACCTAAACGGATCAATGGGGACATTGTCAAAAAATGACCCAAAATAATTTTCACCACCCAAAATAGGATTTTCAAGTTACAAACTATTTATACCCCTAGTAAGAGGTGACATATGCTTGAACTATGTCTCATTAAGAGGAATATCAATCATGTCATTCCCCTCAAAGTCACCCTAGTTAAGAACCCTATCTTTTTCTCTATAAGCCCATGAGTTTGCAATATACAATGCATTGTTACTGAAATCAATCAAGTTTTCCAAATCATATTCTTTTTTCACTTTATTAATTTTTTTTCTTCTTCTTCTTCTTCTTGAACTTCAATCGGGGTATATGTAACAAAAACAAAAATACATTCCTGGAAGTATTGAGACATATCAATAAGACCTTAGACATTTCATCATTTTGGATCTGTACATGGCAATCGAGTTCAATTTTTCTTGGCTTTATATATAGTTGAAGATAGTTTTTTATTAGATCAAGATTGCAATGCTCCTTCAAAAGTTGAATAAATCCCTCAAATGTTGTTCCAGAGGAAATTTTAATCAATTGTTTATATCCTCCAACATATTTCATTGTGTTTCATCACATTGAATCATTCTCTTTGGAAACGAATCGATGCATAATTAGTCATTTTAATTATCAATCCTATGATGACAATTTTTTGGGAAAAATTAAACATTTATAAAAAAAATCCACAATAACCATTTATTGATATATAGACCACCTGTAATTTACTAAAATGCCTCAACCTACTCGTAACATGTCATTTAAAACTGTCTTTGAATATTTAATATCAAAATATCCCCCAGATTTTTTTAACATTTCAATCAACCCCCTATAATTATCTAACATTTTATATAATACTCTCACATGTTATCTTATATGGAAATGCATCTATCTACTCCTAACATATCATTTAAAACCATTTTACAATTTTTTATATCAAAAAAACCCTCCATATTTTTCAAAAATTTTATTTAACCCCCTATAATTGTCTAACATTTCATTTAACACTCTTCTATGTTGTCTTGTATCAAAATGTATCTACCTATTCCTAACATTTCATTTAAAATGTTGTTACAATGTTTAATATTAGAATACCCCTATATTTTTTTAACGTTTCATTTACCCCCATAATTATATAACATTACATTTAACACCTATGTAAGTTGTCTTGCTTCAAAACACAGCTATCTATTTTTAATTTGTTATTTAAATCCCTCATATATTTTGTAATATCAAAATACTCTCATATTTTTTTAATATTTCATTTAACCCATAAATTATTATCAAATATTCAAATGCCTCCTTTACATGACATATGAACTACATTTAACAAATAAAATTAGGTTTTGAGTTAAGATTCGTATAAATACCTTTTTTTTCTACGAATTAACTTTTTTCGATTTAAATTCAGAAATACAAACTTCTTTCTTCCAAACAAACTTGTAATAGTTGATATTGAGAAAAAATGAGAGTGAGAGTGAGAATAAGTGTTTGAGTGATATGAGAAGTATATATAATGAGAGTAAGAGTGAGAGTGAGAGGGTTTATATAAATAAAGTGAAAGGTAGTTTTTGTATTTTAAAAAATATTTAGGATGTTTTTGTTTAGGAATAGAAAAATAGATATTTTTGCTTAAAAAAAAAAAGGGTAAAATGAATATTTAATTTAATTTTCCTAAATAAATAAACAAAAACAATAAAATATTAGAACATAGCACAAGATAAGATCGGTATCTAGTTTAATTGCCTCCATGTGTGGAATTGATAAATTTTTGACTTAGTGACGGCATGAATAGACAACAAGGGCAATGACACCGGGATGCCACCGTTTCCAAGACAATTGAAGGAAACGGTGACATCTTGGTTTCATTTAATTTTTCATAACTCTTCACTTAACTTGGTCGAATTATATTTCTCTCCATAATCAAATGTGAGGATTAAACACCATCTAAATTAAAAGTTGTTTAATCAAATATTTTGATAGTTATTCAAGTGTCATCAATTGAGCATTATATTAATACATTTTGACAGTTGTTATACATCTGTCAAGTTTTAAATAAACGATTGTGATTTTCTTTGTGATAATTTGAAGTATTTGAGGTATTTTTCAATAGATAAACGATATGTGGTTTCTAGGCTATTCTCTCTTCTAATTTTTCCCTTTTATGAAAATCTACAATCTTGATCACCAAAAGCAAGAAAAAAATTTATGAAAAACTGAAAAATTCCTCTGTATTTTTTTAATTATCTTTCATTTGATAAGATACAAAGTATTTATACAATATAAATAAGTGCCAGACCATGTAACAGTCAATATTCATCCTAACCATTTACCAATATACAAAGAATAATATTATAAGTACATATTTTTTTTCAAAATTTAAATATACATATTATGTGTTATTATATGATTGAGTATTATTTTATTTTTAATTCAAAATTATTTAATCATATAATAATATATTATCTATATATATAAATTATATATCAAATATATGTATAATTTTATTGGTACAGAAAATAGAACAAGAAGTGATACTTATCTTTGACCGTCAGATTGATTGAAGCTTGCTTGATCTCTAGTTGTAGAGGAAAGAAGACAGAAGCAAACCACCAAGCCTTATACTTTTCGATTTTTCTGGAATGTGAAACAGTAAAGGATATTTTCCTTTTACTTGCTATTTTACCACCCAAGTGAAACGCGACTTTTTTCGTGAAACGCACCGTTTGCACCTTAGTCCATAACATCTTCTCCCAAGTTAAACATTATAGAATGTTATGGCTGACATGCAACAAATAAGAAAACTCCCTACCATCAATTGAACGGTACAGCAGAGTTAATTTTTTAAAAATGACAAAAGTTATGTTTATTTGCTTATGTATGTTGATAGTATGCTAATTGTTGAGAAATGAGTTTAAAATAAAAAATTGGCTTTAACCACCTAATTAGTATTCCAACTACCATCTTCGTAATCTTGAGTATTTGCATCTAGGATTTAACCACCCAATTAGCTCTATTGCAACTACCATATTTAATATCTCAATTCTAGAAACTTTAAAAATTCTATAGACTTTATAAAAAAGCAAAATTTGACATAATCAAACTAGACATATTAATGGATTTTATAAAAATCCAATTAAAAACCCATTTAAAAACCTTTCGAAAATCAATTCCTTTTACAAACCAATACAAATATAGAAGATGATATATTACTATATAATTGAATGATTTTAAATGAAGAATAAACAATATTTAATCACACCAAATCAATAAATGAATAATACATTATTATACTATATCGGAATGATATAGATGATGAGTTATTTTTATTAACTAAAAAATGAAATATTATAATAATAATAATAATAGATAATAGATAATATAATTCATCTCTAGTAAGGATAGGAAAAATTCAAACCCCCTATACTTTATCATTGTTACATTAAAATCCATCAAATTTAATAACTCATTACAAATACTTCTTTTTAATTAAAGTTGACCTTATAACATGCATCTACCTGTCATTAAACTCATGGAAGTGGTAGATTAATGTTGCTAAACTGAGGCTGTCCCATTGATGCGACGTTGGCTAGTAAGGTCATCCATTTGTAAATCAAAAACAATTATCTATAGTTAAATAATATAACATAGTAAAAGAAAGGTTTAAAAGTATGTGAATGATCACTTAGATTAAAGATAAAAAAAAAATATTTATGGAATGAATTGAATGTTTATCTAAGTTCATTTTGTTATTTAGAGAATTATGTATGAGTATTATTTGTCGGTTAATTAATAATGTAAAAGCTTCACAAATAGTATCATTTTCAAAAGCTAATCCTACTAGCTTTTAGAATTATTTTTTTTTAAAGATTTATTATAATTTTAAAAGCTCTTTACCAAACACTTTTATTGTTGAAATTGGAAACTATTTCAACAATAAAGCAGCATGAACCCGACATTTTCACTTCCTACTAAGCCATCATTATCATCATCATTGTAAACACTAATTTATGCTCCATCATGTACTTTGATATGGGTAGTTGAGACAAAAATTAGAATACATTTATCGAAGTAATTAGATAAGTCAATAAGACACTTAACATCTTCATCATTTCAATTTGTACAGGGCATTTGTCATCGTTACATTTTGGCTTTATGTATAAATGAATGTTTTTCAGGGTTTGATCGATATAACACTTTTTACTCAACAATTTGATTAATTCCTTAAGTGGTGATTTCTTTGGAATTTTAACTACTTTTCTATCATCTCCAATATATTCTATTATGTTTTAATCACTTTCAATTCATTCTCCTCCATAATGAATTAAAGTATAACCCACCATTATTGATCCTACTATGGCAATATTGATAACAAAATTTATTAGAAAATTTCATACTAAATCACCTTTATTTCATAAGCAAAAATTCAATTTACTAGTTTTTTTAGGTAATAGGGTTGTAATGTTTTATACTTTTAGACTTTAAGGGGATTTGAATTATATAATTTATATGGTTAAAATATCTATTTATTATACCTATTTTGGTTACAAGTATTTCAAAATTTTATTTGAAATTGTATCATATAATATATAATTTATCCCCTACTTCATATCTATTACACTCATTCGATTGATTCTCTATATTTCATAGCTAATAATATCTCTACTAAAAAACATACTAAATTTGTCAAATATCATTTAGCCCCCCAATTTTTGAGTAAAAATTCATGTATACCTTACATTAAAAAATATCATTTCACCCCCCACACATTGTCTACTATCTTAGTGCCCCACATTGTAACTACAATTATAATATCAAAATACCCATATATTTTTCTAACATTGCAAATTTTAGACATAGTTTTAAGAAAGTATTTAAAATACAACATAATTAACAGATAAATAAATTTTTTTGTTAAAATTATATAAATATATCGATATCACAAACCAATTTCTTTCAAATCAAATTCAAAAATATTAACATATTTTCTTCTGAATGAAATCACAGTGTCGAATATTGAATGAAAATTAAAATGTCAATGCATTAGTAAAGTTTAGAGTTTAAGTAGAAGACAGTACAAATATTTTCAGTATTATTTAAAAATATTTGGATTTTTTTTTAGGTAATTTCAATTTTGGTTAATTGGATTTAAGTTCTTCAAAAGTGGACAATTTTCTTTAGGATATGTAAAAATGGGTATTTAATTTAATTTCCTTATAATATATTAATAAAAACCCTATGTGAAATCATTTTTAAAATATTTTATTCACCGTTGTGGATTTACTCCTTATTGCACCCTTGCAATACAATTCCGTGGACTTACCGTTACGGAATTTATAACTATAACAAATAAATAACTAAATAAACAAAAACAATAAAATATTAGAACATAGCACAAGATAAGATCGGTATCTAGTTTAATTGCGTCGCTGACCCCATGTGGAATTCATTAATTCTTGACTTAGTGACGGGATGAATAGGCAACAAAGGCAATGACACTGGGATGTAACCGGTTTCATTTAATTTTTCGTAACTCTTCACATGGCTTTATCTATATTGACTCATTCTTGAGATATTTTTTCTCTCTCTGAAAAAACTCTTTCTCTCCATAATCAAAGGTGAGGAATAAACACAGTTTAAATCAGACGGTGTTTAATCAATATTCTAGTAGTTGTTCAAGTGTCATTAATTGAACAATAAATGATGTATTTTGACAATTATTATAGATCTATCAAGTTTTAAATAAAAGATTGTGATTTTCTTTGTGATAATATGAAGTTTTTGAGGTGTTTTTCAATAGATAAATGATATGTGGTTTCTAGGCTATTCTCTCTTTTAATTGTTCCCTTTTATGAAAATCTACAATCTTGATCACCAAAAGCAAGAAAAAAATGTAAGAAAAACTGAAAGATTCCTCTGTTTCATTTAATTTTTCATTACCCTTAGCATGGTTTGGTGGAAATATATTGACTCATTCTTGAGATATTTTTTATCTCTCTGAAGAAACTCTTTCTCTCCACAATTGAAGGTGAGGATTGTAAATCACACGGTGTTTAATTAATATACTAGTAGTTATTCAAGTATAATTGAACGGTAAACAATACATTTTGACAACTGTTTTAGATCTGTCAAATTTCAAATTATATATATATAAACAATTGTAATTTTCTTTGTGACAATAAGAAAATTTTGAGGAATTTATTAATAGGCTTGTGGTTTTTGAAAAAATAAACATATAAAAACACAAGTCTCTTACATAGAATTGCACTTTACAAATAGGACACTAATTACTACACCATAAAAAGTCTAACATAGCGGTTGATTTTCATTGTCAAAAACATATATAAACCACGACTTTACATTTTAGGCAACGAAATCACAACCGTCATAAGTATTGGCACTGCATTAGGTAATTGGTAATAGTTTATATTCAATTAACTAACAGTAAAAATGATCATTATATTAATAATCCAAATACAACAAATTTAGTACAATCTAAACTAATGGTTTGTTTAGTGAAACATTCTTATATTTTAATCCCTAATGCAATAGTTTACTAAAGGTGGCAATTATCAAAGATATTAGACAACGATTATACTCTATTTTAAGTAATAGATTATATCATTTTTAAGCAATGATTATTTAACTAAGACATTGGTTATTAAAAACATTAGAGAGTAATTTTAAATGTTTTAAACAACAAATCATATTATTTTTAAGTAACGGTTATTTAGCTAATACAAATATTCATAATAATGCAAAGACAGTGGTGTTAATATTTAAAACAACAATTGTATATTTTTATTATATTGATGTTATGTATTAATACAATGGTTTTGTTTTGTTTTGTTTTTGTTTTTTTGCTTAATTTTAAATAAACAATAAATGACCTAAATAAATTAAAATAGGTAATCAAATAAGAAATAAAAGAATAAAAAACAAAGCTATATATTGTAACAAAATAGTTTTTAATTCAAATTTAAGTAATAAATTTGTATAATAAGTAGTTAACATGAATAGTTTTAACACAACTCATCATAATCTAATAAGAAAATTTAAATTTTTGATTAAAGAAGTCCTCAAAAGACCCCTAAATCACAAGCCTCTTTAACAATCATAAAGTAAAATGCCCACTCTTCTTTCTACCATCATCAATCACCATCCTTAAACAAAAAAGAAAAAAATCAATTAAATTATATTTAACCAATTAGAATATAAATTAATAGACTGCTATGTATATTGTAGCTGAAAATTAGGATAAAAAATGTTTAAAGTAGCAAGGAAATAGCTCAGCAGTGGCTGAATTAGAATACAAAACACATCTTTAGAAAAAAAAAAAAAAACAATAACGAATGAGCAATTCATGCGAACACATAAAAGCCCACCTGGTTTTAGTGTCTCTATGCAAAAACCGTCATTTAAAAGTTTCAACATTGCATTTGGAGGGTTAAACGTGGCTTCTATGTCTACTACAACAAACAACTCAAGAGACAATTCAATTCACCATGTTGGGAGTTGGAATTACTTTAAGGTAAAAAAAGGATCACAAAGAACAATCAAAAGGTTGGAATCCATTTGATCTTAGTGTATGAAACAAAAGGCTGGAATCCATGAAGTTTCCCAATCAAAATCAAACAAATGATGTTAAGTGTCCAACAAGTACTTTCATGAAAGATAATTGTATGCTCACATGTTATTTTGCTGACAAGAATTTGAGCTTTCTCAACACATTTCAGATTCTTGTATGCTCCTCTACCAGCACTATATCGATTTTCATCCTATGGATATAAGAAAGGAGAAAGAAAAGAACAAAATGAATAGAGTAGCAGTTTACTACCTTCAAATACATAAATACTTCAACAAAACAAGAGTTCAAATGTTGTCAAATAAAGAAAAAGGTGTACCAATGGTTCAACTCTGTATAAAGAGTAATTTATTAAGTTCACTCTTTAAAACTGCACTAATTCTAGAATAATACTACATGTTCCAACTTGATGCATCACCAGATATCATTTAACTTGTATTTAATTTTCTAGGATACCAAACATTCAAATGATCCTGCATGTCAATATGAATTCGGCATTAGTACTCTATGAACTAATAGACCAACCATATTGCACTGGCACATAATATAAATAGTTTATTAATGCTAATATTAGATCCGGTCCACCCATGATGGGTTGACCTGATTATTAGGATTGAAATGTCTAATTAACCCCAACAAAGAAAATTACTTTTCTGCCATAAAAGTTAATAACAGTTGGGATTTCAAAGTTTGAATTCCCAATTGTTGTTTAATATTAAAAACAAAAGTTACATAACTTCTGGAGAAAGGAACTATAGAACGCTCTCTACTTCTTCTTCTTCTCTAAAAATAACTAGAAAACTAGGATCACAAAATACAAAAAGAACAACAAGGGCAAATTGTGTTGTAGATTAATAATCACAACGGGTGGATTATCAAACATCATCAAAGAATATACACATTGAATTCGGATATGAATTTTCTATGATTCTGGAACCATTTATTTCCGCTTTTAGGTAATTACCTTTTTATATTCATCAAGCCACTCCCTGCATCACTATCTACATCCATATGAACCCCTCCGTAGATTTCTTCAAGCTCATTTTGCCTGTTGAACACCAACTCTTTCATCTTGCTGGCTTTTAGATTATTTAATCGTTCTACCTCAACCTCCGCCTAGCAACATTACAGATGCAATGGTAAAAAAAATACTACAATGAAACAAATAAAAAACATTCCCTACATTCTACAGCTTCCAAACACAAATTAAAGACAATAATAATCACCTGCTTAATAACAACTAGAGCATGGGTTGCAAGCGCTATCTGATTGTGATTGTGTTGATCTTTATGTTGGTTCTCTAAATTGGTTTGATGGTCTCTTTGTTACCTAGTGATTTTGCTATCCTCTATCTTGAGGATGAACTTAGGTTGTTTGCCCCTGGCTAGTTATTGTTAAATGTGTGTGTATGCGTGTGTGTGTGTGTATATATATATATATGTGTGTGTGTGTGTGTGTGTGTGTGTGTGTATTTAAGTATCAAAATAATAATAATAGATACTATAATTCATCTCTAGTAAAAATAGGAAAATTTCAAACCCCCTATACTTTATCATTACTACATTAAGATCCATCAAATTTAAAAATTCATTACAAGAACTTGTTTTTAATCAAAGTTGACCTTATAACATGCATATACTTGTCATCAAACTCATGGTAGAGGTAGAAGGTTGCCTAACTCAAGCTGTCTCATTGATAGGACGTTGGCTAGCCGGTTCTTCCATTTCTCTCTACAAATCAAAAGCAATTATCCATAGTTAAATAACATAACATAGACAAAAGAAAGGTTTAAAGGTATGTGGCTAATCACCTAGATTACAACTTTATTATCATTGAAAGTAAAAGGAAGTTAGCCTAAATTCAAAACCCATCTACCTTTTCTTGTTTTGATTTTTGCAAGTTGGGCTCTGATTTTGATGAGTGTTGTCACTACTTCTTTCATGGTGATCCTGTTCAGAGGTGATTCTCTTGTACACTCCATAGCCAAGCTTAAAATAGATGACACATATTCTTCCTTGCTTGAGAAATGTTCATCATCCCTTGTAAGTAAATCTGTGTCCACGACTTGCATCACTGTGCTGCATAATGATTCACTAACCCACCTCCTTAAGCTCATTTCTTCTATAAACATTTCATTTGTTGGCTTCTTCTTCGTAAATGTTACCATTAGCATGACACCATAGCTGTACACATCTCCTTGCCTAGATACCTTTCCTTCTCTCCCGTATTCTAATCACAGTAATCATATATGTGCACTTTCATTGCTACACATAAATAGCAACAAATAGAAGTTTTAATAAAAAAATTACAACAAATGGAGGTATCAAACTATCATCTATTTTTATTGAAAGAACTAAGCTTGTATTTTTTTTAACTGATATAATTGAACTTTCAATTTTTTTCCTATTGAAGAATCAAATTTTGAAATTTTTTTTATAGAATAACTAAACTTTTACTATTTCCTATGAAAAATACCAAACTAAAGACCTTGTTTCCAAATTAAAACAAAACAAAATAAATTTAGTTGTATTTGTTTAATACATTTAATAGAAAATATTAAAGTTTGGTCTTTTATGTAGGAAAATTTAAAAGTTTAGATCTTTCAATATATAAATTTGAAAGTTAAGTCACTCGAATAAAAAAAAAAATGTGATCATTTCAATAAAATAAGTTGATAGTTTCATATCTCCAAATGTTGTCATCTAAAAAAAATGAAACAATTACCTGGTGCCATATAACCAATGGTGGCAAGGGTCTTTGTTTGTGTCATGGAGTTTTCTTCACCTAAGAGCTTTGCAATGCCAAAATCACTCAAATGTGCAACCATATGTTCGTCTAGTAAGACGTTGTTTGGCTTTAAGTCACAATGAATGATTGGGACTGAATAGCCAAAGTGGAGATATTCCAAAGCTGAAGCGACATCAATCATTATATTCAGTCTATGAGAAATGTCCAAAACATTCTTCTCATCAAACAACAATTTCTCTAGGTTCCCATTAGGCATGTATTCAAGTATCAAAGATTTAAAATCATCATTTGAACAGCTGCTGATGATTTTGACAAGATTTCGATGACGAAGACCTCTTATTACTTCACATTCAGTTTCAAAACTTGTAAGAGCTCCTTCAAAATCCAAATGGAATACTTTTGCTGCAATCTCCATTCCCTCATCTAATCTTCCTTTGTAAACTGAACCATAACTTCCTTTGCCAAGCAGGTTGTTCTCACTAAATCCATCCGTTGCTCTCACAAGTTCCTGGTAAGAAATTTTTCTCCATGTTCCTCCAAGACAGAAATCAACATTGTTAGTTGGCCTTGTTCTCATTTTTCGGATCAACAAAGACATAAGAACTAGGACAACTACTGAGACTGCAATGCATGTTGGCAAAAGAATCAACAAGAAAACCTTTTTAGTCCTTGATTTTCGATGAGTTCTTTTTTTGCATGGTGGAACTTGTAGCTGAGCAGGTCCACACAATGCGAGATTCCCCATAAACGATTTAGCTGAGAAATTTTTGAAAGACCCTCCTCTAGGAATTTCGCCACTGAGTTGGTTAAAAGATAAATTTAGGTATTTGAGATACATGAGTGCCTCCAAAGACTTGGGAATCACTCCAAAAAGGTTGTTTCCAGACAAATCCAAGAATTCTAAGCTTTTCAAGTTGCCAAATGTTTCAGGAATGGAGCCTTGTAATCTGTTGTATCCTAGGGAGAGAGATTGTAGATTTTCTAGGCTTCCAATAGAAATTGGAATATCTCCTGAAAAAAGATTCTTAGACAGATTTATAGCTATGGCAACCTTAAAATTTCCAATGTCTAATGGAAGAGATCCATCCAAAAAATTTGATGACAAATCAAAGTACAAGAGATCCTTAAGGTTCCACAAAGTTGATGGTATAGAAGAAGTTAACCTGTTTGAACGTAAAGACAATTTCCTTAGCGCAGCGAGCTTACCAATACAAGCAGGTATGACTCCATAGAACTTGCTTCCCTCCAAATTCAACTCATACAATTCATTTAAATGACAAAAACATTCTGGGATGAGTCCTTCAAATTTATTATTTTGAAGATACAAACCTTGGAGATTCTGAAATCCATCCATAGTAACCGGAATTGGTCCAATCAATTCATTATCTTGTAATTGTAGGTTTATCAAGTTTTTCAAGTTTCCAATTTCTTTGGGAATTTTGCCACTAATGTTGCAATCATCTATGTAAAAATATTCCAAAGAAATAGAAAGATTCCCTATGGAACTTGGAAGGATGCTATTTAGTGGATTTATGGCTAATCCTAGAACTCTCAAACTATTGCAATTTGCCAAATTGGAAAGAAAGCTCAGATCAGGAGTAGATGTGAAATAATTATTTGTTAGATCTAGAAACTCAAGATTTTTTAAATTACCAATTGTACTAGGAATGAAACCTGAGAATGAGTTTGATTGGACACTTAGAATGGAGAGCTTGGAAGCATTGGTGATGAAACCGGGAAACGGCCCACTGAAATTATTTCCCCACAATAAAAGATCCTCAAGGTTTGGAAGCTCTACAATTGATGGAAAAATTTCGGAGAGTTGATTGGCATATAATGCAAGCACTTGCATTGTTGAAATGTTGAATATAGTAGCTGGAACAGGCCCTACCAGGTGGTTATATCCTAGTCTCAAGCGCTCAAGATTATGAAGATTGCCAATTTCATATGGTATCTCACCTAAAAATATGATAGCTCAATTAGTAAATTAGATTATTTTAACATCACAAAATATCCGTTTTGGATATATAATCCATCACGGTTTTGCACGTTTTGAGAGTTAATAAGCTATTTAACTAACTTGTCTTAACATCTACAAAGGATGTGAAATGCTTATACATACTCAAGATCTCAATTATGTTTTGGTGATATGAGATTCAACTAGGGGAGTTATATTTATAACAGAATGAAATTTATTCATTTTAACATGGAGTTTTGGGAGAGGTTTATTATTTACCTGTCAATTTGTTGGATTCTAGATATAGAGACCTGATTAATGTCAAGTTCCCAATTTCTCTCGGAATATGTCCTTCGAATTGGTTGTTCGACAACCCAATAATATGAAGTTTTCTACATTTCCCCAAACTGCGTGGAATTGGACCAGTGAGATGATTATAATCCATATATAGTTCTTCAAGATTGGGAAGATGTTGGCACATGTTTTTCAGAGGGCTCCCAGTTAGGCTATTTTTCCAAAAGTCCATGGAAATTAAGGAAGAAAGGTTGAAGATAAGTGACGGAATAGTTCCTGTTAAGTAACTATTTTGCAGTGATAATCGCTCAAGTTTTGCGAGATTGCCAAACTCTTTTGGAATTTCTCCTACAAAATCATTATAAACGAGTAATATATTATTGAATGACAAGGAATATAAAAAGAATATCAGTAACAGCAACTAAAACAAAGTTGCATATAACACACCTTGGAGTTTGTTGACTCCAAGATAGATCTCTCTAAGTTGAGTCATGTTTCCACTTTCTTTCGGAATGACTCCTGTGAAATTATTGAATGACAAGGATAAGTTTTGCAGGCCTTTGCATTTTGATAAGGTCGATGGAATTTTTCCCTCGAACATGTTAGAATGCAAATAAAGCAACTGCAGATTGGGAACATTGTCAAAAATGCTTGCAGGGAGAGAGCCATAAAAGCTGTTGTTGCTTATGTCTAGCCTTGAAAGGAAAGACAGATTTCCTAGTTGTGGAGGAAGGGTGGCTGTGAGACCCAAGTCAGAAATATTCAAAGCTGTTAATCGAAGGTGATAAGTTCCACAAGTCATAATAACATGAAGTTTTGAGAGAGGTTTATTATTTACCTGTCAATTTGTTCGAATTTAGATATAAATACTTGATTAATGTCAAGTTTCCAATTCCTCTAGGAATATGTTCTTCGAATTGGTTGTTTGACAACATAAGAATACGAAGCATTCTGCATTGCCCCAAGCTGTATGGAATCCGATCAGACAGATGATTATAAGACAAGTATAGTTCTTCAAGATTGGGAAGATGTTGGCACATGTTTTCCGGAAGGCTACCAGTCAGGCTATTTTCCCCAAAGTCCATGGAAATTAAGAAAGAAAGGTTGAAGATAAGTGAGGGAATAGTTCCTGTTAAGTAACTATTTTGCAGTGATAATAGCTCCAGTTTTGCTAGATTGCCAAGCTCTTTTGGAATTTCTCCTACAAAATCATTACAAATAAGCAATATATTTTTTAGAAAATTTCTAAAAGGAACACCTGCAATGTAAAGTTAATATTATATATGTAAATAAATTATATAAACTTATTTTGATGTAGTGACATTTGATTGAATGATTTAAAATAAAAAAAAAATAAATAATCACATCACCGAATTATAAGTTACCACTTTAATTTTTATAAATAAGTTTGTACATATAATTTTATTTGTAATGTAAAAAGTTGGATATAACTTACCTCCGAGTTTGTTGACTCCAAGATAGATCTCTCTAAGTTGAGTCAAGTTTCCGATTTCCTTCGGAATGGCTTCTGTGAAATTATTGAATGACAAGGATAAGTTTTGCAGGCTTCTGCATTTTGATAAGGTCGATGGTATTTTTCCTTCGAACATGTTAAAATGCAAATAAAGCAACTGCAAATTGGGAAGATTATCAAAAATACTTGCAGGGAGTTCACCCGATAAGCTATTACGACTCAAAACAAGATATTTCAGTCGACGTAACTGTGCGTATTCCTCAGGGAGAGCGCCATAAAAGCTGTTGTCGTTGATGTCTAGCCTTGAAAGGAAAGATAGATTTCCTAGTTGAGGAGGAAGGGTGGCTATGAGACCCAAGTGAGAAATATTCAAAGCTGTTACTCTTGAGTGACGAGCACCACAAGTTATGCCCATCCAGTGACAAACAGAAGAACTTGTGGACCAATTGCTGGTCAACAAATTGCTCGGATCATGGCTTATACGAGCTTTCAGGGCAAGAAGAGCTTGTTTGTCTGTGGAAATGTCGGTCACTCGTGCATGAACGAAGGAAAGTGTTGAAAAATAAAGGAAAAAAGCTAAGAAAATGCAGAGAAATAGATTTTTCTCCATGAGAGCAGAACTTTGTTTTGTGAAGTGTGGGCTTGGTGAAGTGTAAGTAAATTAAAATGGTACTTATAAAGAAACCATTAACATGATAATTTCCAAAACCCCAACTTGAACCTGTCTTCATCTCTCTCATCACCACTGTCTCTATGTATTAGTCAATCTCTACTAACACTTCCAAGTCGTTTTGCCCCACTTCCAAGTCCCTTCCAAGACTTTTCGTAAAAGAAGACAATTAAAGGAAATGGTGACATCCCGGTTTCATTTAATTTTTCATAACTCTTCACATGACTTTGTCGAAATATATTGACTCATTCTTGAGATATTTTCTTTCTCTCTGAAGAAACTCTTTCTCTCCACAATTAAAGGTGGGGATTAAACACACTCTAAATCACCATCTAAATCAGACCGTGTTTAATCAATATTCTGATAGTTATTCTAAGTGTCATCAATTGAACAATAAATGATGTATTTTGACAGTTGTTATAGATCTGTCAAGTTTTAAATAAACGATTGTAATTTTCTTTGTGATAATATGAAGTTTTTGAGGTATTTTTCAATAGATAAACAATATGTGGTTTCTAGGCTATTCTCTCTTCTAATTTTTCCCTTTTATGAAAATCGACAATCTTGATCACCAAAAGAAAGAAAAAAATGTAAGAAAAACTGAAAAATTCCTCTGTATTTTTTTAATGGGAAATTTTAAAAAATGGCCAAAATGCCCTCCCATTAAGCAAAAATACCCAAGATCACTATTTTCAAGCCAAAATGCCCAAAATCACTGTTCCAAAAAAAAAAAAATGCCTATGCCTTTTTTTAATACCAAAACTACCCTTTCCCTTATATTTATATAACTCTCCCACTTACTATAGGGTTTTAATGTAATTTTAGATAAATATGAGGGGTTTTTGGATATTTTACATTATAAAGGCATTTTGATATTTATTTATTTATTTCAAACTTTTTCTAAAATACCAAAATTACCCTTCCCTTCATTTATATAACTCCCCTCACTCATTATAGGGTTAAAATAATTTTAGATAAATATGAGGGGTTTTTGGATATTTTACATTGTAAAGGCATTTTAATTTTTCAACTTTTAGAATTCGAATTTCAGTTCCGTTTTTTGGAATTTCACCGTTTTACGATATATCGATTCGTATTTTTCAGATTTCTGAAGGATTTTCCGTTTGTTGTCATTCTAGGGTTTTTCAACTTTTACAATTCGAATTTCAGTTCCGTTTTTTCGGATTTCATCGTTTTACGAGATATCGACTCATATTTTTCAGATTTCCGAAGAATTTTTCGTTTGTTGCCATTCTAGGGTTTTTCAACTTTTAGAATTCGAATTTCAGTTTCGTTTTTTCCGATTTCACCGTTTTACGAGATATCGACTCGTATTTTTCAGATTTCTGAAGGATTTTTCGATTGTTGCCATTCTAGGGTTTTTCAACTTTTAGAATTCGAATTTTAGTTCAGTTTTTTCGAATTTCACTGTTTGACGAGATATGGACTCATATTTTTCAGATTTCCGAAGGATTTTTCGTTTGTTGCCATTCTAGGGTTTTTCAACTTTTAGAATTCGAATTTCAGTTTCATTTTTTCGGATTTCACCGTTTTACGAGATATCGACTCGTATTTTTCAGATTTCTGAAGGATTTTTCGATTGTTGCCATTCTAGGGTTTTTCAATTTTTAGAATTAGAATTTCAGTTCCGTTTTTTCGAATTTCATCGATCGACGAGATATCGACTCGTATTTTCAGATTTCTGAAGGATTTTTCGATTGTTGCCATTCTAGGGTTTTTCAACTTTTAGAATTTGAATTTTAGTTCCGTTTTTTCGGATTTCACCGTTTTACAAGATATCGACTCGTATTTTTCAGATTTCTGAAGAATTTTTCGATTGTTTCCATTCTAAGGTTTTTCAACTTTTAGAATTGGAATTTCAGTTCCGTTTTTTCAGATTTCACCGTTTTACGAGATATCGACTCGTATTTTTCAGATTTCTGAAGAATTTTTCGATTGTTTCCATTCTAGGGTTTTTCAACTTTTAGAATTGGAATTTCAGTTCCGTTTTTTCAGATTTCACCGTTTTACGAGATATCGACTCGTATTTTTTAGATTTTTGAAGAATTTTTCGATTGTTTCCATTCTAGGGTTTTTCAACTTTTAGAATTCAAATTTCAGTTCCGTTTTTTCGAATTTCACCGTTTTACGATATATCGACGCGTATTTTTCAGATTTCTGAAGGATTTTTCGATTGTTGCCATTCTAGGGTTTTTCAACTTTTACAATTCGAATTTCAATTTTATTTTTTTGAATTTCATCATTTTACGAGATATGGACTTGTATTTTCCAGATTTTCGAAGGATTGTTGGATTTGGTGTTAATTTATTTCATTATTACTATATTTTCTCTAATTTGTTTCAAGTGTGTAAATGTTTGAGTAATTATACGTTTTTATTGTTTTTTTATGACAAGATTATTTAAAAAATGAACTCAAATACGATACACATCCATATATAACCACAAATAAAGTATATCATATACATATGAACATACAATAAATATATACATCTAAACATAGGAATAACGATAAATATACATCCGTGAGCTACTCGATACAATGAAAATATAACTGTGTCGCTAATCGTCGACGCATAGAGGTATACGACTCTCGGGGAAAAACGTAGCTCCGTGCCAACGCCAAACACTCAAAAAATCGCAACATAAAGACGCCACAGTCACCGGAGCCCAAACCCTGCTGAGGGACATCCGACGCTCGATGTAAAGTGAGGGGATCACGTCGTGGAGTCCTCCTAGAAGCTGTCCAAAAAGTCGTCGCCTCTAATAACGCGGGAATAAAGGTCATGTACGGTCGCATGCGCTGCTCCAGAGTCCCTATATTCCCCGAATATGAAACATCTGAATCGTACACCGTAATCGACCACTCACGGAAATCTATAACTCCGGCGACCCAATGTGCGTTCTCGAAGTTATGTGAAGAATATACAACAAAACAATGTGAAGAATATACAACGTGAAGAATATACAACAAGGCCATCTTGACAGCGTCAATATCGTCAGCCCCCCATGGCCTCGACAAGAAAATACGCTCTAAGTCATGATACTGCACCGTCAAAAAACCTCGAAAGTAAGTATCTCTGATCCGATGTCCGGAAGAGCGAGGCATATATGAAGAGACATCAGTCCGTCGACTAAACGATAGACCTGTGACTAGTGCAAACTCGAACGGACTAAATCTGACATCAACCCCACTAACCCTGAACCAAAACTCGTCTCTGGTAGATGGTCGATGTAACTGTCGGAGTAGAAACGCATGAACCAACATCCCGGAGAATTTGGTTTCGGGTAAACGAAGGAGATACCCGAAACATGTCCTCTCAAATAGTCGTAGCTGATCTGGGGTCAATGTAGCAGTAATCCGAGATAATGCGGCACGCTGTGCACGACATATCGCCTCTGCCCGGAAGTGTCTGGTCTCGTCAGGGATTCGCAGCTCGCTGTCAACCCGTCTTCTTTTGCGAGAAATATCCTGAGACAATGTAAAAAATTCGTTAGACATGAGTAAAAACAAATATGTAAACAAATGTATACGTGGAAAAAACATAAAAATATGAAAAATCCTAGAATGGGAACATTCAAAAAATCCTTCGAAAATCTGAAAAATACGAGTCTATATCACGTAAAACGATGAAATTCGAAAAAACGGAATTGAAATTCGAATTCTAAAAGTTGAAAAACCCTAGAATGGGAACAATCGAAAAATCCTTCGGAAATCTGAAAAATACGAGTCCATATCTCGTAAAACGATGAAATCCGAAAAAACGGAATTGAAATTCGAATTCTAAAAGTTGAAAAATCCTAGAACGGGAACAATCGAAAAATCCTTCGGAAATCTTAAAAATACGAGTCCATATCTCGTAAAACGATGAAATACGAAAAAACGGAATTAAAATTCGAATTCTAAAAGTTGAAAAACCCTAGAATGGAAACAATCAAAAAATCCTTCGAAAATCTGAAAAATACGAGTCCATATCTCGTAAAACGATGAAATCCGAAAAAACGGAATTGAAATTCGAATTCTAAAAGTTGAAAAATCCTAGAACGGGAACAATCGAAAAATCCTTCGGAAATCTTAAAAATACGAGTCCATATCTCGTAAAACGATGAAATACGAAAAAACGGAATTAAAATTCGAATTCTAAAAGTTGAAAAACCCTAGAATGGAAACAATCAAAAAATCCTTCGAAAATCTGAAAAATACGAGTCCATATCTCGTAAAACGATGAAATCCGAAAAAACGGAATTGAAATTCGAATTCTAAAAGTTGAAAAATCCTAGAACGGGAACAATCGAAAAATCCTTCGGAAATCTTAAAAATACGAGTCCATATCTCGTAAAACGATGAAATACGAAAAAACGGAATTGAAATTCGAATTCTAAAAGTTGAAAAACCCTAGAATGGAAACAATAAAAAAATCCTTCGGAAATCTGAAAAATACGAGTCCATATCGCGTAAAACGATGAAATCCGAAAAACGGAATTGAAATTCGAATTCTAAAAGTTGAAAAACCCTAGAATGGGAACAATCGAAAAATCCTTCGAAAATCTTAAAAATACGAGTCCATATCTCGTAAAACGATGAAATCCGAAAAAACGGAATTGAAATTCGAATTCTAAAAATAGAAAAACCCTAGAATGGAAACAATCGAAAAATCCTTCAGAAATCTGAAAAATACGAGTCCATATCTCGTAAAACGATAAAATTCGAAAAAACGGAATTAAAATTCGAATTCTAAAAGTTGAAAAACCCTAGAATGGAAACAATCAAAAAATTCTTCGGAAATCTGAAAAATACGAGTCCATATCTCGTAAAACGATGAAATCCGAAAAAACGGAATTGAAATTCGAATTCTAAAAGTTGAAAAATCCTAGAATGGGAACAATCAAAAAATCCTTCGGAAATCTTAAAAATACGAGTCCATATCGCGTAAAACGATGAAATTCGAAAAAACGGAATTGAAATTCGAATTCTAAAAGTTGAAAAACCCTAGAACAGAAAAAACGGATATAAAATTCGAAAAGTACACAATCAAAACCCTAGATAAGAAAAATCTCAATTTACCCCCTCATGAAAACTGAAAATCTAAAGGTCCACTGAAAATCTAAGGAATTTCCCCAGCTTCCCAATATTTTAAAAAAGCTACTTTTCCCCCCCAAAAACAGCCAATCTTGGCTGCACGTGGACTGGACGATTTTGACGTGGGAAACACTGTTCCCACGTCGGACTGCCGATCTCTTCGGCAGTCATTTTCGGCCAAATTTTGGTCGTTTCAGCCTCCGATTTTCACATAAATCAAATCTACACCTTGTCTAACACAAAACCCCTCAATCAATTTAACAAAAACAACCAAGAATCAAAACATTTTAAGCATTATTCAAACCGTAAACCCTAAAATTTCAAACCGAAAAATCTCAATCAAATCTCAATAATATGAGCAATAATTTGATCCAAACAAGATTAAGGGAGATATACTAACCTTCTTTGCCATTTGTGGGTGCCGGAAATCAAGAAAATTGACGGAAATCGACGGAAATCGGATCGCCCGTGGGATGAACGTGGGTACGTGAAATTTGAGAGAAATTTTAGGGTAATTTCGTAATATTAACGTGGGAAATAGCAATTTTTTCTGTGTAATATATATGGACATTTTCGTAATTTTGCAAAACTCGCGTTGACGTGATAAATTTCAAAAAAACCCCACGTG